>NC_069666.1:14284583-14587777 GCF_027244095.1 Hemicordylus capensis | reverse complement strand
CTGCCCATAAAGTTCTACACAATTAGGTTGTAGAAAACTCTAATCCAACCAATGCACAAAAGATACTATTTCACCTCATAGGAATGCTTCTCCCACCTCACGCCATTTCATTACGAGTATCAACAGGGCAACAAGTATGCAATAGGACTGCAAAGCAGTTTACCTTTCCCAGTTATAGATGTGGCTGTGACTGTCATCCATGAGCAGAATATCGTCCACCTCATCTTCAATGTGAAAAGGATGACTTGAGATAGGCTCATCGGTTGGGTAGGAATAAATACTCATATAAGGATGTGACAAAGCTTCTTCTGCTGTCAATCTATCCATGGGACTAAACGTCAGTATTTTCTTCAGGAAATCCAGTGCTAAAAAGAGTAAGAGGCAAAACAGTTTGTGCTTAGTTTATTGTGTGCATGGCTTAAAAGTGTTTCAGAAGTTTCCAAGCACCAGAACGAAGTATTTAGGAGCTGGAGTGCCAGTCCTAGGTTAACATCTTTCTGCAATCTTTGCTCCCCCTGGTGTGGTGCACAGTATTTTGCTCTTCTCTGGGTGGGGGGCACACACACACAAAAAGGTAACTGTGCCATCGGGTCTGTGTCGACTCCTGGTGACCACAGAGGCCTGTGGTTGTCTTTGGTAGAATATAGGAGGGGTTTACCATTGCCTCCCGTGCGCAGTATGAGATGATGCCTTTCAGCATCTTCCTATATCGCTGCTGCCTGGAATAGGTGTTTCCCATAGTCTGTGAAACATACTAGCGTGGCTTCGAACCGGCAACCTCTGGCTTGCTAGTCAAGTTGTTTCCCCAATGTGCCATTAGGTGGCACACTACAGGATCTTTTTTATTTAGATCACTGGTATAAGCAACAACAGTTGTGAGAAAGAGCAGATTATATGACTGGCATTCAAGGAAGTTATAGGATGTTACAGGCAAACATCCTGTCTTTGGCAGGGCAATGGATTAAATGATCTTTAAGAGAATTAAAGAGGGAAAGGCCAGTAGCGTGTCCCTCCACCTCAGGTGGCGAGATGTGAGGTTGCAGGATTAGCTCTTCCCCCTCCTTCCCCCACTCCAAAGGCAAGAAGGAGCAGCTGCTGTGTCCCTCACCTTGCTGAGAGGGGAGAAACCACCACCAAGTCTCAGAGATGGCTTCTCCTCCTCAGCTCATGGACACCCAGAGTCCTCTGCATTACTGCCTTTATAGAAAAAGTCTTTCATGGCACATTGTGCATCTGCAAATGGGAATATTCCCATTTGTGGATGGGGAAGGCAGGTGGGAGAAAGAAGTAGTGCTGCCTCTTCTCAGCACCTCCCCATATAGGCTCTGGGACCTCAGGAGCTACTGTGGGCCCTCAGCAAGAGCCCAGCTTAACCAACCTCCAGGGCCAGCCCTGATAGTTGTTGGGTACACTTGGCTACATGCAGACATTATGTTCCTCCTGTTTGAACAAGAGCAATTTGTAGAACAGCCGCCTCAAAAACCAGACAGGGACCAAAGCTCCAGGTGAGATGGAGTGTGTGCACAGGAGCTGTCCTGTTGCTTCCAGTGTGGGGGAGGTCTTGTTGCAAAAGGCAGCAGCCTGCAGAGAACCACATTCCTGCACATGTAGAGGCAGATACGAGGTGCAACTAGAGCTACTGGTTTATGGCAAACACGTTGACCCACGAAGGCATGGCTAGGTTCAGATCTCGATGGGACTGAACTCTCATCTTCGGAGTTGTCTGGGCCAATTCCCTCTGGAATACTAAATTTCTGCTTAACTCAACAGATCATGTAGCCCAAGGGGAAAGAGGACATTCCTACAGAACATAACAATTCCCCAAGAGAACAGAATTTACACGAACACACTCACACCTAACTCCCCCACATTTGTGTAATACATCACACACTGTGCCGAGAGCCGTCTGAAGTTAACATGGCAGAAACCATGTAATTTCCATTGTGCTCCAGAACAGAGTACTGCCAAAACATTTTAAAAGGAAACAATTCTTGTCCACAGGCTCACCATTCAATATATTTATACCACCCGTATAAATATTTTATATTTATACCACCCGTAACCAAGGTCTCAAGGGAGTTCACAAGCCAATTAGACGGGCACCCAAGGAGCCGCAAGGAAGAACGTACGGGATCAATTTACCTTCAGGGCTAATGCCTGGGAGCAGCTCAGTTAAAGGTTTGTGTGGCTCAGTCATGTCGTTTTTAATGTAAACTGGGATGACGGTAAGAAGTTCCTGACGATCTTCCTCGTGCACAACAGGAATCGATTCTAGAATCAGCTGCATCTGTTCAAGTTCATGTGCGCCTAAACATGAAGGTGAAACACATGTTATTGGTGTCCCAGGAGAAGTTGACTGCAGCAGGCAGACAAAACACTGGATGTTGTTTCATAGGAAGCCTCAAGTCAGACTGTTGCTCCCTCCAAGCCCAGCACGACCTGCACTGACTGGTAGCGGCTCAGCACATGCTCTCCTACTGCCCTACCTGGAGAGGCTGCCAGGGACTGAACCTGGGATCTTCTGCATGCAATGCAGATGCTCTGCCACTGAGCTATGGCCCCTCTTCACTAGGCCACTTCTTGAACATTAGGAGGGGGTCGAAGGAATGCTTCCATTCAAACTCAGGAAGTAGCTGCAATATATGACAGTTACTAGTTCCTGCCATTGACTAGTCCCCAATCCCAAGGCTGAAAGGTTATGGTCAGTCCAAGTCAACCACCGCCCTTCAATTCCTCTATACCAGGGCTCAACGTCGGCCCTCCTGCAGATGTTCTACAACTCCCATAATCCCTGGCTATTGACCACTGTAGCTGGGGATTATGGGAGTTGTAGTCCAAAAACAGCTGGGGAGAGGCCAAAGTTGAGCAGACCTGTGCTATACACAACCTTAGAGCAGTGGTTCCCAACCAGGGTTGCTCCAGAGGTTACTGAACTACAACTCCCAGCATCCCCAGCCATAATAAATTGTAGCTGGGGATTCTGGGAGTTGTAGTTCATCCCCATCTGTTGGAAAACACTGTCTTAGAGGCTAGAGTTCTTATATTGCAAATAAGCATACACACAGTCAACGTGAGAAGACTTTGAAATCTCTCATCTCTTTTCACCATTTCACTCGTTTAATGGGCAAATGAAGCCATTATTAAAAAACTGCATCTCAGACCCTACTTTCTCAATCTATACCAAACAGGCACCAAATTGATATAGCTGTACATTTTGGTACAAAAATCATTTGGGTGTTATGGACTGCTAAGAATTGAGACAAAATGTTAGCCCTTCACATTCCTGGGTGCTGCATAAGAGGGCTATGCACCAGAGTGGGAGGCCGATGAGTCTGCAGCACCCCCTCAGGGCTGCACAGAGGGCGGTCGCTGCCACTGTAACCGACTCTGCAGAGTGCTTCACATCCCCAGCACTGAGAGAAGCACTCTTCCTCAGAAACAGGTGCTCAGCTGGGAAGGCACATGGGCATCTAGGAAATGTATATCCCATGAGGATAGCACTGAGGAGAATTACAGTTCCCAGCTGCCCATGCGCCTTCCCAGCTGGGCCCACAGCAGGGGTCTCTCTAATGGGGATTCCCAGATTATGCTGACTACAACTCCCAGAAGCCCCAAGCAAAAGCCATTGCAGCTGGGGATTCTGGGAGCTGTAGTCCACATGTGGGCATCCCTGTGAGAGGGAACACGGGCCGACAAGCTCCTGTTCTGTAGAAACGTGCTTGAAAACGTGAAGAGGTGGCCACAGTGGCAGTGACTGCCTCTGTGCATCATGGAGGGAGGGGTGCTGCAGATTCAGCAGATACGCCCATCCACAGCCCTGCTGCATAGACCATCAAAATTCAGTTAGCCACCAACATTCTTGCTCAAGAATGGATTAAGAGCATTTGCTGCATGCCGAGAAGCTATTTGGAAAGTGAAGACTTAAAAGCCTCTGTGCCGGAATATCCCATTCCAATGAAAACTGCCCCCTCAGGGCTGTAAAGAGGCAGATGCTTCCAGCACGGCCAGCCCCGTATAGTACCTGGCACAGGGGAGCCTCTTCCATGGAAGGGCTCCCTGGTGCTGGCAATGGCAGCTACTGTGCAGATCTGGGGTGATGGTAGTGCTATAAGTTTACTGGAACTTCCAATTCAGATGCACAGGCCTACAACACTGGGGCTTTACCGGCAATAATAATACGATTTATCACACAGTGCATTGAGGTCTCATTTTTAAAAACAGGCTTGCACCATTCAGTCTCTACCAACCTGCAAAGAGAGTTTTCCCTGTCAGCATTTCAGCAAAGATGCAACCTGCAGCCCACATATCAATGGCTTTAGTGTAGTTGTTGGGAGATAGCAAGAGGCGAGGTGATCTGTACCATTTAGTTACCAATCCTTCAGAAAGATGGCCCTACAGAGAAACAAATTTTACTTGCGTTGATCACATTTGTATCCTGCCTTTCTTCCACGAAGCTCAGGGCCATATATATGGAGTTAACCCATTTATTCTCACAACTCTGTGAAGTACGCTAGATGGAAGAGCAACTAGGCTCAAGGCCACCCAGTGAGCTCCATGGCTGAGAGGGGATTTGAGCCTAGATCCACCTTCCCAGTCTGCGTCCACCACTCTGTCCACTGCACTGTACTGGGAAGCCTATGGGAGCTGTAGAATCAAGCGTCTTTCCAAGATCTTTGCGCCTTCTTTAGGTGCTCTCCCTTAACACTTTAAAAAGAGCTCTTTGAGACTCCCTTAGAGCCAGTGTTTTAAAAAGGCACGCAAGCGTAGCAGCAACCCCATACAATATGGAAAGAGCTGGCCACACTTCACTGCGCTGAGAGTATACAAAAGAAAGGACTTCTGGATCAATTATTCTGAAAACTGCTAAGGGTTTCCACAGTCGTGAAGGGATGTGGTTACAAAGAGCAGCCAACATCTCAGACTGGGCAATATTCTGTGATGGACAATTGTCCAGGGATTAAAGTATTACTTGGCCTATCAGACTCTGTAACCGTAAGACAGGGTAGGCAACCTTGGCACTGCAGTTGCTGTTGAACTACAACTCCCATCATCCCCAGTCAATTTAAACTGTGGCTGGGGATGATGGGAATTGTAGAGAGACTTGCTTTTTGGGCGGTATACAAATGTTTTTTTTAAAAAATAGTTCAACAGCAACTGGAGTGCCAAGGTTGCCCCATCCTTTATGCTATGGGATAAACTACTCATATTAACTGCCTTATTCTTAGTTGGTCTATAAATGCCTTGGCACACAAATTCATCGAGGTAAACAGCATATTTTCTGGCCTGCTACAGTTAAGGTGATTACCTCTACAACTTATCTAGTCTAGAAAGAAGTCCTACTTTGTGGGCCAAAAAATATAAATAGTGCAGGCTGTGCACATCTCCACATACCTTATGGGAATAATGAGGATCCATAATTCGTGCAAGACCAAAGTCGCCAATTTTCAGCACCAAGTCTTCTGTATTAATGAACAGGTTAGCTGGTTTCAGATCTCTGTGCAGAACGTTTGCAGAATGAATATATTTGAGCCCACGTAGCAGCTGGTACATGAAGAGCCTGGCATGTTCTTCCAGCAAGGGTCCCTGCTCCAGCAGGTTAGCCAAATCTGTCTCCATGTATTCTTGAACAATGTAAACACAGTTCAGTTCGGTAAGAGAGCCTACATCATCTGTTAATTGGCTCCCATTGGGACCAAGGATTTCAAACACCTTGACAATGTTATCATGGTCAAGTCTTCTAATAATTTTGATCTCACGCAGAGCATGTTTGACACTCTGAGGATCTGTGAGGACAATTTTCTTGACAGCCACTCTTTTGTCACAGTCATTATCAACAGCAGAAAAAACTAAGCCATTGCCGCCACAGCCCAATGGTTTTAAGTCCATATACCGAGAACCCAGATCAAAACCATGAATGTTCATGAGGCTTTCGAACTTCTCTGCCATTTTGCAATTTCTCTGTTGTTTTTCCCTCTTAAGCTTCTACAAATATGTAAAGATGCTTCCACTGGTATATGAAGGATCTTACAGAAAAGGAGGAGAAAAGCTTCAAGTTGACTGCACAATCGCTTGACACTTTCATTGCATCGTTAGCCAGTCAGGCCGGTTGTGTCCCATTTAGACTTGGAGCTTACACACTCTACAAATCAAGCTGAGCAAAGACAGAGAGGTTGCAGCATTCATAGTTCAAGAAAGGTGCAGCATATCCGCAGACATTAAAGGAAATACAAGCAAATCAAACGGAATGAAATGGACATACTATGCACTCCACTCTAGTGTGCTAAGTTGGTTAACATTTAACAAAAATGTGAATAAATATGCACGTAATAGGCTTCTATTAACATCCTCCTCCTCCTCACAGTGCAGATACATTCAGTGTTGGACTGGTCCTGAGCAGCTTCATTCTCTGGTGTTAGTAAGCACTTTTTCTTCCTCTTCCTTTCTTGTTTAGTCTATTTTGTCAAGGAAGTGGCAGCTCTTGATTCACACAAGATGCTGTTAGTTAATGATCAGGTGGCTCCAGCTCACCACAATCACAGTCAAAGCTGCCATCCATCTTATTCCGTGGAAACCTAAAGAAGAAAATTGCATATTAATACTTAATAACATATATCATATATGCTTTTAAAAGCAAACAGTGCTTAACTGCCTGCTGTATATTAGAATGTCAAAATAAAACACATGACTAGAACTATGCCTTATGAATCTTTTGATCGGCTGGAGAATCAAACATGATACAGATTTCTTCTTGAACAAGTAGATTCTTGTTAGCCTTGTTCACCCCTCCCCTCATACCGAAGAGCAGCACTTATTTGAGGAGAGCTCCAGGTTTGGAAGAGTTCAATTAAGTTTATATTTGTATGAACAAGTTAAACTTGATATTCAGCTGTGTGATGAGAGCTCTGGATTGAAGCTGTAAGCTTACTGATTTTTTTTTCCCCTCCAGGAAAAAAATAAGGAAGCTTTTCAGCTATTTGAGTGAATCAGGTGATATAAGCACTTCCTACTTAAAGGAACATGTTCCTCACTAAGTAGTTTCATAAAAAGATGCTACCAGTTAATATGAAGCCAACAAATGAGACACCAAGAGGAAGAATCTCCCAGTATTCAATTTCTCAGTCCTCTATGAAGTTACATATCCATATAGCTTATGAACAAATGTTTTTACTACTATGCCTCATATTTCTTCCAGCATTAAAAGCAGACAGATTTAAATCTATGCGTTCTCAACCTAACATGGGACAAGACTGTTTATAGTATTAGCCACAAAGCTGCTATATTATGGGTTAAGCTTGAAAATTACAAGTGTGTAACTGAGCCAACATATACAACACATTTGATAGCACAGCTGTCTTTTGTCAAGGTGGATCATTCTCAGGAGCTGCTGTTGATAGCAAGACCACCAGCTAATTTCTTTGCTTCATATTCTAGATTAACTCTTCAATAGAGGGTTATAGTAACCTAAGCATAAAGCAGCACACATACCTCATTTGTGATTACAAGAATACTTTAAGGGACCCCCACATACCAACTCATGCTGTATGTATGAACTTCTTAGGTGCTCCTCTCCCCCTCCCAGACTCTATTTCTAGTTAGATTATGACTTCAACTGATGAAGTCACTTCCTGTGAGATGACATTTTGAAAAGTCCTAAGTTACACTACAGTATTATCCAAACAGTGGCTATTCCTTTTTCCTTCAAGAATTCCCTTACAGCTCTCAAACTGCAGAATATGAAAGCATCACTGAAATATACATTACTGTGACACTACTTTGAAATATTTAATGACAGTCGCAAGAGAAGAGCAAAAGCAGTCTCTGAGCCCTTTCGCATGATCTGTGAGAAGGACTGGGTGGGTGGGGAGGAAAGTCCATTAACCTACCCTTCTGACAATCTGAAGGAGCTGGGTGCACCGATTATGCACCCAGACAATCCTCTGCTGCTCAGGATGTGTCTTCCCAGCACTCGGCAATCCCATGATGCACCACACAAATGCATCGTGCATTCTGGGTATCCTCCCTCCCCTGGTGACGGGCGGGAACCCCAGTCCTAGCTGCAAGCAGCCAGAGCTGGCAGATGATTAAAAAAGGGGGGCTAAAGGAGTGCTCACTCCCTTAACCCCATTTAAGAGGCTCTTTAGTGGGTTTGCTGTTGAAGTGCTGCTGGGATTGGGCACGATCCTGGCAGTTCTTATGATCAGCCAAGCCTGGGCGAGGCTTCCTTAGCCCAGTTCTGACTGATCAGAAGAACAGCCTCTTTGTTTTGTTATTCACCTGTTAAAGATTGGAACTGGGTTTGTTGATAACAGTAGAGTAAGTGGGCCCAAGTAGTTTCATGCATTTTCCAGCATGATAACTAGTTCAGGCTTAAAGGCAGCACTCGCTGATAAAAGAAGTGCTAATCCTTTAATATTCTTTTTATATCACAAATCAACTGGGCTCTGAGTTTACAGTCTCACCAATAGCCAATTAGAGCAACATTAATAGAAGATTGAGGGCCTGCCTTTATTATGAAGATCATCCACTAGAAAGCCATGGTGACCCAAGTAGTCATCGGCTGGTAGTCCTAAATCACTGCTCTTCTCCCACCCCAGTAGATTAGACTGCAGAGATGATCCCATCCCAAACTATCCTCCAGCAAGTGTTCAGCTTTCCCTACGCAGTTGTCTTCTTAGCCTCCAGTTAAGAAGTTAACACTGCAGTCTCAAAAGCTAGTTATCTTTCAAGTCATGGTGTAAATCTGAACTATTAAACACAGAATGGTGCTTTGATCAAAGACCACAGGGCATAAAATTAAAATGTCATTTCTGAGTCACTGTTTCTTGCTTCAAGTGGAAAGGACATTTTGATTGTTCATTAAGCACTTTTGTGATGCATCATATTAACACCACTAAAACAGCTTAATAAAAAAAGTGACTCGAGTGCAGCCTTCTGGATATTCCACACACAAGCAGATACTCAGACTTGTCAACAGATTATGCAGTCAACACTTCTCTCACCAAGCCCCAAGTTTAAAATCAGGCCCAGCTGCCTATCTTGAAACTGCCGGAAAATCTACAGGCATTCATTTCATTATCAGTCACTTCCCTAGTCGAATAATATGCATATCTCATTTATACCTAGAATAGCCCTCTGAGGGTTAGGCTGAGATACTTGCTTGCCTGAGGCTACCCAGAAAGCTTTGCAACTGAGCAGGAACTTGAATCTGCTCTTCCAGGCCCAACATTTTATTTTCCCTACCACAATTAGCTGGTCCTCATCAAAAACATCGCTAGCTACACTGAAGAGCAACACAAGTACTCAAGGATAAACAGAACAAAGATGCCTTTATACAGAAATTGACAGGCCAGATTTCCTATGTAGGACACTACTAGCCCTAAAACTGTGCCCCAGTTTGACATATTATAATATAACATATTATATTGTATAGTAAAGTGAATAGAGATTTCCCTCTTAGCAACAAGACACACAGAGGAAGTTTTCTAGTAGGGATGTGCATGGAACCGGTTCGGAGGCCCTTCATGGGCCTCTGAACCGGTTTGAATGGCGGCGGGGGGATGCTCCTTTAAGGGAGCTTACTTACACCCCTCCCCGCTGCTTCCTCCTCCCCCATGCTCTGGTTTTAGTAAAGTCCACAGGGCAGCAGCGTACCTCCCTGCTGCCCCGTTGCCCCCATTTAGCGGAACTAGATGGAAGTATCCACTGTGCCTGCATGCGCACATGCGCGTTGGATACTTCCAGTTAGTTCCAATAAATGGGGGCAACGGGGCAGCAAGGAGGCATGCTGCTGCCCCATAGACTTTGCCAAAAATGGAGCGCCAGCAGGGGGAAGTACGTACACTTAAAGCAGCACCCCCCACCTCCAAGCCTCCCCCGCCCGGTTCCATGCACATCTCTGTTTTCTAGCTCAATGGAGTTTTGCAACATAGCCCTTTCTGAATAACTCCTCTTTTGAAAAAGGCTATCAATACGTGTTACAGGAAGAGTTACATACAGCTACACTTTCTGGCAATTCAGAGTAAGAGCTTTCAGTAAGACTAGCATTTTATAATGAGTTAAATTAGCAAGTCATTAGATAATCAGTTAACAGCAACTCCTATTTTTACTAAAAATAAGACTAAGAAAGCTGTTATACAACCTGATAAACCTAAGCCCCATCTGTGCAAGTATACTAGTGCTTATGTGATTTAAGAAAAAAAATATCAGCCACGTTGCAAGCAGTAGGCAATGAGTCATCACAAGAACTCCTAAACTGCAACTCACTCTCAAACCTCCCACCTCGTACCCACACATTCTGGCTCCAAGGTATGGTAAACTTAAGAGTGTGCACTTCCCCACCACCACAAACTTTTGGACATTTTGCTAATATCATTAAACAAACTCTACTACCTGAAGAGATATATGACAGTTAATCTTTACCTAAGGTCGATTTTTCAAGTCATTACTTTCTTTACAAGAATGATCTGCTGGAAGGAAAGGCTCTCACTAGAAAACAGGACAGCATGATGGAAATTACTAAAGTATACCACCTGTGTGGTACACATTTTTGTGTTTCAGCATTAACACCTTCCGTTGTAATTAACCTGGACTGAGAGCAAGCAATTTTAGTCACTACACACTGCTTTAACCACCACTAAGCTTGCTAGTGATCTATTAATCTTTCCAAACAGTTCAACCATTTTCTTACTTTGAGGACACAATCCTAAGTATGCTTTTAGAGCCTACAGATCTTT
This sequence comes from Hemicordylus capensis, assembly GCF_027244095.1. Lineage (NCBI taxonomy): Eukaryota > Metazoa > Chordata > Lepidosauria > Squamata > Cordylidae > Hemicordylus > Hemicordylus capensis. The sequence goes on along the minus strand of NC_069666.1, from coordinate 14,577,044 downwards.
GGGATTACTTTGAGCATAAATGGATTGTTGAAGTTATTTGTAAATTTTAAAAATACAGTTCTTTCAGGGAAGATTATTTAATTCCCTGTAGAGTCCAGAAGGACCTGCTTTGCATCCCAACAGACAAGCACTATATTGGGATCCTTTATCCCCATATAAGAATCCACTTATGCATAAATAGAGGCAATCCTGGTCACTCCCAACAATAGCAGTATGCTGCTAGGGAGTGGAACACAGTTCCCGCAAGTACCAAAACAACAGTGCCATTGAAAAGTTTGCTTGCAGAGCCTTTTGTTGTCTCTACAATATGCTTTTTATTGCATCTTTACTTACTTCTGAGTTTTTTCCTTCTCAGAGACAAGAAAAAACTGGACTTTCTAGCTGTTATTTTAACCTATTCGCACCACACTCCAAGAAGGTGTTAGTCCAGTGTGCCACCCCCTGCTGCCCCCCACCAATGATATAAAAGCACATCCTCAGGAAGCAAATCCTCTGGAAGGAACCATTCCTAATGATCCTTCTACCATCGTCCTCATACTTTTTAGCACAATCAAACTTTTTCCAGGAAGCAAAACACTCAACACCCTCTGCACCAGCATGGTCTGATATTCTAACAATAGCTTATGTGCTACTTGCTAATAGTAAAAAACAAAAAACTACCTTCTAGTATCCTTCAGCTAGCACACACTGAGAGTCACGGCAAGGGAGGCTCTTAAAAAACCCTCTTTTAAACCACAGGGGCCCTAAACCTGTCATTACTACCAAACAACTGCTTTTCAAACCAATAGTGGCTACTATCTGGGGCAGTTCTTGGTAGAAAGCAAAGGGAAGGGTGGGGGGGAGAAAGAACAGCAATTAGGCTGCTTTGGAGAAAGAAAAAGCTGCACAAATCCCACCCACCCGCCTTTTCCGCTCCCTCTGTAATTTGAAACACTGCAGCAGCAAGCAGCAGCTGCTTTGAAGGGTGTAGCGCCAGAGAATGTAGGCCAGGAAATGAATGAAAAGTGTCCTAAAGGCAAGAGAAGCCGCCAATGCCGCAGTGCCTGGTGACCACTCAATGGAGAAGGAAGAGGAAGAGCAGACCGGACACGGCCCCTCTGGGCAACCAATTCATTTCGAAAGAGGCCATGCGTCAGGCACCCCATCCCATCTTTCTACTTTGGCTTCAGAGATCGGAAAAGAGAGTCACCTCTCTGTTTTGCATACAGGCAGCGATGAGAAATCCCCACTCCGCCTACGTGGTGGTGCGTGCGAGAGAAGGAAAATAAGGGCAGTATTGGGGGGCGGGGGATGTCTGCAAGTAATTAAACACACATCCTTCTGACTGCCTTCCACCGAGTCAGGCCCCGGCAGCGGCAGCTCTCCAAGGCGCCTTCCCAGTCCTACCGGGAGACGCAGGGCTTGAACCTGGCTGGGGCCGTCTGCCAGATGCTCCACCTACCCAGCCCAGGGCCCCTTCCCCTAAGGGGAAAACCTTGCAGCAGACAGTACCCACCCCGCGCTTAGTCCCCCATCCCAATGCAAACCGAGGCAAGCCCTGCTGAGCAGAGGCAGCAACGCGCTACTGCTGCAAGGCCGGCCTTCCTCCACCACTTCCACGGAAAACCCCAGCGCGTCCCGAGGGACAGCCACAGACCCCCAGCGGGGGGGAAGCCACATCAAACCTGTACCCCCCACCCCAAGCCAAGCCCTCTCCCTCCCTTCCCTCCCCGGCTGCGGCCCCAGACCGCGAGCCCCGCCAAAGGCAGCGGGGCCGGCGGCTCCCCAGGAAACAGGCGCCCCGGAGGAGCGCGCCACCCACCAGGCACCCCGCAACTCCGAAGGGCCGCGGCGGGGTTGGGTGGGGGGCGAGGAGCCCCCCTCCCGCGGCGGCCCCACCACGCCAGCCCCCGGCTTGCCCCAGACGCCATCCCGGAGGAGGAGAAGGAGAAACCCTCCCAGGCGGCCGCCAGCCCCTTCGGGGAGCGCTTGGGGTCCGCCGGCCCGCCCGCCCGCCGCCCCGGACGGGAAGGGCCAGACGAACCGGCCTGCCCTCCAGCCGAGAGAAGCGAAGGCGGAGAAGGAGAAGTCCCCCTTTCTTCTTCTTCTTCTACCGCCGCCTTTCCTCCTCCGACAGGGAGCCTGCCTGCCTGCGGGTCGCTCCGCCGCACTGCGCAAGGCCTGCCGGGCTGCCCCGGCGCTCCAGGCCCGGCAGGGCGCGCGGCGGCCGGCCAAGAACAAAGCGCCTTTGTGCAGCGGCGGGCGGGCGGGCGGGGGGGAGAGGAGAGAGCGAGCCTGACGCGGCGCGCACTGCGGCCCCCGAGCCTCCCCGCGGCGGCGGTTGCCGCCTCGCCTCCCCTTCCCTTCCCTTCCCTTCCCTCCCCAGACTCACGGGGCTGCCCAGGCTCATGAGAAAGGGGAGAGCGGACGCCTCTCGCCAAGCGCCTCGACTCCACCACGCCGCCGCCTTCTCCTCCTCCTGCGCCGCAACAGCCCGGCTCCCACCGCGGCTACTGCCATCTAACCCGGCGGCGAGGACAAGGGGGAGCGGGAGGCCGCCCGGCTCCGCCCTCGGGTGGAGTCAAGAGGCTGAGGGGGCGGGGCCCGTGGGAGAGGGGAGAGCGCGCGCGCGCCCCCGCCCCGCCTCGAGGGTCTGGGACGTGGCGGTTGAGGTCGAGGCGGGAGCGGCGGGGCCGCGCAACCTACCTTACCTCGCCTGAAGCTGGCGCCCGCGCTGCCGCGAACCCACGCACGCTGCTTGCTTTATTATTATTATTTTTATTACTTTCGAATGTCGATACTGCCCAAAACTTGCGCCTCTGGGCGGTTCACAGTGGAAGCCCTTTTGCACTCGCTTTCTCTTGGCTAAGGTCCATGTGCCGTCGTGGGGGGGGCGGGCTCCCTGTGTGGGGCGGGCTCCCTGTGTGGGGCTCCTCCTGCCCTGTGTGTGCAGAAGGACACATCGGTAGTTTTGGAGCCTGAACAAGGTGCCCTCATTCTTCTGCTCAAAATTTATTTTCAAGCCAGTTTACCTAATATGCAGATTAGGCACCCGGATTTTGGAGAGCCAGAATATGGCAACCCTGAACCTAAAGGTCTTTGGAGCCCCCCCTCCCCCTTGCCATATTCTGGCTTTCCAAATCCAGGTGCCTAATTTGCATATTTCAATTTGCATATTTCAATTGGCTCGAAAATGTTTTTTTGCGCAGAAGAGCGACGGCAGGTTTGTCCTATAACTCCACTTCTACAAGGGGTTAGAGCTTAGCTGCTGCTTCTTTTTAAATGAAAGCTGAAACCTGGGTGGGCTCAGCAATCTGGGTGAGATGCTTAAAATCTGGGTGAAACCTGGAATTTTGTGGGGCATGGCAACTACCCCCCCTCTCCGTCTCCCTCCTCTCACTGTATATTTTTTGCAAATAGGCAGGAGCAGAAACGTTTCAACCCTCAACTTGACATATTCCTGTCAACCGTTGCTCTGTTCAAAACATGGGTCCTGTCAGGGGTGTAGCTATTATTGAGCAGATGGGTTCAAAGAACCTGGGCCCCCCAGCTCTTGAAGACCTCCCAGCTGCATCCCTCCCTATTTTCTTCATTATCTCCCTCATTCCAAGGGCTGCCAGGGAGAGAGGCAGGCACAGGTCCCCTCTTCCCTAGCGATGTCCCTGGACCCTGTTAAAAACAGTTAACCAACAATATACCTCATGTAATTCCTCAACACTTCCTAGCTCACATCTGAATGTATGAACTGATTTCATTGAAAAGCATTGAGGCTGTTCTCACGACCGGCCTAACCCTGCCTGGGCTGCCCCAAGCAGGGTTAGGCTGCTTGTGAGAAGTGGCGGGATCCTCTCCAGAAGCGGCGGGATCCTCTCTGGATCCTTGTGGATCTCTCCGTTCCCCACCTGCCTGCCTAACCCCCTTAACAAACCTGGCTTTTAGCCAAGGTTAAGGCTCTCACACCCTTACCCCAGCTACCGGGTATCATGTGATTCCGTGGGCTGCGTACAGCCCTAGGAGTCATAGAGATGGGTGGATAGAGCGCCCATCTGATGGCAGAATCCCCAATGCAATGTGAATGCATTGAGGGATGCCTGGAGGCCAGAACAACAAGTTCCGGCCCTGGATCCCTCCGCCCTGCTCCGTGCTTCATGGAGCTGCACGGAGCAGGGCTGTCCGTGTGGGCATGCGGGAGGCACACTGATGGAGGGAAGTTAGATCATTTGTGGTGAAGGTAGGTTAAGAACCTGCCTTCCACCTGCAGCCTCCCAGCATACCCAGTTCGATTGTGTGCCTTTCCTCAAAGTGTTTGAGGAGGTAGGAAATATCTGTTCTATATGCAATGTGCATGTATGAACAGGCTGACAGTGAAAACTGTCCCAATAATGATCTTTACTTTCAGGTCAACCAGGTTCTCTTGCCATTCGCCAGACTTGTATCAAGTCCAGACAACAAGACATGTTCACAGCGGCTCCCTCGGGGGAACTCCCTTCTCCTAGAGAACTGCCTGACCTTGAGCCTCTGTATCTTTTGGAAACACTGCAAAGCCACCACCCGCCCCCAGATACTAGTTAGGGTTAGGAACTGTACCTCACAATTGGAGGCTGTCCTCCAATTATTCCTCTTTAAACTGGAAGAATATATCAAAGCTCTTCTTCTACAACTGGGTGAATTATGCGATTCCAAAAATTATCGCTCAAGGGAGCAATATGTCATACTGTAAAACCATAAAAGCATTTACCGACTGACTTTCTACATTACATATAGGAGAATGAATTGATTGTTCCAACCAGAGGCCATAAACAAAGTTGCAAAGGACACAACACACGCACATGCACAAACACTGCGTACAATAAAAGGGGGGGGGAATGCTCACAGCAGATAAAAATCCATATTTTAAAGGGCAGACAAAGGGAAATTTATGTGTGTGTGTAATTAATTATGTATTTTAAAAGAAAGGTCCTTATTCAGTTATTATACTTAGCAGCATCAAAACGATTTAAAAAGTTTACTTAACCCCTCACAACCATAATATATGTCACATATTGAGCCCTTTCTCATGAGCAGAGAAAGGGCTTAAAAGCCCTTAAAAAGTAAGTAAGCTTAAAAAGCTTTGAAGTTTTAGTTTTTTAAGTTTTTAGTTTAAGTTTTAAGTAAGCTTAACAAGCTTACCTCCCCGCAGACAACTGAGGGCTCCTTCTTTGGTGGGTGGATCGCCCGCCCAGACAATTACTGCCAGCCGCCTGTAGCTCAGAGGGTTGGGGTGCTGGGATGCATCGCCCCATATCACCTTCTCCCCCCAGAGCTCCCATAATGAACTGAGTGAGTGCACGGTGCATTATTGGGACCCCCTCTCCCCTCCCTGAAGCTGCCTGCCAGCCCAGGTGGGGCTGGCAGAAGATCACAGGAATGGGGTTAGGAGAGCGCTCACTCTGAACCTTATTTTAGAGGGTGGTTATGGAGGCGGGTTTGCCGCTGAGGCACCGCCAGGATCGGGCCCGATCCCAGTAGTACACACCTGCAGGCAAAACCAGACGGGTCTTCCTTAGCTGGGTTTTGCCTGCACGTGTGAATAGCTTCATTATTTTCCTAACAGCAGTGTAACAAGGTCAGCAGGGTCTTGTGTTCAATTCAAGATTGTGGAAATTTTACATTTCGTTTTGGGGTGGGGGTTGCAGTGACCACTGTCGCCACCACAGAGTTGCTGCTTCCGCCATCCCTCAACAGCGCCCACTAACCTCCTCCTCCTCCTCCTCCTCCTCCTCCGCCCACCTCCAGCTCTTACAGCACTGGTGGCAGAGGAGCGAAACAGTGCGCCTGGTGTGTGGAAAGCCAGCCAGGAAATGGCATTTCTGCACCCGGGGCCCCTTTCCTGGCTAGCCTTTCGCACTTGGGGAGTGCTGTTCAGTTCCTCTGCCACCAACATCACAAGGGCCGGCAGCAGGGGCCAAAGGTGGTGGTGGCGGCAGCAAAGGAGGAGGAGGTGGCGGCAGCTTGCGGAGTTGGAGCATGGCGCCACAGCACACGGTGCAGGTGCATGAGGGGCCTGCAATGGCACCACCGTCGGCCCCTGCACCCACATGGGCTCATGTTCACTGAATGCATTGGGACACTGCTAGCTCTGCCCCAGTTATGGGGAAATGCTATTCTTGAAGCTGAGGGATATGCCACAGACCACCATTCACTTTGCATGCAACTTACTAGGCTTTCCCCCATACAACAGTCTGAACCTTGGTTTAATATGGGTTACCAATGTTAGTGGGATTGTATGAAACCATCCCCTAGGTGGGAACCTCAGCCCATAAACCGCCCCGGCATGAGTTCACACAGTCACCTTGGAATGGATTCACACAATCACTTCAGTGTGGCTAACGCACATGAAACCTAGATTTGAAAGATTGTGTGAAGAGAGCCAGTATGGTATAGTGGTTAGAGTGGTGGACTACGGCCGGGAAGACCCGAGTTCAAATCCCCATTCAGCCATGAAGCTCACTGGGTGACTCTGGGCCAGCCACTTATCTCTCCGCGTAACCTACCTCACAGGGTTGTTGTGAGGATTAACCACCGCTCTGGGCTCCTTGGAGGAAGAGCGGGATATAAAATGTAAATCAATAAATAAATACTGTCGTATGTAGATGAGCTTTCGCACGACACATCAAGTGTCCCTATTTTGTCAAGAGCTGGAATGAAGGGAAGCCATTCCCATGTAAAACGTTTTCCAAGAGACGTTAGCTGACCAGATTTGTTTAGGGCCTGGGCAAATGAAAGCGATGTGTTTGCATGACCCCGATTCTTGGGAAAGGGCCTGGGTTCTGGCAACGGAATCACGAAAGCAGGTGCTGGGAGCCGCGATGTCATCATGCGGCAGCATGGAATTCCTTCTGTTCCATTGTGGCTGGCAGTCAACATAGCAGCAGGGACAAAGTCCTGAGATTTCTAACGGTGAGCTTATTAGAAAATGCTGGGCAAATCCTCTCCCGCTGTTCTCCGAATACGAAGGCCATACGAACAAGGAGGTCTTTGCAGAACTAGTGGCAGAAGTTAAATCAGCTTCTACATTTGGAAATAAATGTAGGGCAGAATTCATCCCCCTGCTAATGTGGCAAAGAGGCACCTTTTAACGTGGTGATTCTCTTTATTTAGCAGGGGGAGAGGAACTGGCCCTATCCACCCCCAGCACAGGACCTCCAGTGACTGTTGCTGGTGTCTTATTGAATGTTTCTTTTTAGCTTGTGAGCCCTTTGGGGAAAGGGATCCAACTTATTTATTTATTGTTTCTCTGTGTAAACCGCCCTGAGCCATTTTTGGAAGGGCGGTATAGAAATATATACAGTATATATTATATTATATTATATTATATTATATTATATTATATTATATTATATTATATTATATTATATTATATTCCATATAATATCACAATAATATCAGGCCTCATTTCCATGAATGGGAGCAGAAGCCAATTTAAATCCACCGACTGTGGGTTAAAGATCAGGACTGATATCAGAGTTCAGCTGCCAAGGGCCCCCTCCCGATCCCCGAGCCTCTGTGCAGTGGAAGAACAACTCTCTTGGTGGGAGTGGTGCTCCGATAGATTGATTAATTTTTAAAATATTTATATCTGCTCTTCTTCCAAGGCGCCAAGAGTACATGGTTATGTCTATCTTCACAACAACCCTGCAAGGTAGGTTAGGCTGAGAGAGAAGTGTCTGGCCCAGAGTCACTCAGTGAGTTTTGTGGCTGAGTGGAGATTTGAACTCGGGTCTCCCTGGTCCTAGCAGATGGGATGACTGGGAGAGAGGAGGAAGAGATGGAGTTCAACCCACTAATAAGTTCCATTGAGAGAGGTCTTGCTCCTGCATAGGGTTACACTGAAAGTTAAGCTTTTCTAATTCAAATCAATTTGTAAACCTCCCTGAGCCATTTTTGGAAGGACGATATATAAATAAAATCAATCAAACAAACAAACAAACTCTTTTGTGTTCCTTTTTGTCCCAATGGTGCCCAGAGATGTGATGGGGAAGGGAAGGGGAAGACCTTTGCTTTATTTTAAAATCAACTGGGTATTCTCTTCCATATACCAACATACACAGGGAGTTATTTGCACATGGCTTCATGCTGTGGGGTAAATGTTGAGCGAAGCCACTTTGAATTACACTCGTGGCATTGAGGGAAGCAGCTCTGCTCCCTCTGATCTCAGGTTTTGTTTTTACAAGTTCACATGGCATGCTTCAGTGTTTTCCTTCTAGCCAATAGAGGTGTGTGTGTGTGTGTGTGTGTGTGATTACTAAAGAGCTACATCTGCATTTCTAAAGAGAGTATCCCTCTTATCATGAGTATCCCTCTCCCTATTTGCTCCGGCGTTGTCAGAAAAAGTAGCTTAAAACCAGCATTTTAAAAACCTGGAAATGATAAGCTAGAATTTGCAAGACAAAGCCCAATGTGGGTCCACGGATCTCGAAGGGACTTCGGGGTAAGTCTGGCCAGTGTGTGAATGCACACACTCTTTCCCGAAGGAGATTCAGGGTGGAAGCCCTTTGTGTAAAGTCTCCAGCTGAGTAAGTCTTCTGTGGGACTTACCTTGGGGGTCATCGCAACTAGGAGGGGCCCCAGGAAAGGTCCTTTGTCAAGAGCCCTCTCACACCTTGAGACCACCTGTGGAAGATGACAGTCTAAAATGGCTGTAAGACCTTAATGAGCGAAGACTGTGTTCTCCATTGCAAGGCCCGAGCCTCAATGTGGGAAGCTTTGGCCAGAGCTGAACACTCTGCCCCCATTCTCTCTGGCACCAAATGGAGGAGACCATTCTCACGGTGCAGCCCTATCCTCTGCCCAGTGTTGTAAGATATTCCTCTTAGGAGAGCGGGCCGTAACGCAGTGGTAGAGCAGCTACATGCAGATGGTCCCAGGTTCAATCCCTGGCAGCATCTCCAGGTCAGGCTGGGACAGACTCCTGCTTGAAACCTTGGAGAGCTGCTGCCAATCAGAGCAGACAATACTGAGCTAGACGGACAAATGGACTCTATAAGGCAGTTTCCTTTAAGCTTCCCCCATCTTCTAAAAACAGTAGTGAAGGGGGCCAGGCCCTCTCTGCCACCCTTATAATAAGGAGAGCCAGTGGGGTGTAGTGGCTAGAGTGCTGGACTAGGACCGGGGAGACCCGAGTTCAAATCCCCATTCAGCCATGATACTTGCTGGGTGACTCTGGGCCAGTCACTTCTCTCTCAGCCTAACCTACTTCACCGGGTTGTTGTGAGGAGAAACTTAGGTATGCAGTACACCGCTCTGGGCTCCTTGGAGGAAGAGCGGGATATAAAATGTAAAAATAAATAAATAAATAAATAACTAGAATAATTTGAGCACTGATTGAATCCCCAAACTGGGAGAGTTCCTATTTTCCCCGTGATACGCTGAGATGCAACAGAGGCCTATAGACTATATGAACTAGATACAGAAGAGAGCAGTGTGAAAGAAGCTCAAGAAGATGGATGGAGTTGGCAGAGGCCAGCTTGTCAGTCTCAGTCTGTGTCTGAACATAGCTGCTCACGAATGCAACAGCTTCAAGATACAACACAATTCATTGTGGAACTCCTCTGTGTTCTAAAATTGGTCAAGGTTTGTGTTGTTTGGCTCAAGTGTGATGAAAGACTTTGAATGGAAACGGACAGGTTCTGGGACAGGCTTTTCTGGTGTGACGAGTCGCTTCTTCAAATGCACTTTCCCCATGCACTTTCTCACATTTTCCATTTCTCCCTATGCTGTGTACCTGCTGGTTCTTCCTTCACCTTCTTTGCCTCTTACAACTACCAGTCTGTCAGCACTGCCTTTGTGTACAACCCAGCAAACTGCCTCCTCAGTTGGCACTGCACATTTTACACTGAAGAGCAGAGATAAAAGGGTCGGGGGCCATAGTTTAGTGGTAGAGCATCGGCAGAAGGTGCCAGGTTCAATCCCTGGTATCTCCAGGTACACAGGAACATAAGAAGCTGCCTTCTACCGAGTCAGACCATTGGTCCATCTAGCTCAGCATTGTCTGCACAGACTGGCAGCGGCTTCTCCAAGGTTGCAGGCAGGAGTCTCTCTCTCTGCCCTATCTGGAGATGCTGCCAGGGAGGGAACTTGGAACCTTCTGCATGCAAGCAAGCAGTTGCTCTTCCCAGAGTAGCCCCATCCCCTGAGGGGAATATCTTACAATGCTTACATGTAGTTTCCCATTCAGATGCAAACCAGGGCAGACCCTGCTTAACAAAGGGGGCCATTCATGCTTTGTGTGTGAACCCTTTGAAAGGGTTATGTTCATTGGGGAAGACTCTGTGGGGCATAGCCGTGCAGCCTGTGGAAAATGTCTGGCAGGGGGTGGAGAAATGGGTGTGCTTGATCAGGGTCTGAGTTCTAGAGGAGCCTGAACGACTCGCTTTTCTCCTTATCAGTCAGTTTTTTACATCATCTAACATAACGCAACTTCTGCATGACTTGAATTTTGGAACTTCACGTTCTTTTAGAACTGCACCCCCCCCCTTTTGTGTGTGTGTTTTGGAGCGGCACATTTTGTGTCTTGTTGCACATTTTAAAAAGCCCTGCCCAACTGTATTCTGCCCTGCTTTCTGAAGCAGGGTGTGTTACTCAGCGGGCCATAATCGTTTCCTTTTTAAAAACTTAAGAATGCGTAGAAGAATGTTTAATCTTACAGGGCATCTTGTACAGATTATAGAATAGCTGCTGGAGTTCAAAGACTCCCAGCAACATTCATTGTTTTAGGAAGCAGTTATTTAGAGGAGGGTGGCATGGAAGCCAATGCACTCTGTTGCAAGTGTGGGGGGCACACGAATAACATGTTGTAAATGGGGGGGGACACAAAATTCTCCATAAAGAGCAAGTCAGGGGCAAAGAATGTTATTAGGGGAGTGGGGGTTTTGCTATATAGTGAAGCTGTATAGTGCATGCAAAACCAGGCTAAGGGAGGAGAGCTGGTCTTAGGAACATAGGAAGCTGCCATATACTGAGTCAGACCATTGGTCTGTCTAGCTCAGTATTATCTTCACAGACTGGCAGCGGCTTCTACAAGGTTGCAGGCAGGAATCTCTCTCAGCCCTATCTTGGAGAAGCCAGGAAGGGAACTCGGAACCTTCTGCTCTTCCCAGAGCAGCTCCATCCCCTAAGGGGAATATCTTATAGTGCTCACACTTGGGAGAATGGGAGACTTGATGTGTGTGTATCACTGTAAGATATTCTTCCCCTTTTTGAAAATTATTTTATATCCCACTCTTCCTCCAAGGAACACAGAGCAGTGTACTACATACTTAAGTTTCTCCTTACAACAACCCTGTGTAATAGGTTAGGCTGAGAGAGAAGTGACTGGCCCAGAATCATCCAGCAAGTATCATGCTGAATGGGGATTTGAACTCGGGTCTCCCCAGACCTAGTCTGGCACTCTAGCCACTACACCACACTGGCTCCCTTAGGGGATGGAGCCACTCTGGGAAGAGCATCTAGGCTCCAAGTTCCCTCCCTGGCAGCATCTCCAAGATAGGGCTGAGAGAGATTCCTGCCTGCAACCTTGGAGAAGCTGCTGCCAGTCTGTGAAGACAATACTGAGCTAGAAAGACTAATGGTCTGACTCAGTAGATGGCAGCAGCTTCCTGTGTTCCTATGGAGCACAGCCTGGTTTTGCACAAGCATGTGAACCGTCGGGATCCTGGTGGCACCATGGCATTAAACCCGCCCAAGAAACCTCCCCTCAAAACGGGGTTAGGTCAGCGAGTGCTCTCCTAACCCCGTTTTCCTGACTTTGTGTCGGCCGTGGCTGCTTGCGACATGGCCGGTGGACTTGGGGAGGGGAGGGGGGATCTCCACAATGCACTAGTGCAGTACATTATTGGGGCTCCAGGGGGCGGTGTGGCACATCCCGGCACCCGGACCCTTGGAGCTACTAACAGCAGCCAGTGCTCATCTGGGCGGGCGATCCTCCTGCCCAGGGGAAGTAAAAGGATCATCTGTGGGCAGGTCAGCTCTTCAGGGCTTTCTCCCCGCAAACCCGGTTGCCATTTCTCACCGCTCGTGAGAAACGACTCATTAAATTCAAATAGAGGTTTCTCTTAACAAAATTTGCTTGACATGTTCAAATTTATTCAGAAAATGGGCCGGATTCTTTTTGGAAAATGCCGAGGTCATTCACACATTCAAAAAACGTCTCCAAAAACAGTTTCCAGGTTTCGGAGCTATGTGTGCTCCCAGTTTTCGGTTGTGTGGAAGCGAGGTAAGAGGGAAACCTGGGTAGCTTTTCCTCCTACCTTGCTTCCACACAATCACTTCTCCCCAGGTTTTCCTCCTACCTTGCTTCCATACAACTGAAAACTGGGAGCACACACAGCTCCGAAACCTGGGTAGGACACCGTTTTTGATTGTGTAGATGACCTCACTGTCATATGGATTAGGCCAAACTTTCCAGTCCACTTTTCCAGGTGAGTTCTCTCTTCCCATTCTGGCAGGAAATACGGTGGTAGGGAGACAGAGATCAGCAGCAGGCCAGTTGAAATCTGCAGGACGGGTGACCCTGCACACCCACCCCTCTGCACACATGGTCTCACCCAGAAGCCCAGTTCCGGGCCAGGAAGGAAGGGAAGGGGTTGGCCGGGCTCCTGGGAGGCTGGAGGAGTCTCCTATCTACCTGGCTGCACTGACTTCTGCTGCTTGTTCTGGGGTAGAGGAGTGAGTTGCCGAGGGTCCTTAAACCACTGGAGGTCTTTAAAAATAATTAATTCAAGCTATTGGACCATGGTGGTACTACGACTGTATTGTCTGACGCTTTGCTGTCAAGTTCCAGGCTGGTAGATGGGAGAGCAGAATAGGGAGCTGGAAATATTAATGGGGGAGCACCCGCTGGGGTGTCACTATAATTGAGCAAAAGGGTTCAAAAAACCCAGGGCCACCCCAGCTCCACCTCTCCCTATTTTCTTCATTATCTCTCTCACTCTGAGGGGTCGCCCGCCAGAGAGAGGGGGGAACACGGGCCCCCTCTCCCCTAGCTACGCCCCTGAGAACCCGCTAACCCTTGCCACTCCTTGGAATCATCCCCGGGGCAAGTTAGGGACTGGAAGTTATCAGGACAGGGATCGACAAACAAACGGAGGCCATTGGAGCCTGTGCCTCGACCTGTAAGTTCTCCCAGTTTTTTTAAAAAATGTAGCAAATTATAGCATTGAAGGACCTAAAACACAAGTTTTTAACGAGAGCTATGAGCTGATCCGATTGACCTTTCGCCAATAAGTCTGCAGTTCTGTGTAAGGATATACGAAGAGCCCTGCTGGGTAAGGCCAAAGGTAACTTAATTCCAGGCTCCTGTTTCTCACAGTGGCCAACCAGATAGCTCGGGGGAAAGCCCGCAAGCATGCAGACGTCAGTCTTTCCTTGCTGTTGCTCCATCCAGCAGCTGTCATTTAAAGGTATACTACCTCTGGACATGGAGGTTCCATTTAGCCGTCCCTTCCTCCTGCCCCTGCATACAGCATGCTCTGCACACCACCGGAGCAATGCACATGCCCTAGCATGTTCCCTCCCTAGCACTGGGGGCCCCCCTTACAGCTGCTTTTTAATTAAATACGAGGTACACGCTACCTCTGTAGCTCTTTAGGCACAAGCTATTCCATGCACCATCACAGCTTATCGAGATTTAAAGAGGCGCCGGGCAAAAGAGCAACATGCACAAGTTGCTTGTCGTTTAAAGTGATCGATCGTTGTGCATTCCACGGAAGGAGAGTTGGACGAACTGCTGATTCAACTGCCATCTCTCTGTCTGTGTGCGCGGGACTCAGATTTGGCATAAACAGCTTGAAATATCGGCAATTAACTCCACCCGTTCAAATGAACCCTCCATCATTCAGTAACTGAGAGCTAATGAAAATATTTAAGCTGTGAAGTCTGCCAAGAAACACTGGTGTTTTGCTACATCTCGTCAGCTGAACTGAAAGCATTGTTAGAATTTTACTGAATCAGCTGCCTAACGTATCTGGGGATTTGAGCAGGGTTTATTTATTACATATTTAATCCGCCCTTCGTCCAAGGAGCTCAGGGCTGCATACAAGGATCTCCTTCCCATTTTACCCTCACAATAACCTTGTGAGGTAGGCTAGGCCGTGACAGAGTAGGTCAGTTCACACCATCACCGCTTGGGTAGAAGACACATTCCACCCGAATTCAGGAGTTTTGTGATAATGAGCCCTTTCTCACGATCGGTGAGAAGGGCTCGAAAGAACAAGGGGAGGAAAGCTGAAAGTAAAGGTAAAGTGTGCTGTTGAGTTGGTGTCAACTCCTGGTGACCACAGAGCCCTGTGGTTGTCTTTGGTAGAATACAGGAGGGGTTTACCATTGCCATCTCCCACACAATATGAGATGATGCCTTTCAGCATTTTTCTAGATCGCTGCTGCATTTTTTTCTGCGGCTGCACACGGGAGATACTTCTGGTTGGCTAAGAGGGGCCCTCACAAGATGCAGGTGCTGCATCAGGTGATGAGTGTTCTAGAGAGAAGTGGGATCCCCACCATGCCACCACAGAAAAGGGGGCTCACTCCGTCCATACACTTATCAGCTAAACCCAAAGGCCCACTACTACCCTTGCTAATGCTAGAGATGATCCAGAAAAGTGGGGAAGAAGGAGTTTACTGGGTCATGTACAGAGAGCCAACCTAGCTAGTCGGTAGCACTGCTTAGGGATGTGCACAAAATTCACATGAATAAATCTGAATTGAATTCAAATCAATTCGATTTGAACCATCGAACAGAGTGGAGATTTGTTCGAATCGATTCAAATTTGGCCAACCTCAAAATGAATTTGGTCAAATTTGGGTGAATTTTGTGCACATCCCTAGCACTGGTGCCAGAGAAAGTGTAAGAAGATTGGACTTTTAAACACTGACACCCTGTAGCTACAATGCCTGGAGGGAAGCACCAGAAATGCAGGTAAAATTTATTAAAGCAGTTTTCCTGCTCAAAATTCCAAGACATTTTGTGTCCAGGTCAACACTTTTCTGACATCCTGGACAGGATGTCCAGTTCCTGGGCCGTCTAGGCCAACCCTGGACATGTGGCAGCCCTAGATGCAGTATCTGCTATTCTGGAGGAATGAACACACTTCCTTCTATGTAAAATATGCAATGTAAATGCAATTTAATTACCGTTATGTTGAATTACACAGCTAAAGTTCTGCCAAGATGCTGTTACTAAACAACATGGTGATTGTCTTTTGTAGGGCAAAAGGCCCCAATGGGGCAATTTTTTAAAAAGTCCTTAAAGATCTAACACATCTATTCACCCAGGCTTTTTATTAAATACTATTTTAATAGTTTTTAACATTGTTTTAAAAGTTTAAATTGTTGTAACGTTTTAACCTTTTATTCTGTAGTAATTTGTATTGTTACTGTAAACCGCACAGAGACGCAGGTTCTGGGCAATATACAAAATGAATGAATGAATGGAATAATAATAAAATAAAATAGAATAAAATAAAATAGCCATTTTGAAATCCTATTGGAATTGGCTTTCAGTGCAATGTATTAATATCACCAATGCAAAACAATGGCAAACATGCTGTTTCTGCAGCAGATGCTGTTGCTATATTATGTAAGCCTATTTGCTTCTTGCTGTCCGAAGAGTGATATTATCTTGGAAGAGGCAGCAAAGGCTTTAGTTACCAAAGAACGCAGGCATCAATTACCCTTTCAAACATTCTCACTGAAGTCACTGCATGAGTAAGCCAGCATAAGCCCTGGAGGAAATTCTGGCTTTGCATCTGTGGCTGAAATAAACTCTCTATGAGCTGCTCAGCCAAAATGTGAACTCCAAAAGCCCAGGCCAGCAGGTTCTACTGCCTGAAGGCATTGACCTCATGGTAGAGCCAGTTCTGATCCTAAGAACCCACACTGTCTGCAGGGCTCCACAACTTCAACCCTCTAGCGGTTATTGGGCTACAACTCCCATCATCCCCAGCACAATGCCAGATTTAGGCTTAAGTTAAGTAAGCTGCGGCTTAGAGCAAGGCTGCATAACTTCGGCCCTCCAGTTGTTCTTAGACTACAACTCCAATCATCCCCAGCCACAGTGGGCAATAGTCAGGGATGATGGGAGTTGTAGTCCAATGTCTGCAGGAGGGCAAAAGTTGTGCAGCCCCAGGTTAGGGACTCACATTATTTTATTTTTTATTAACGAGCCTGCTAAACCACACACAAGAGCCATTTACCTGCAAATGTGTCTCTGGCTGGTGTATGAGGAGCCTCTGAATATCAAAAAAAATGACTTAATTTCAAAGGTTACATTATTGGTTGAAAAATAAAGGAGAAAGAGGGGAAAGACTCTAAAACAGGCATTATCATTTTGATAAGACAAAAGTATATGTATATGGCTACACAATTGTTTGTCATATTGAGTTTATAAATCTGTGCAGAAATAACTGGAAAGTATAGAGAGATTTTAATAGACTAGGGCCTGGTTTTGACCAACATGGTTTAGACCAATGTATTATATTTTGTATTTTCTTTACACCTTTTTTTTGTCTATTATAATTTAATGTGTTATGTGTTTTTATCGTATGTTTTGGGGCGGCTAACAAATAAAGTTTATTATTATTATTGTTGCTGTTATTTCTTGTTTCCACAAATAGATGTTATTGACTGGTTTGTTTTATCCAGACATCGAATCTATTTATATTATTATTTCTTGTTTACACAGTCAGACAGGTGTTATTGACTGGTTTGTTTTATCCAGACATAGAGTCCTTTCCAAGGACCTGGGATGCCAGAATTTTATTGTCACTTGTTATAGATATCGTCGCAGAATATAGGCTGTTCCCAGTAAAGCTGCTTTTTGTAATTGGCTGATGGTGATTTCTGTGGCCCCTATGGTGTTGAGGTGCTATTATTATAATTATTATTATTATTCTTAATTTATTTTCATTGAGAACATTGATTTTAAACAGTGGAATTCTGGACAAATGGCCGCTCCAAAGTGCACCACTGAACCCACCAATCTCGGCCTATTTAAGCCTACTTACTTCAAGTTACCAAAGATCTATACCCAAGTGAGTTATGGATCTTGGGTTGTTTGAAGAAAGCAGGTTAGAATAAGCTGAGGTTGGTGGGTTCAGACAACATGACCAATCTCAGATTATTTAACCTAGATGGGTAGTAGCTGCTCATGTGGGGGCATCAAATGGAACTCAGCTCAAGCAGAGATTCCATGTGACGTCTGAACCAGCCCAGACTCTCAGCTCAAGGCCAATACGTGACTGGGGCCTATGTGCCTAATTTCCCCTATGTAAATAGCATGTTCAGTGCGGCAATTCAGTTTGGGACTTGAGCAAGGAGAGGGGGCTTTTTCTTTTTGCTAATGGGAGCAAATAAACTCTTTCTGATAGCTGAGACTTCTCTCCTGCAACGCTGAAAACAAGCCCAAACTATAGTGGGAAATGTTGAGAGTACAGATTGGAAGGAACTAACTTGATGCTTTAAGAAAAGTAATTTCAGGTTTTTCCACCACCACCACCACCACCACCACCACCATCATCATCATCATCATCATCATCATATTTTGGCTAATATTATTTATTATTATAAATAATAATAATACGCTCGACACAGAAATCGCTGGGGATCTCTGTGTCGAGCGTGGTTGGATCTGGATCTGCTGTCTCCTCCTCCTCAATTCCACTGAGATCAGGAAGCATAATCCAGTCGTCAGGGTGTTTGGTCTGGTTGCTTGCTTCGGTGTAGGCCCCCTCTGAAGATGTAGCTCTTTCATTCTCATCAAAAGTAGAAAAGTCAACAACAAACAGCAAGTGCCGCCTTTGTAAGGAAGCAGATAAAACCGTGGACCACCTAATCTGCTGTTGTAAAAAGATCACACAGACTGACTACAAACAAAGGCATGACAAGGTCACAGGATGATACACTGGAACATCTGCAAAAAATACAAGCTAGCTGTAGCCAAACATTGGTGGGACCATAAAATTGAAAAAGTGGTAGAAAATGAAGGTGCAAAAATATTATGGGACTTCCGACTACAAACAGACAAACATCTGCCACACAATACACCAGATATAACTGTAGTTGAGAAGAAAGAAAAACAAGTTAAAATAATCTACATAGCAATACCAGGGGATAGCAGAATAGAAGAAAAAGAAATAGAAAAAACCACAAAATTCAAAGATCTGCAAACTGAAACTGAAAGGCTGTGGCAGAAAAAGACCAAAATAATCCCAGTGGTAATTGGAACCCTAGGTGCAATTCCAAAACAACTTGAAGAGCACCTCAACACCATAGGGGCCACAGAAATCACCATCAGCCAATTACAAACAGCAGCTTTACTGGGAACAGCCTATATTTTGCAACAATATCTATAATAATAAAAGCAACAATACTGATAATAAAATTCAGCCTTCCCAGGTCCTTGGGAAGGACCCGATGTCTGGATAAAACAAACCAGTCAATAACACCTGTCTGACATTGTGTAAACAAGAAATAATACAGAAAAGCTTCCAGAAACTTACAAAAATAGCTTTCTCTCCAACACGAGAGGAGTATAATGAGAGTTCCTAAAAAAAGATAAACGGGGTTGATTTATTTGTAAGGTTCATTAACTGCAGTGCTCCAGGCTTTTGATGAACAATATCAAGCAGTTCATCCAATTCTGCAATGTCTAATGACTGTATTAGTCAGCTTTGGAGATGGGGTGGGAATCCAGTCGGGATCATGGCACTGGCGAAGGGGGGTGGGGTTCTCTCCCAAGCCATATTTACCCCTGCTAACTGGGCAAAGAGGCACCTTTTTACTGTGGTGATTCTCTTTATTTAGCAGGGGGAGAGTAACTGGCCCTATCCACCCCCAGCACAGTACTTCCAGTGACTGTTGCTGGTGTCTATCTTATGTTTCATTTTAGAATGTGAGCCCCTTGGGGACAGGGAGCCATCTTATTTGTTTGTTATTTCTCTGTGTAAACCATCCTGAGCTATTTTTGGAAGGGCGGTATAGAAATTGAAATAATAATAATAATAAATAATAATATGCTCAGTTAAAATCTTTTCCTGTGCTGATGCTGCTGTTTGTCCTGCAGGAACAAACATACAGGGACCATACGTTTTTAAAAGCAGGAAATCCATGAACGTGTATAGTAATCTATGAACATAGATTCCCCACATTGATCTAGTTATATCTTAATTGTGCCTCCCCCACTCCAGACACAGGAACATGCAACACCCTAGAGATCTGCAAACCGGCTCGACCTTGAGCCAGTTTGCCATTGAATTGGTCTGGCTCGAGGGCTTGCCCTCAAGTCAGACCGGGCCCGGTTTGGCTCGAGGTCAAGCTGAACCCTCCTGGGCCAGCTCAGGGCTGGTTCAGGGGTTCTACAGTTTTAATTTTTTTAAAAACCAACAACTCATCACCTCTGGGTGCTGCTTCTGTGGCTGCGGGGGGTTCTCCAGCCGTTCCCCCTCTCCCTGCTGGCTTCCCCCTGCGCTCCAAAGGCCCTTTCTGACATGGCAGTGGCCATTTTGGAGGCCGCTGTGCATGCACCCTGGCCAGTGACCAAACCACACAAATATCCAGGGCACGTGCGTGGCAGCCTTCAAAATGGCCACTGGCATGTCAGAAAGGGCCATAACGGCCCCCAAACAGGCCCAAATAGCCCTTTGGAGAGTGGGGGAGGCTGAATTTGAGCTGAGCTATTGGGGGTGGGGGCAAAACTGAACATGCCTGGTTTGGTTTGAGTCCGGTTTGGACTCGAACTGAACCGGGCAAACTGGTTTTGTGCACACCTCTACAACACCCCCACCTGAAATCTGAAGTGGCACCATCCCAGCAAGCCTGTCCCACTTGATTGTTCTGATTGCATCAATCACTTCTAGGAAGTGCTCACATTTGGCTGTTCACATGGTCACATTTCCCATTGTCGGTGAACTAGTCAAAGTTCTGCTTCCAGAGCAGCAAAGACTGCTTAAGCCAACTCTGCCTTGCAGCACTAAAACAATATATTTTTAAAAATGTGAACTCAGATATGAGCCTCGGGTTAAATTTTGCTTAATATAAAATAATTCCAGGAATGGCCACATAGCCATTCCAGATCAAAGTTCACCTTTTGCATTCTAACAGTTTCCTTGAGAGCTAATGACATTTCTCAATGCAATATAAACGAAGGCCAAGTTGTAAATCAGTGATAGCAATTGAAAATCCTCTGGTCACACAGTGTAATTTAAATCAAGAACTGTAGCAAGTGCCGTAATGTGATAGGACAGCAAACAGGGAATGGGTTTTTAAAAAAAAATTATCATAGCATATAGGCTGAGGAAAGGAAGATTACTTTACTGACAGTTTATAGTACTGTAGCACAAGATAAGCAATGATGAGATCCAAAACCTGGAATGACAAGAGCTGGTGTCCATAAAGCAAGAGTTCTCAGAGCACCGAGTGTTGGGAAGGGAGGAGAGCTGGTCTTGTGGTTGCAAGCATGAATTGTCCCCTTTGCTAAGCAGGGTCCTCCCTGGTTTATGTTGAATGGGAGACTCCATGTGTGAGCACCTTTAGGGGATGGGGCCACTCTGGGAAGAGCACCTATCTGCTTGCATTCAGAAGGTTCCAGAGTCCCTCCCTCACAGCATCTCCAAGAACTCCCTCACAGCATCTCCAAGAACTTGGAACCTTCTGCTGTTCCCAGAGCGGCTCCATCCCCTAAGGGGAAGATCTTACAGTGCTCACACATCAAGTCTCCCATTCATATGCAACCTGGGTGGACCCTGCTTAGCTAAGGGGACAAGTCATGCTTGCTACCACAAGACCAGCTCTCCTCACACATGAAGAGAGTAGCATTGAACAACATACACAAACAGGCACTTTCCTTCGACAACTGAATGACTCTAACTGACCAAGAGAGACCTATTAACATCTCGTCATGCCTCTAGTGGCCAGAAGTGGTTACTGCGGTGCTAAGAGCAATGCTTTAGAACTCTCGCTTCTAACATTAGGAACATAGGAAGCTGAGTCCGAACATTAGCCCAATGTTCATTAGTATGGTCAATACTGACTGGCAACATGCAGGAGTCTCTCCCCCAGTCCTAAATAGTAAGAACAATTATTTAAAAACAGATGGACAGATCCAGATTTTTTTTTTGGAAAAAGTAATTCTCAGGGGTATTTGGGGGTGGGGGTGACATTTAGGGATCAGACTTTTCAGCATACATTGAAAAACAGTGTAATGCTGAGCTCCACAGCAAACCATCTATCTATCTATCTATCTATCTATCTATCTCCATCCATCATAGAGCTCAAGTTGCTGTATATGGGGTTCCTATGTGGTCACCCATCCAGGCACTGAGCAGACCTAGACCTGCTTAGCTTCAGCAAGGTGTCTGTATCTTGTGTTTTCAGACCAGAGGTGTAGGGAGGTTGCTGGTGGCCCAGGGGCAGAGTGCCCCCAGCCCCGCCCTCACATGCTGGCCTAACCCAGCGTCATCACCAGATACATGCTGTAGTGAGGGGCATGGCCTGCACCAGGAATGGGGGACGTGTGGCCTCTCGTCCACTCCCAGCCAGTGCTTTGTTCACTGGCTGCTGGATGCTTTCTTTCCCTCCCTTGGTTGGAGTGAGGGAAAGGAGGAGAAAGCCCAGCAGCCAGTAAACCAAGCATCAACTGGGAATGGATGAGTGCCTATGTTCCGCACTCCCAGCTGATGAATGCTTTGTTTGCCAGCTGGGTATGGGAGGGGGACAAGGGGGTGCCCAAGGGGAGGGGCAAGGGGCACCATGGTGGACATTTGCTGCCTTCTTGTCCAATGGTGGCTTCATCATTGTTTCAGACCATACTCTGGGACTGTAGTTAACAAATTTAGGACAAAACTGCGGTTGTACAAGACAAGATACATGTAGGTGTGCCCGCACCGCAAAGTGAAAGGCTGAAAGGCTCCGTGAGCCACAGAACAAACATGTACCTGCTGCTCCACCCAAATGTTGAAACTGAACCATCTCGTTCTCTCCATCTGTCTGATCTCTGGACTTCTCTCTGATGCCACAGTTTAGTACTCCCATTAGGAGTCACATCTGGAATTGGTTTCTCCACTGGGATTTGAGTCATACTAATCATCAAGTTGCCAACCTATTTATCCTCAGGTTTGGAACCCGAGAAAAGCTTACCTAGCTGCACAGCATCAGATGCACAACAGGAGGGAGCAAATTTTGACAATCTGTGCTGCCTCCAGAAGTGCCCTGGGGCACCCAAAAATATCTCCCTGAGGGCTGCACCACTTTGCACATTCAGAGCGAAGGCAGCGCTCTTTGCACTGCATTGCCCTTACTCTGACTTGGCTTTGTTTGTTCTCAGGGACATCAACATGTCACCCAATCTGACTGACTACACAATGATGTCGCTGCTCCCTGAAAGAAAAAGTCAGTGAAGAAAAAACATGGTGATGAAGCAATAGCTAATGCGGCCCCAGTGAGCAGGCCGAAAACATGATATAAACAAGATGCAACTGGAACATAAGAACATGAGGTTGCCACAACTGGTGTAGGCCTTGTCCAGTCGAGGATGGTAAGCTACTCTTTCTCTGGAACCTTCTTTCCTATGGCTTGTGGTAAAAATTCTTGGAACCTCTTCCCACGATTAGTGAAAAGGGCTCCAGAGCGGGCTGGGGGGAAGGCGGGTTATACTTACCTTCCCCGCAGATGATCCATACTGCATTGCTGGGCATGCTCCCTATGCGCCCAGATGATTCGCCATGCACCCAGGAAGTGGTGAGGGATGGGGGATGGGTTATGTCATCCTGGTCCCCAGAAATACCAAGATGCACTGTACGAGTGCGCGGTACAACATGAGGATCCCCCCTCCCCTCCCCAGGCTCCACAGTCTGGCAGCTGCGGCTGCAAGCAGCTGAGCCCGCTCTCCCAGCAAACTAAGCCCGCTCTCCCCGCAAAACCTCCCCAGGCTCTTCTCACTGATCGTGAGAAGAGCCTCACTGTGTTCTACCCAGGTTTGGGAGCTGTCTGTGCTCCCAGTTTTCAGTTGTGTGGAAGCAAGGTTGGAGGAAAGCGACCCAGGTTTCTCTCCTACCTTGCTTCCACAGAACCAAAAATAAGGGGCACACACAGCCCCCAAACCCGGGTAGGACACAGTTTTTGATGGCGTGAATGACCTCACTGGCTGTTGGTTAGGCTAATGATGGATTTGCACATGGGCCTTCCACATGGGCATATCCAGACTGTCAGGTTTGATTCCTTTTCTTCACACTAATGTACAGAATTGGCATGCGATTTTCTCCCATAAAGTAATTATAGCAGATTTCTCCCCATGTGCTAACTACTGTAGTTAACTACTTTATGATATAGGCTTCATCATTTCAACAGAGTGGGGTGAGGTGAGTTTAGGAAGAGAAGAGGAGGTGGAGACACTGGCTGACATGTGGCGCTGTGAAACATGGGTGGTTCTGAACTGCCCACACCACTGTGAGAGCCTTAAAAAAAGCCAGCACTCTTGCACTGAAGTCCTCTTGTGCAAATACTTAAGCTGGTGTGATCGCACTTCTGCGCTGCTACGTATATTGGGAATAATATAAATAACAGCACAGACGTATGACCGGGCCAATTTAAATATTTGCACAAGAGCACTCTTGTGCAAGACCACCAGCATTTAAAAAGATGCTCACAGTGGCATGCGCAGATCAGAACCACCTGTGTTACATTGCACAACGTGTCAGCCACTGCCTACAAATGGCCGGCATCCATAAATGGCTGGCATCCAGAGCAATGCACCATGAATGTGCCAGGAACATGTGCATGACATGTGCATGCTATAGAACGCTTTTCTAGTTGCTCTGCCTCAGACAAGCAGTGGGAGGACGTGAATTATGATGATCTGCGCTGCCTCCAGAAGTGCCTTGTGTCACCCAAAAATATCTTCCTGAGGGCTGCACAGCTCTGCACATTCAGAGAGAGGGCAGTGTTCTGTGCACTGCATTGCTCTTACTCTGACTTGACTTTGTTTGTCCTCAACAACGACACCAACATACCATCAAATCAGACTGACTATGTGATGATGTCACTGCTCCCTGAAAGAAGATGCCTGAGTTAAGGGGGGGGGGGGATGTGCTGAAAGAACAGCCAATTGGAATTCCAGCGAGCAGGTTGAAAACATGTACAAACAGGGTGAAAACTGGGGGACATTTTGGGACCCCTGAAAGCACTATGTGCACCCCTGAAATGTATGTAGGTGAACATCTGGTGCAGAGCTGTGCCCCAAGGCTGGTTGTGGGGCATCTTTGAGGTTTTGGAAATATGACAGGGTACTTTAGTTGGTATACGGAGCCTTTCAGGGCTGAACCTTCTGGAAAGTGATGCTGGTTCTTCTCCATAGGCCTTTCCCCATGCTTATGCTCAGCTGGGAACATTCATTGTACTGTTTGCATAGTATATAATTCCCCCAGAATGATTCATTCTGCTTTGACTCCTTCCCCCCCTCTTAACCACACTGAGTTTTAAGAAGCCAGCTCATACCCACTTGAGGATTGTTTTCTTGTCAATGCACTGTTGTAAACACTCCAGGTTTTTGTATGGTCTGGCACCTGATGGTGGCATTTTTGGTGTTGAACCTCAAGGCCTTGATTCATGGTTTCTGATGGCTGGTGGCTACTCCATGCCACTGGAATTTATGTCAGACCCAGTGGCCTGGCTGAGGGTTGAAGGGACCGTTGCTGTAGTCCTGACTTTGAAATTAAGACCAGATTTTTAAATATATATTTTAAAAAGCTTGCGTTTGACACTCACTGGGGAGGCTTAAGGTTATTCTGGTTGTTAGGGGTGTATACGGTAATAATTTCGTTTTTGTACGTCATTTGTTTTTGCTATTTAGTGACTCATATTATTTGTGCCAAGGAACAGAATCCCCATTGGAGGGCCAATGAAAGTTTCGCCCTCTGAGCAAATAGGAAGTGTTTGGGCCCCCATGGAGGAGGTAGGATTAAAGCCCCCCACCACCCATGGTCCCAATCCAGTTTGTCCCCCTGTGCATGCTATTCACAGGAACAAAAGCAAGCATGTCGGAGGCTCATGATTTGAGTAAGGTCATGCCTAGTTTGGCCCAACACTCTGGGAAGTTTTAAGAACACCAGAAAAGAACCTAAGAAAAGTCCTGCTGGATCAGACCAAAGGAGGGGAAGGATGCTGTGCAGAAACTGAGTTGGTGACGCTCTTTTTATGGTCATGGTATGAGTTATGTTGTTTAGCAAAATGCCATAACAAAATAATTGAGCAAAAGGGTTCAAAGAACACGGGGCCCCAGCTCCTGAAGGCCCTCCAACTCCATCCCTCCCTATTTTCTTCATTCTCTCCCTCACTCTGAGGGGCCGTCAGAGAGAGGGATGAACACTGCCCCCTCTCCCCTAGCTACGCCCCTGTACAAAGACAAAGAGCTTGTCGGACAAATGTCACAGTAGGGCAGGGCAATCCATTTAGGTCAATTTTCTGGCCGACAAAGCAAATAAGGGGACATGCAAAGTTGCTTAAGTATGATAGCAGTGAATGGAAAATCATACTGGACATGAAGTTTTCCTTAATGCTGAACTCTAGCAGGATTTTCTCGTGGTTCTTTAGATAAAGGACATTGAGTAACATGGTGGGGTATGGTTAAAGCACTCCTGTCCCGAACTGTGGTCTCAATCCAGGTTGCATTTATGGCTGTGGGCGGGTGGGTGGGGGAGATAATGCTAGGACCAATGATGAGTTAAGTGAGCTCTTGTTTGTCCCTGAGCAGGGGCCTAATCTTAATTGGGCAGATGTAGTCCAAGATCACGGGCTGCCCTGGGGTCACCCAGAGAAGAGGGGCCACCAAGGACCCCTAATCTATTGCCTGCTCCCCCCACCCGGCTGCCCGGCCACCACTGCCACTTCTCAGCATGGTGGCTTCCATGGTGGTAAGGGGCTGAGTCACCCAGCTTCTCACCTGCACAAGAGACAGCTGGGAAATGATGGGTACGCATGCACCCCAATGCCTACCATTCAGCAGATCAGCATCAGCAAGCCCGTAGGGGTGTGTGTGAGCAGCCTCATTTCGAGCCGGACTCAGTGTCAAACCACCGCCACTGCCAGTGGGGCTTGTAAGTACTAAATGACTCCCCTCCCACCTGCTCTACCCTTAGGGAAGCCCCCCTGCCCCTTTACTGGTTAAGGGGAATCCTCACCAGATTCCCTTTTACCAGTAGAGCTCCGAACCGGTTTGAACCGGTTCAACTGGAATCAAAACCGAGCCAGTCCGGTGCAAATCTGGTTCAGATTCAAACTGTGCCCATCCCTACAAGTCCGCTGGGAGGTGGCAGTGGCTGGTGGATACCAGAAGGAGGAGATGGAGCAAGAGTGGCACGATGTGCTAGTGTGTCTGTGTGTTTGGCGGGGGGCATTTGCAGCCATTGTTCTGTAAGTCGGGTATATTACTCACAATGTGAACCATCTAGGGACTTTTTGTATGGAGTGGTATATAAATAAACTGACTGACTGACTAACTGAATGAATGAATGAATGAATGAATGAAGTTGTGGAGAATGGGAAGCTTTGCGGCAGGGTTTTTTGTGTTGGTAATGGTGGCTACTGCCACCACCAATAAGTACGATTTAAACATTTTTGGCTGTGCCTATGGCATGGCAAAAAATAATGTGTGTGTGTGGGGGGTCAATGTTCACTTATTGAACATGGCCCCCTTCTGACTGCCTGAACGAGCCAGCATCTCATCTGTTTCAGTGTCATGTCCTGGGTTTTCTCTGTTGTTGTTCTTGCTCATTCATTCCCTGGTACATGGTATCAAACTGGCCACAAAAGCTCATTTGCTCACTTGGATCTGAGTTCTTCCCATTCTCCTTTTTCTGCAGAGGAAAACACAGCCTTTGTAAGCCTCACTTATGTAAGCTAGCAGGGAATGCCAAACTGAAAACAACTAGGCACTGAACAAAAAAAAAGGTGGGGGGGGAGGCGGGGGAACAGCCCTCCTCTTGAAAGCTAATTTTTGTCTTTCCTGGAGATCTATCTGCTAAGTGTTCCTGACCTTCTGAAAAGTATTTCCATCTCGCATGTTAAGTAGAGCAATCCTCTTAGCAGCAGGACATTTTGTGAACGCTTTAAACTGGGTTATATAAATGTATTTGTGTCCTGCTAAGAGCAAACTTCTCTTTGGCTCACAAGGAGAGATGTTGTGAGATTCGTTACAAGGTTCCTTGGCCATTTCTGCAGATAAGCACCTGACCCAGTTTGGGAGTCCATCCCAAGGCTATGGATACTAAAGGCTATGAATACCATTTTCAAGTAGTGTTTAAAAAGATACCTGGGCTTTCGGCTACTGCACTACTGTAGCTCAAACTTTAGCTTTAGTTCAAAAGGAGGAGCAGCAAGAGTCAGAAGATGGTCCCCAAGGGCCCTGTGGTGCTCTTACCCCTGGACTTCAGGGCCAATGTCCAGGGCCTCCACACTCCCAGGGCCCCTCCAAGTCTTCTTTAGTCTGTTCCAGGTGGGATGGTCACCGCTGGTCCACACTGCACTGAGCTGCCGAGTGTGATTGTGATGCTGTGCCGGGGGCAGTGGAGAAAGAAATTTGTGGGTGGGAATATGTTGAATTGCGTGTTGAAATAATTCTGCTAATGCATATTTGCATCAATATGAAGGTCGAGTGTGCCGTCAAGTCGATTTCGACTCCTGGCACCCACACAGTCCTGTGGTTGTCTTTGGTAGAATACAGGAGGGGTTTGCCATTGCCTCTTCCTGCACAGTCTGAGATGATGCCTTTCAGCATCTTCCTCTATCGCTGCTGCACGATATAGTACCAGCAGGGATTTGAACTGACAACCTTCTGCTTGTTAGTCAAGCATTTCTCCGCTGCGCCACTTAAGGTGGTTTGCATCAATACACCTGTTTTGTCTTCTTACATTCTTGTGAGTTCAGTTGCCGTTGGTGCCCTCAAAAACCCATGTGTTAAAAATACTGTAAGGCTCTCCACGTGAGCAGTGTGGAGAGCCTGAATGGGGTTTGCGGGCAGAACAGTCTTGACCCACTCTCCCCGAACACGAGCAGGTAGCCCTCCCTGGCCGCCCAGACGATTACCGGTTCTGTCACGGAGCTGGTTGGGGCAGTAGGGCTCGGGGGCCCATCGGGGGCCCCGGAAGTCCCCGAATGACTCAGCATTCTGGGGAGCCCTCCAACACTGGGAGGCTTGCTGCAGCCCCCGAGTCGGGAGGCCATTTGTGAATCGCTGCAGCACGGAGCGGCATCGCAGTGATACATGATCTGAAAAACGAGGTTAGCGGAGTGCACGGTTTTTGGGGCGGCGCGGCATTTAAGGGGGCCTGCTGCCGGGAGCCGCACAACTCTCATTGCAGCACACGACCAGCTGAAACCAGGCTGGGCTCCCTTACCCAGATTTCGCATACACGGGGAAAGGGGGGCTCCAAAGGCTTTTAGGTCCAGGCTCCAAAATTACCTTCGGTGCACCTCTACCCAAGGCCTTTTCTTGGAGGACAGTCCCCATGCCGTGGGTGGATGCCTGTCTTTTGCTGCCCACTGTTCATTCTTTGCAACCGCTGCCATCGGATGCTAGCAGTACACAGGGAATGTCTGCTTTTCACTGGCTGTTGTGGGGATTCCAGGTGCACAACAAAAGAGCATGCTCAAACTCTTGGAGGAAAGCTTGTCTTGTGGTATCAAGCATGAATTCTCCCCTTTGCTAAGCAGGGTCCACACTGGTTTGCATTTGAATGGGAGGCTACCTGGGACCTCTGTAAGATATTCTCTCCTTAGGGGATGGGGCTTGCATGCAGAAGGTTCCAAGTTCTCTCCCTGGTAGCATCTCCAAATAAGGCTGGGAGAGACTGCTACCAGTCTGTGTAGACCAGGGCTGCTCAATTTCAGCCTTCCTGCAGATGTTGACCTACAATTCCCACAATCCCTGTATTGGCCACTGTTGCTGAGGATGCTGGGAGCTGTAGTTCAGCAACATCTGGAGGATCCCTGGTTGGGAACCACTGCCTTAGGAGATGGGGCCATAGCTCAGTGGAAGAGCATCTTGCATGCAGAAGGTCCCAGGTTCAGTCCCTGGGATCTCCAGGAGGCTTTACCCACAGGGCTTCTGCCCCGAATCTCCTTCAGAAGAGAGTGGGTGCATTCACACACCAACCAAACTTACCCCGAAGTCCCTTCGAGATCCCTGGATCCACTTCACACACACATCAGGCTTTGTGATGCGAATTCTAGCTTATCTCAACGTATGTGCGGGTTTTTTAAATGCTGGTTTTCAACTACTTTTTCTGAAAACGCTGGAGCAAATAGGGAGAGGCACTGATGTAGAATCATTAGCATGATAGGAGGGATGCTCTATTTAGAAATACAGATATCGCTTTTTAGGAAGCTCTCTCCCCCCCTGACATTGACTAGAAGGAAAACACGGAACATGCCATGTGGACATGTTTCAAAACAAAACCGAGAGCAGAGGGGAGGGGCTGCTTCCCTCAATGCCGCGAATGTAATTCGAAGTGCCTTCGCTCAACATTTACCCTGAAGCCTGAAGCCAGGAATAACTCCCTGGTAGGGCTGGGAGAGACTCCTGCCTGTAACCTTGGAGAGCTGCTTCCAGTCTGTATAGATAATACTGAGCTCGATGGATCAATGGCCTGACCCAGTATAAGGTAGCTTCCTGTGTAAGACTGCTACAGGCAGCAAGACAGCTATAGCATTGAACAATGGAATGTTAGCAGGTGCTGATTGTCCAACAAGGGTGAAAAGAAGATGCGGCAGGCTATGAAATTCCCTCTTGGACACAACAACTGAAGGCCTCTCCTCCTTGTTGATATCTGGTCACCTTAAATGACTGTGAGGTCTAACTTGTGCCGTCCAGCTAGAGATGAGGGTGAAAAACAGGTGTGATGCAGAAGACCTGTGACTGGACCTCAGTGCTTTTTTAAAAATGTAGAAGTATATACAGTGGAAGGTTGAAATTTTTATCAGAGCATTCAGGTATTGGGGGAGGAGATATTTAACCCTTCCCAAAATATTTGCCGTATCCGTATCCGTATCTGTATCCGTATCCATGCTGTTTTCCTAATTTAAAGGTCCCCTCCAGAAAACTACTAATCACCTCTCTGGGGAAACAGAACAGGCATTGTATAGGTACGACTACAATAGATATTTATATACTGCTTTTCAACAAAAGTTCCCAAAGCGGTTTACAAAGATGTAAATAAATCAACAAGATGGCTCCCTGTCCCCAAATGGCTCACAATCTAAAAAATAAACATGTTAGACACCAGCAACAGCCACTGGCGGGATACTGTGCTGGGGCTGGATAGGGCCAGTAACCTATAATCATGCTGGTCCGGTTTCCCCAGAGATGTGATTAGTAGTTTTCAGGGGGTATCGATGTTCACTTTTGGGGACTCTTGTATCTGGATTTGATCTGGGTGCTGATCTTTGATTGTAATAAACTGAATTGAATTGATTAGTAGTTCATAGGTACCTCTTTTCCACAACCACCCCTGCCAGCAGGGCTAATAGTAGCATCAGTTGAGATGCTACTATTAAGAACAAGAGGTTATTTTGATTGAATAAATGATCTGGGGGAAAGGGTTAAGAACACCCCTTACTCAGTGCTGCTGCTGTGATCAAAATCAGACACACACACCCCCGCCAAGTTAAGAAGTGGCATTGGGAGACTTGATCCCAGATCTTCTGGATCGCCTCTGCTTTAGCCTTGAAAGCATGTCTTAGAACAAGGGTCCCAGCCTTTGGTCCTCGGACGGACATTGTGAGTTGGACTACAAATCCCATCATCCTCAACCACAAAGGCCACTGTGGCTGGGAATGATGGGAACTGTAGTCCAACAACATTGGAGGACCCAGGTTGGGAAATCCTGTTCTGGAACCTGCTACAGAATCCCTTGCAGCACAGAAACCTTGTACTCCATTACCACACTGGTATTAATTAAGTCATCATCTTGCAAGGGTAATGGTGGCGGTTATGGGGAAGCTTCACATGACAGAACGGGATAAACTTAGCGGGAGAATGGAACACTTATAAACAAACTATGCAAGTGAGAACAATTACCAGAACAGGCATCTTTTTTTGTATTTTGAATGCTTGGACGCAGTTAGTGCTATAATAATGGAATACTAGTAGCTTCTAAATGTACTCAATGACCATTTGATAGACAAGAGTTCCTTCATACATTGTCAGGTCCTAGCAGTGAAATACCACCCACCTCAGTGCTTAGTTTTAGATCCTTTCTTCCCATTTTCTTTTACAAACAAAAGTCTTCAACGAATCTGCAATTAACCACCGTTCATTTTTGCTTTCCTTCATTAATCTCATACCTACAGAGATGATGGTGAATTAACTTCATTCAAACATATACTAGTACCCTTGATTTAGGAGCTATTTCAGACACTTCCATGAGAGTTTGATTTTTCTTGCTTCAAAAGCAATACAATTCTAACTCCCCCTACCTCCCTTCTTGTTAAGACCAATTGGCCATCGAATAGAAAGAGCAGGAATGCCTACTTACCATTATTGCAGCTATCTTGCAGTTTCTTGGATTTCATTCTGACTCCATAGAATTTAACAAAGCAGTTATCTGAAGGATACACTAACAGGATTTTAAGACAATCACCCAGAGCAAAGGAAAGGTCAATCAGAAGATTGCTGGTCAAAAATAGAAGTGATCTGGAGAGGAGAGGAAAGTTATATTGCTGTGACATGAGCACTCTCTACAGCAGTTATTCTAGTAAAATTTCATCATAATATTTAAATGAGGGGAGGCGGGGCTCTTGCTGTTTAGATCCCTCCCAACTCTTGCACAGAGCAAACTCACCCAGAAGCAAATGAAAATAGATTTGTACAAAGTGGAGGGTTTTTTGTTTTTTGTTTTAAGAACAGAAGGATAGGTACAGTGAGTTAAATTAAATTAATTTAATTGCTGGCTAAACTCCTAGAGCCTAAATGAAATTTCAGCCCAAATAAATCAGATCCTGTCTTCATGAGTTGCTAACATAGACTCCCTGCTCTTCAGGCAACCGGAGCCTATGAAGGTTTATTCAAAGGTTTATTTATACTACTGAATCCAACAGGAATTACTCCCAAGAAAGTATGCACAGGAATGCAGGCTTAATGTGGCCAGATGCAAAAGGAAAGCAGAGTCGTCCCAATGCAGTGTGATCCTAGGTGTGTTTACTCGGAAGTAAGGTCACTGGGACTTGCAGCCTTCATAGCGGTGCAGAAGAAAGAACTTCAGCAGATACAGCTTGGCATAC
Organism: Hemicordylus capensis; assembly: GCF_027244095.1. Classification (NCBI taxonomy): domain Eukaryota; kingdom Metazoa; phylum Chordata; class Lepidosauria; order Squamata; family Cordylidae; genus Hemicordylus; species Hemicordylus capensis. The sequence continues at coordinate 14,544,764 of NC_069666.1, read as the reverse complement.
AGTGTTATCCCTGTTGAGATACCCTGCTGAGATCCCTTCTTTTATTATACTAACACACAGGGCTGGCTTAAGGCAAAGGCCAAATTGGCACTGGTCAGGGGCGCTGATGTATAAGGGCGCCGAAACTGGTGGCCGTGCCGCTGGCCTGTGGTGTCCAGCCACCGGGCAGCCAAGTGTGTGACCCATGGTGCTGGACAACCAGCACAGCCAGTCTCTCTGATCTTCTCTTGCATGGGAGTGAGGGTGCTGTCAGGGCCGGGTGCGGGCCAGCCTGCCTGTGGCCAGACCCGTCTCCCCCCAACCCACTTCCCCACACCTGTGCAAGCACATGATCTTACTCACTGGAGGCAGGCGAGAGAAGGCGGGTAGGGTTTATTCCACTGTAATGGGAGCCCCCGCTGCACAAGGACGAACGTGCCAGGTAGGGTGTGTGCCCTCTGCTCGCAGGTGAGTGTGTGTGTGGTGGGGAGCAAAATTGGCCAAGGGCGCCACAACCCCTTGAGCCGGCACTGCTAACCCAGCAGTGCCAGGATAGTTCTTTTGCCCCTCTTCTTTGTTACACCCCCAACCCCAGATTTATTCAGCCCCCTCCTTAGTGGCTTTTAAGGCCCTTCCTAAGACCTACATTTTTCACCCTTTGAGGGTTTTTTCTTCAGTTATTGCTATTGTTGTTGTTATTGTTCACCGCCTAGAGTCTTTGGAGGAGGCAGTATTTAAGAATTTCCAATCAATCAATCAATCAATCAATCAATCAATATGAGCATATGAACAATAAGACCTGAACATTGTATTCCTCATAAAATCTATATTCTCTCTCCAGCCCCCCTGAGATTTTGCACACATCAACGAGAGTACAAGTCAAACCATCCCTCCAAATCTGGTTACAATATTATGAAAAATGGCTGATATGCAACCATATAGATGTTTAAAAAGAACCTTTTCCCACCTCCAGATTATGTACCCTTTAAAAAAAATAACTGTTAAAAGATGTAGGACCTCTGTCATTCTTTGTCTCTGTCACCTGAATTGTTATCACTGCCTCTTGGCTTCTCCCCCCGCCCCCCCAAAATCACATTTACCAAAGTGACTGAAGTATTGTTTTACTCTGTTGTTCTACTCTAGATTTTAACGAATTTTGTTGTAAGCCACCATCAATTCATCTATGAAGAATGGCAGCATATACACCTTCTAATTAATTAATTAATTAATTAATTAAATGTGAATACTGGCAAAACACCTATTCCCTTCAGCAGTTTTTCATGCTTCATCTATCATATTTTGGTTATTAGGCTTGGCAGTATCATTGGAGGAGGAAGCCGAGGAAGAGCCATTTTGCCTCCATAAACATACAGCAGGATTTTTTTTAAGGCTGAATTGCAGAGGCTGGGTTCTGTTTAATCCTGTTTTTCATCATGTAGGCCACACTGCTTCAGCTGTTGCTTACCACAGCAGAGAATGTTTAAAAGTAGCAAAATATATAAATTGCAACCCAGAGGCTCTGCCTGTCCCTTTAAATGTAGCCAGAGAGGATCGCTTTGCACTCCCTGCCCATCCCCTACTCTTTGCCCAACTTTTGTTCTGTCTGCAGAGGAGCAAAACTAGAGTCTCGCTTGCTACAGCAAGCCTCAGGCACATACGGCAAAATATTTCAGAGATGCAGGCTGGAAGGCAGAAGCCTAGGGGTGCAAAGGAAGGCCTCAGCACCTGGTAGCCTCCCCTAAAGATAAGCTGCCTAGACTGAGGGAAGCTAGTGATGGAGATGGAATTCCAATAGTTAGCAGGTCTGTGTGTCCTTCTTTTCCTCAGTAGTAGAGGATTGGCCAGTTAACTTCACCTGGCCTGGATTATAGTGGGGCAATTCCGAGGGTAACAGAATCAGGTACGATACAACTTTTTAAAAAGACTGTAGCCACAAGCAAAATTTCAAGTTGATATTCTATATACCCACTGGCAAGAGAACATCTCTTACTATAAGGCCATATTTTAATAAAGCCCTTAAAAATTATGGATAGTGTCTCAAATATGCAAAATAGGTTGGAAACAGAATCAGAAATTTTGGACATCGTTTCTGATTCTGTTACTGACATATTTTGCATATTTAAGATACTATCCATAATGTTTAAGGGTTTTTATTTTTTAAAAAATCGCCTTCTAGTAGGAGATGTTTTCTTGCCAGTGGGTATATATAATTTTCATATATGAAAATTTGCTTATGGCTACAGTTGTTGAAAAAGTGGTGACATGCCTGATTCTGTTACCTTTGGAATTACCCAGTAAGCTACTGTGTCAAACTCCTGGTTAGAATGATTTGGTAATTCTCTTGTCTGTCTAAATAACATTGCAGTGCTAGCTCTGCTAGGAGGCATTCCCTCTTAAGGCAACACTTGTGAGCTGCATTTTCATCAGTATTTGTGTTAAAAATAATTAATCATTAAAAAAAAAAAGATCTGCTGAATCAAGGATACCTTCTTAGTAAACGGAAATGAATGATGATTAATCTTACTGCTAGCTGAGCCAAGAGGCACCTTTTCCAGTGGCGGCTCTCTTGTACTTAGCAGGGGGAGAGCAATTATCCCTTATACTTAGCAGGGGGGGAGCAACTATCCCAGTTCAGCTACAGGAAGTAGCATCATTCCGGTGGCTGTTGCTGACGTCTCCCTTGTGTCTCTTTATAGACTGTGACCTCCTTCGGGATAAGGAACTGTCCTCATTCCATTTCCTATACAAAGCACTTTCTGAACCTTTTTTCTTGGGTTGAAAAACAGTATATAAATATTCTCTTTAGATAATAATAAACATGGCAGCCCTGCTTTGAATATCTCAATTGTTTGACAAGGCCTCTCCAAGCCCAGGAAACAGGCCTGCCTGCTCCACATTACCAAGGAATGGAAAAATCAGCCCCGAGCCAGGGGGATAAGTGGTGTTGAAGGGCAGTGAACAAATATAGGTAACTGGCCTGCGGAAGCAAGTAAACCTGGCCATGTTGGGGTTTTTTCCAATATTGCATAATTGTGCCCAGCTGGCCTGGGTAAACTTTACCACCCACCACTGCTCCTATGTTGATACAGCTTCTTCTTATTATTATTTTGCTGGAGGAAATGATGTTTCCAAGGCATCCTTAGCTTAGGTGCAGCAATCTGGCTCCCCCCCCACTTCTTTTTTAGGTAATTGATACACAGGCTTCAGAAATGCTCACAGTCACAGAAGAGCAACAACGGAACATCCAGTTCGGAAAATATTCACATAAACTTCCCACTCCAGTTGCTATGAACAGATTCTGGGTGGTCTGAGGCAAAACGGGATGGGGGCTAACAGCTGAAAACAGGACAACTGCGGCAGAGGCATACGGCCCCCCTCCTCCACCCCCCAAACTGGGTAGAGAAACTGCACCAGCAAAGTTTTCCCTTCTGCACAAATAGGAAAGGTTCAGGAGTTGTAGGATATACAGGAGTTGTATATAGAAAACTGGACAATCTTGAGTTAAGTCATACAATGACTGAAGACATATGTTACTTGAAGGCCACAGTCCTAAACACATTGAGGCCGTTCACACAATCAAAAACAGCGTCCTACCCGGGTTCACGAGCTGCGTGTGCTCCCAATTTTCAGTTGTGTGGAAGCAAGGTGGGAGGAAAACCTGGGTGGAAGTCAGGCGTGGAGCCTGACCGTCGGCGGCCCGTGTGCAGCCTCGGCGGCGGCCCCGCTCAGCCCACCCCCACATCTGATGTCCGACACGGGGGAGGGGCGTGGTCTGGCTCCTGAACGGAGCCTTGAGGCTCCGTTCGGGAGTTGGAGTTCAATTCCCGAAGGGGCCGCGTGGCCCCTTCGGGAGCTAAACTAAGGCTGGTGCGGTGTTTGCAGTGTAGCCAGGAGTGGCTCTTCCCAACAGGGGTCGCATGGCTTCCTGAAGGGGCTGCGTGGCTTAGTAACTCCTGAAGGGGCCACACAGCCTACTTCCCTTAGCAAATGCAGTGCCAGCCTTGATTTAGCTCCCGAAGGGGCCACACGGCCTTCGCTCGGGAGCTAAACCAGCGGCCCCACGTCTGACGTGGGGGGGGGGATGTGTTGGGGCCGCGAGGCACGGGCCCTGATTGGGTGTGGCCCGGGTTCTTTGAACCCGTTGGCCCAATGGTGGCTCCGCCCCTGGTGGAAGTGATTGTGCAGAAGCAAAGTAGGAGGAAAACCTGGGTGGAAGTGATTGTGTGGAAGCAAGGTAGGAGGAAAAGCTACCCAGGTTTTCTTTCTACCTTGCTTCCACACAACTAAAAATTGGGAGTACACACAGCTCCCAAACCCAGTTTTTGATGGTGTAAATGTCCTCATTGATTTGAGAGTAAGCTCTGTTGAACACAGTGGGAGTTGCTTTGAAAAAATGTGCATAGGATTGCACTATTAGAGGTTTTCATAAGAATATAGGAAGCTGTCTTCTACTGAATCAGACCATTGGTCCGTCTAGCTTAGTATTGTCTGCACAAATTGGCAGCGGCTTCTTCCTGGTTGCAGGTAGGAGTATCTCTCTCAGCCCTATCTTGGAGATGCCGGGGAGGGAACTTGGAACCTTCTGCATACAAACATGCAGGTGCTATTCCCAGAGCAGCCCTACCACTTAAGGGGAATATCTTACAGTGTTCACACATGCAGTCTTCCATTCAAATGCAAACCCAGGGCAGACCCTGCTTAGCAAAGGGGACAATTCATGCTTGTTACCACAAGACCAGCTCTTCTCCCATATTTAAAACACTTAAATTTATTGTGCAAGTCACTGCTGAGCAGAAATTTGGGTGATGGCCAAAGTTTTGCTGACAAGTTTTGCCGGGTGACCACTTTGTGTAGATGGGTCAAGTTTCCCCCTGTCCCAGCTATAGCTGTTACTCCTATAATCAATCTTCCTTCATGTTCCTTTTGGCCATGCTGGAGAAGGAGAGATATGCATGCGCAAATGAAATAGACAGCAAGACAAAATGGGTGGAGTGGTGGGCATTTTTGCTTGGCGTTGCCTACATCTTCCCTTCCTTCTTAAATCCCTTCTTTCTCAAATGTCTCTAAATACCAGTTGCAGGGGAGTAACAGCAGGAGAGAGGGCATGCCCTCACCTCTTGCCTGTAGGCTTCCAGCAGCATCTGGTGGGCCACTGTGTGAAACAGGATGCTGGACTAGATGGGCCTCCTTGGGCCTGATCCAGCAGGGCTGTTCTTATGCTCTTATGATTTCATCTGCGTTGGCCACTAGTTGTGGGGTCTATTCACCTATTGACCCACTAAAAGAGAGGTGGCCAACCTAAGGCATTTCATCATTCATATTTTTTTAAAAGGATGTCAGACCAACAACCAGGACCATCAAGTCCGTTAAACAATAGGCCCATTCTCACATTATGTTCAGCACTTGTACATCGAGTGTAGAGTGTACACAGGTACAGTCGTTCACATGTTATGCTGAACGCAGGTACAGAAGTACACTTCCTATCTGTACCATGCATTTGAAGGGCCGGCCTGTATCCAGTTTCACTTTTAAAATGAACACAGGTATAGACATTCATACAAGTGTAGAGACACCTGTACACTCATGCAGCATAATGTCTGAATCAGGCTAGTCAGTTGTATTTGTGAGTGTCAAATCTCAGAAAGGGTCAGAATCTGTTGCTAAGGAGTGAGTGAGCTGTAACTCAGACCAGACCAGAAGGAGGTTTGTGGGGATGGGATTGTGTAGAATCCCAGGGAAAGAGTTGTGGTATGCAAGGACAAGGGAGTAGAGTGGAATCAGGAATATGAATTGTTTAATGAAATAAATATCATGTACAGAAAGGCCAGTGCAGACAGCTTTTCTGTGCTCTTGCTGCTGGCTGTTTGTTAGCCCCGCCTCTACTGCAGGATTGGAATACAAGTCACTAAAGCCCCATTCAAAAGCTGGTCTGGATCAAGGAACGGATTAACCCCAAACTCCACACTTTGCATGGAGAAGGTCCTCCCATGTTCAATTCCTCCAGGTAAGGCTAGGAAAGACTCCTGCCTGAAACCTTGGAAGGCTGCTGCCAATCAGTGTAGACAATACTGAGCTAGATGGACCAATGGTATAACTCAGTAGGAAACCACTTCCCATTTTGGGTTATGTAGGAATATGACTATGAATGGATGCCAAACTTTCTTCTTTGTTCCTTACTTTGCATGAAAATGATCCTTCAAAGCCGCCCTCTCGTTTCGAGTTGATCATTACGCTCCAGAAGAGCCTCTCTCAAGAACATACTGTTGCCTTGCACAAGTACTGATTCCCTTTCAATGACCTTGCACAGTACATCGTTGGAACAACTAATTAAGAGTTGTACATTGAAAGCAAAGCCACTCCAATAGGCTCTGGGAAAGGCTGAGCACAAAGCAAACAAGATCTTGAAGGAATGCTTTATTTGAAGCAAGCACTGTGCAAAGGCCATCTCATCTTGTATGCCACAAAATAGGTTATTAGTATTAAGTGCAGTGATGGAATTGGAGCCTTGCCAATGGTTTTAGGGCCTTTTTAGCTAACAAGGTCCCCTGCTCCTTTCTCGTATTTGTTTATATGTTTTGAAAATACTTATGACTTACTAATATAAATCTGAAAATATTACTTGGTACTACCACACACTATTATATTTTTGAAGATACTGCTTAATACTACTACTCACTATTACTTACTACTATATTTTGAAAGATATTACTTCCTAGTGAGCAAGAGGTTGCTGGTTCGAATCCCCGCTGGTATGTTTCCCAGACTATAGGAAACATAAGAACAGCCCTGCTGGATCAGGCCCAAGGCCCATCTAATCTAGCATCCTGTTTCACACAGTGGCCCACCAGATGCCATTGGAAGCCTACAGCAAGAGTTGAGGGCATGCCCTCTCTCCTGATGTTACTTCCCTGCTGCAACTGGTACTCAGAGGCATCTTGCATTTGAGGCTGGAGGTGGTCTATATAGCCCTCCGACTAGTAGCCATTGATAGACCTCTCCTCCATGAAGTTATCCAAGCCCCTCTTAAAGTCATCCACAAGTTGATTATGCGTTGTGTGAAAAAATACTTCTGTTTGCTGGTCCTAAATTTCCCGGCAATCAATTTCATGGGATGACCCCTGGTTCTAGTGTTATGTAAGAGGGAGAAGAATTTCCTGTATCGGGCAGCAGTGATCTAGGAAGATGCTGAAAGGCATCATCTCATACTGTGAGGGAGGAGGCAATGATAAACCCCTCCTGTATTCAACCAAAGAAAACCACAGGGCTCTGTGGTCACCAGGAGTCGACACCAACTCAATGGCACAACTTTACCTTTACTTTACTTAGTACTACTACTCACTACTACTTACTGCTATATTTTTGAAGATACTACTTATTTATTTATCATATTTTTATACCGCTTGATATGTATATCTCTAGGCAGTGTACAAATTTAAAATATTTAAAAGTCACAAATTAAAATACATGACAATAAGAACAAAAGAATAAAATTATTAAAACAAGTTTTTAAAACATTATTAAAATTAGTTCTATTTAAAAGCCTGCAAGAACAGGAGGGTCTTGAGGTTCTTCCTGAAAACAAACAGAGAAGGAGATGCTCTTATTTCAGCAGGAAGCTTATTCCAAAGCCAAACATAGTACTGCTACTCACTATTACTTACTATTTTGTAAAGATACTTAATACTATTATTTATATACATTTTTTTTCACTAAAATGTTCTCAAAGCAGCATTTAGTCTGTTGGATCAGACCTAAGGCCTATCTAGTCCAGAATCCTGCTTCACACAGTGGCCCACCAGATGCCTCTGAGAAGCCCACAGGCAGGAGATAAGGACATGCCCTCTCTCCTGCTGTTCTCCCCTGCAGTCGATATTCAGGTGCTTCCTGCTTCTCAACCTGCAGGTAGCCTATAGCCATCAATACCAATAGCCATTGATGGACCTGTCCTCCATGAAATGGTCTAAACCCCTTTTATAGCTATCCAAGTGGGTGGTCATCACCAAATCCCGTGGCAGTGAATTCCATTCATCAATGATGTGCTGTGTGAAAAAGTATTTCCTTTGTCAGTCCTAAATTTCCTGGCAAACCATCTCATGGGAAGACCTCTGGTTCTAGTTTCAGGCAGGAGCCTCTCCCAGCCCTGCCTCAAGTTGCCAAGAAGAGAACCTGGGACCTTCTGCATGCAAAGTGTATGCGAGTGTGCAGTGCATTCCTGGGGCCCCCCTGCCCTCTCTCCCCATCCCCGAGTGTGTCTGCTGTGGTTGCAAACAGCTGCAGCAGACACACGACCAGGAAAATGGGGTTAACGGAGCACTCGCTCTGTTGACCTCATTTAAGGGGGAGGGCATTTAGGTGCGCTTGCCACCGGGAGCCACACGGCTCTCGTTGCTGCACATGAGCAGCAGAAACAGGGGTGGGCTCTTTTAGCCCTCATTATGTGGAAGCAAGGTAGGAGGAACAGCTACCCAGGTTTTCCTCTGACCTTGCTCCGGCACAACCACTCACTTCTACCCAGGTTTTCCTCTAACCTTGCTTCCACACAACCGAAAATTGGGAGCACACACAGCTCCCAAGCCTGGGTAGAACACAGTTTTCGATTGTGTGAATGGCCTCAGTAGGTGAGTAGTACTGTAAGAAATTCCCCTCAGGGGATGGGGCAGCTCTGGGAAGAGCACCTGCTTGCTTGCATGCAGAAGGTTCCAAGTTCCCTTCCTGGTAGCATCTCCAGATAGGACTGAGAGAGAGACTCCTGCCTGTGACCTTGGAGAAGCCGCTGCCAGTCTGTGTAGACCAGGCCTGCTCAACCTTGGGCCCCCCAGCTGTTTTTTGGAAACAGCTCCCATAATCCCCAGCCACAATGGCCAATAGCCAGGGCAGAGGCGTAGCAAGGTTGGAGTGGGCCCAGAGGCGAGATTTTAAAATGGCCCCCCTCCTTACTGAAGCTCAGCTCATGAAGTAAAGAAATCTTAAATCAGGCTGAATAGTGGTAACAAAAAGCATAGTGTTACACACACACACACACACACACACACACACACACACACACACACACAGACACACCCCTATGTGCCACAATAGAACATCATCCTAAATTGCAAATCATTTAATGGTACTAGAGAAAGACATGCTGTTCTGGTAGCTCCAGGTCTAAATACTCACATCAGTTTCGGAGGATGAATACAACTGAAGGAAGCCTGGGCGGGTGCGTGGCTAGGGGAGTCAGTCATGTGACTTGCCTCTGGGGCCCCCCCAAGGCAGTGGACCCCCAGACAACTGTCTCCCCTTGTCCTATTATAGTTATGCCCCTGAGCCAGGGATTATGGGAGGTGCAGGCCAACATCTGCAAGAGGGCCAAAGTTGAGCAGCCCGTATTAATTAATTAATTAATTAATTGTTCGATTTTTAGACCGCCCATACAAAATAGCTCAGGGCGTTTCACAAACATCAAAGACCCTTTAAAACAATGTAAGAGCACTGGAAGGCCAGGCCGAACCGGTAGGTCTTTAGGGCTCTCCTAAATGCCAATAAAGAATTCAAATTACGGATGTCTGCAGGGAGCGCATTCCACAGTCCAGGAGCGGCTACAGAGAAGGCCCGCCTCTGGGTCGCCACCAGACGAGCTGGTGGCAACTGCAGCCGGACCTCCTCAGATGATCTTAGCGTGCGGTGGGGATCAGACCGAAGAAGGTGCTCTCTAAGGCAACCTGGACCTAAGCCGTTCCGGGCTTTAAAGGTAATAACCAGCACTTTGAATTTTGCTCGGAAACACATTGGCAGCCAGTGCAGCTGTTTCAAAACAGGCATAATATGGTCTCTCCAGGTTGCTCTGGAGACCAACCTTGTTGCCACATTTTGAACTAACGGCAGCTTCCGGACTATGTACAAAGGCAGCCCCACGTAGAGCGCATTACAGTAGTCAAGCCTGGAGGTTACCAGCTGGTGCACCACTGTTCTGAGGTCATCCTCCTCTAGGAATGGACGCAGCTGTCGAATCAGCCTAAGCTGATAAAAAGCACTCCTGGCCACAGCCTCCACCTAAGATACCAGAATGAGGCCAGATCCAGGAGTACCCCCAAGCTGCGTACCTGCTCCTTCCGGGGGAGTGTAACCCCATCCAGCACAAGGAGATCTAACTCATCCCTCAGATTCTGAGCCCCTACAATGAGCACCTCCGTCTTGCTTGGATTCAGCTTCAATTATGCACTCTCACTTGGGAGTCAGCCCCCTGATACTGGATTTATTTCCCAGAAAATGCATAAAGTTGAGGCGTACAGTTTATAAAACCCAGTAACATGCATCTGGATTGGTTTCTCCCCCAAGTATAAAATATACACATGCTATTCTATTATCTGGCTAGAAGATAAGATGAAAATGCAAAAGGGGTGTGTTAGCTTTAACGTACATAAATGTATATTAAACAATCTGCAGATTTCCCACATGAATATTAAGAAGCCCTAAAAATAGTCACAGCCAACAATATACTTCCCTCGGTAAATGACCTTGGCCCAGTCTGTTTGCTTTTTTGTGGTTTCTTAAATGGCATTCTCTGAGGTAAGGATTACAAACATGTGTCATTATAAGAAAGCAAACATTTCAGATAATTGTTTGGGCAAACACTATGGCTGTTCCATCAGCTAAAACAGGGAGAAAGGTCAAGGCATATGTGTGCAGGGGTGTGGGTGTGTGAGGATCAATACTGGCCCTACCCTGAATCTCCATGTGTTAATCTGACTCTTCTCCACAGAGTCTGTGTCTGTGGTAGCTGGTCTTGTGCTAGCAAGCATGCATTGTCCCCTGAGCTAAGCAGGGTCTGCCCTGGTTTGCTTTTGAATGGGAGACAACATGTGAGCACTGTAAGATATTCCCCTGAGAGGATGGGGCTGCTCTGGGAAGAGCAGAAGGTTCCACGTTCCCTCCCTGGCAGCATCTCCAAGATAGGACTGAGAGAGGCTTCTGCCTGCAACCTTGGAGAAGCTGCTGCCAGTCTGGGTAGACAATACTGAGCTAGATGGACCAATGGTCTGACTCTATATGGCAGCTTCCTATGTTCCTATATAGAAGTGTGGTTTTGTATTTGATTATTAATGATATTTTATTATTTTAGGTAAGCCCCCCTGAACATAGAGATGTGAAGGCCATGGTGGGTGGGGTGGAGGGCAAAATGTTTTTTCTCTTTGTGGTTTTTTGGGGTGTGTGTGTGTGTGTGTGTTTTTAAGACCTGCACATCTCTGCTTGAGCACCAAATGTGAAAAGGGTGGGACAGAGCTTAAAGTAGGTGATGTAACTTGTGTCCAGGTGTGCATGCATGTCAGGAACAGGTTCAGCCTGTCCACTAGGCAGACCTAGGCTGTAGCCAGGGGCATAGGTATAACTGAGCAGATAGGTTCAAAGAACCCGGGCCACCCAGCTCCTGCGGGTGCCCCAGCTCCACCCTTCCCTATTGTCTTCATTATCTCCCTCACTCTGTGGTGCCGCAGGGGAGAGGGACTCAGATCCCCTCTCCCCTAGCTACGCCCCTAGTGGTAGCCTAGGGCATGAATTCCGGAGGGGTGCCAGAGCTCTCTGGGTGGAAGTTGAGTGGTTTCTGGCTGGCTTTGCTCCTCCGCTCCCACCCCAGCATGCTCTGTCCCTGCTTCCTCCCTGCCTCTGCTCAGGCACGAGCCTCCAGACACTTGGTTTCTCAAATGCCTGGAACAGAAACAGGAAGTAAGTTGTTCACGTGATGGTTGTCTTGGCTGTCCTTGGGGAGACAGAGTTTTGTTGGTCCTGAGGATCGTAGGGCCCACACTGCTCAGGAGAGGAAGTTGACAGCGAAAGAGGAAGTTTAGGCAGCAGGCAGGCTCCAACCTCCTCAACTCTTTTCCTTCTCCCAGCAGCCTGATCCAGACATTATGCTATATGTGTGTACAGATGTCTGTACACTTGTATACATGTTTGTGCGAATGACTCTATGGCACCTGGGTTCATTTTAAAAGTGAACCTGGGTACAGGCCCTTCACATGCGTAGCATAGATAGGACGTGTTCTTCTGTAGCTGCATTCAGCATAACATGTGAATGACTATACCTGTGTACGCTGTACACACATTGTACGAGTATTGAGCATAACGTGTGAATGGACCTAACGTCAAACAGACAAAGGATCCAGATCCAGGGAAGCAAGAGAGCAAGTACAAATCAGTCCAGGAACATTCATAAGAAAGCTGTTTCAGGAAAAGTCCAAGACCAACAGAAGCCTTAAATAGATGTAGAAGTCCAGCCCCGCCCAAGCCTGGAAAGATGCAAGACATAAAGGGACGGTGTCCTATTCTCCAGGCTCTGGCTGTGACAGAGCGGGGGAATGGCTGGTGTAGCTTCTGACTCATCCTCTGGATCAGAGGGTAAGGGTGTATTGAGGAGGTCAGAGGACACTGGAGACCCCAGTGGCAAAGATTCCTCAAATTCCTCTTTGACCTGTGAGTCCTCTGTTCTTTCCCCAGGGTCAGACTCAGGGTTTATGGCAGATGAGAGCTATCTGCCACTATCTTTGTTTTTGGAAAATTAGGCACGTTTGGTTTTTTTTGGTAACTTGATAATAGTGGCGGACGTACCGTGCAATGTTCTGTCTGCCTTGTAAAGAAACTTGAGCGCCGCTGCGCAGGAACACTCTTGAGCAAAATGCCAGCATTGCGCAGATGTTGTTGCACAATAGATGGCCGTTGCTCAAATGGCTGTCCATTGGTTAGGGTTAGGGTTAGGGTTAGGGTTAGGGTTAGCACACTATGTCTGCCACAAACTAAAAAAACCCACAACCCAACCACATATACCAGAAATACTATACAGGAGAACCTCTGTATTCGTGGGGATTCTGTTCTCCACTACTACCGCAGTTATGGAAACCGTGAATATGGAGTCATTGGGGCAATGCAAATCAGGGGCTTAGTTTCCTGGTGAGCATAAAAAGTCCCCCCAAATGGGGGTTAAAGACCCTAGAAATGTGGGGGAAGTGGTCTACTGTGCACTACAGGTCCCCAGCAGTTCAGCAGTGCCTCCCAATATTAAAAAACTGGCTGCAAATTGGCTGCAAATCACGGTTTTTGTTGTCGTTGGTTCCCCCCCCGAAGGAGCCATTTTGAAGCTCTAGATCTCAAAATGGCAACTGGAAATGACCTCCAAGGTCATTTCCGGCCACCACGATGCACGGATAAACTAGGTTAACCCTCCCCCACACACAGTTTCCACATATACTGAGGTCAGGTATCAATTACATGACCATGGATACGGAATCTGTGATTAACGAGGTTCTCCTGTAATTACAAACAGAAAATACAATGTTTTTGAGACACCTAGATACACAGCGGGGGGAGGGGGTAATCTAACACCCTTTAATAAGGATCCTACCCATTTCTGAACAAGGATTGCTAAAAATTAAAAAACAGGCACAATATCTGCAGGCAGTACCTCTCTACGTTATCTAACTGCACGCTCCCCTTGCATCTTAATACGGATCTCATGACTGCCGGATTCCCTACTTGTTGCTGCTCTGACCCACAAGTGACCCAGTTTTAAAAATAGACCTTCATTTTCATGGCAGCAACCAGACACTCATGATTATGTTACACAGCATTTACACAGTAGGGAAAACTACAAGAGAGAATTTTGTCTCTTCCTTTCCTGTTAAGTTGCCAAATTTAGTGCTAAAGTCAAGGACTTTCTCTTTCTCTCTTTTCCCCTACTCTGTTATCTCTTAGTTGTCTTTTGACACTCTGATCTTTTCCCTCTCTGATCATTTTCTCACCTCGTTTTTGCTAACACGAGTTAGTTCCTTACACTATTTTCACTGTAGTCCTCTCAGAAAGATTCCAGAAACACCCCTTGCTAACTGAACAAAAGAGACACCTATAAAAGTGGTGATTCTTTTTACTGAGCAGGAGCCTATCCATCCCCAGCACAGCATCCCTCCAGTGGCTGTTGCTAGTGTCTGTCGTGTTTCTTTTTTTAGATTGTGAGCCCTTTGGGGACAGGGAGCCATTTTATTTATTTATATCTCTGTAAACCGCTTTGGGGGATTTTGATCAAAAAGTGGTATATACATATTCTTCGCATTTGTATTCGTATTCCAGCCCCTTCCCCTATTTTTTAAAAAATGTTAGTCCTTTTGCTTCAAGAGAAGGGAAACTATGCAGGCAGGATTGTACTCAGTTATCCTGTAAGAAGGCAATCTGTTCCCAGTGTGGTGTAGTGGTTAGAGTTTGGCAGAGGCACTCTTGCCCCCGGACTTTGGGGCCTCAGTTGGTGGCCTCTAAGTCCAGGGGCCTCCCAATGGCCAGTGGGGCCTCCTGCAGCCACCCTGCGCCTGCCCCGCTGCCGTGCTGAACCTTCATTTCCCCTCATAATTTCAGCCGCCATGTATGTGGCCGAGGGGTAGCGGCCAGGGGGTGAGCCAACCAGGTTTCCCGCCCATGGTGGCGGATGGAGCAACTGCTGGGCCTGTCCATCTGGCCCAGCGGCTCTTGATAATTGCGAGGCGCTCTAGTGCGCCTGCACAGTTGAAACAGATCGTCACAAGTCCATGGCGGGCACAAGGGCAGGTGCGCGAATGAACTGGAATCTGGCCGCCACCCCCTCTCCGCTCACCTCGTCAGCCAGAGGGGTCTCCGCTGCAGTGGCCAGCTGGTCCAGAGGTTCTGCAGAGTGACGAGTGGCAGAAAAAGACCAGGCCATGGGCAGGCTGGCAAGAGAGAGCAGACAGCTAGAGGGAGAGAGGTGGAGAGTCTGATCGACGCGATCTGATGATGTTAGTCAACCAGTGCTGGAAGAGTCGGCAGGATGGTCAAAGCAAGCAGACAGGGAAGACTGGCGGGAGAAGGAGAGTCAGGGTGATGGGCAGGGGAGCCAGGATTAGGTATAATGGGGATGGAGCAAGAGGGACACACCTGAGAAGATGGGGGATTAAAGGGGGCGGGAAGGCAGAGCCAGGACCGGATGTTCATCCTAAACTCGGCCAGGGCAGCGATGAAGGAGGATCCACTCCAGAGAGAGCTCAGGACCTCTGGGGAGAGGCTGAGCTCAGTGAGGGAAATGGCCCAGCTGGAGGAGGAACTGGATGAGGCAAGCACCTGAGACCCAGCCAGAGGTAAAGTGGGGCAAGGTGAGACGTCGATGAATAGCCTCCACCAACAGCCACTGGAAATATGTGCAACTATGTTTGCTCAGTTTTTGTGGTTGTGCAAGTTGCACACTTGTGCGACTGTGTGCATGTTCCATCACAACGTATGTGGAATGCTGCACAGTAGGTCAGCCAAGAAGTGAGAGCCAACTTAATCAGGCAATAATCAGACACTCAGTGTTCAGGGTATGATGAATGGCAGGTGTCCAGAGCAGCTTAATGAAGGTGCTCCTATTAGGAGAACCTGCACAGCCCTGGTTTCGGTGCTGCTCCATGCTCTCCGTGAAGTGCAGGCGGCAGGGGCGTAGCAAGGTTGGAGTGGGCCCAGAGACGAGATTTTAAAATGGGCCCCACCCCTCAAAGTCCAGGGCCTCCGCACAGCCCAGGCCCCCAAGGATTTAAGTCTGATATTTCAAAATAAGTACGCTGCCTAGAAATACATTTCACTGAATATACACACACACACTTCACAATATATAGTGATATACATTGAGCACTATATAGTTGTGCTACTTTTAATGCCTAGAACACACTAGAAACACTAATTATTCAAATGGGACCCTCGCTGCAGATTAGCAAAGGAGACTCTCAACCATGCAGCGTGAGCCTATGTATGTTTTCTCAGAATTCTGAACAAATTCAGTAAAGTTTGATTGCAGGTTTTTCACTGGAGGAGCTGCATTCACATGTTGGCCAGATTGACCCTGAAGTCCCTGCGAGTTATTGGGGAGCAGTTCGCACACAAGAAAAATAAAATAAAATAAAATAAAATAAAATAAAATAAAATAAAATAAAAGCACCACACATGCTTCACAGTTCTCACTCAGACCTTCTGGGTTGCAAAACAACTTGAGCATACGTGCATTTATAAATGAATGAATGAATAAATAAATATAGTATTGTTTGTTCCAGAAGTTTTTATAACTGTCTGCCATGAAACAAGCCACTTATAGGACTTTTTAGATAGGTTTTTTTTAAAGCCAGCAAACTTTCCAAGCTGTTTTAAATTAAATATTCAGAGACTTCTCAGTCTCTCCCCCCCTCCATATCAAACCCCCATGGCAAGCAGATCCCTATATATGGGCGGGGGGGGTGACCACAAAAAGGAGTTCACATTCTACCTGGCAAATGCTTGGCTGGGCAGAAGGTCTGCTGCAGAGAGCTGTGTGGGCCATTCTGCCTGCCTGCCTCCTTCCTTCCTTGGGGCCTCCCTACAAGCCTACTCCAGTTCAGGCTTCAAAGGAGCTCTTTCCAGGCAGCTTGTCTGCTGCTTAGATTGCCGGCCAGGAGGACAAGCAGGAGAGGCTGAGGGGACTTGGGGCTGGGCAGGGGGCAATGGGGAGTCATGTGAGGTGTCTCTGGGGGCCTCCCCACAAGGCAGTGGGGACCCCAGGCAACTGCCTCCCCTTGCCTAATAGTAGTTGCGCCCCTGGCAGGCGGTCTTCCACAAGTACACAAATAGTTTTGGGAGCTCACCTATGCTGCAGAAGTCTCTCTGTTTTAATATAGCATTGCTAGAGTGCAGATGAGCTCCAAAAAGTGTTTGCGCTCTTGTGCAAGGCTTTCGTGCTCTGCATGTCAGCCAAGGGCCTGGTTCACAGTCATTCAAATCTAGGCTTAATGTAGGTTACCAACATTAGCATGATTGTGTGAACCAATGCCAAGACGGTTTATGGCCCAAGATGAATCTGAGACTCCCACCTTGGCATGGCAAAAAGGGCCCCCCGAACCGGTTCCGTGCACATCCCTACTTTCAGCCTCTGCTTGGGACCTCGGAGAGCTGCTGCCAGTCAAAACAGGCAGTTCCAGGGTTGATCCCCTGGATCCAACCAGTATTGCAGCAGCTCCATCCCTCTCCCCATCCAAGGGGCCTGCTGAACCAAGTCAGCTCAGCACTGAACGAAGTTCTGACTTCTAGGGATTGAGAGAGGGGCGGGGATGTCTCTCTTCCCAATACTTTTATATTTATATTTATTTATATTTATTTATATTTATATGTAGTTCACCGCTCTGGGCTCCTTGGAGGAAGAGCCGGATATAAATGTAACAACAACAACAACAGCAACAACCCGTCCGCTCAATTATAGCAACGCCCCCGGCAGCCCAACCTCATTATAACCTCTACCAGCAGATGGATTTCTCAGATCCCGTTTATGAACCAAAGAAGGCCAGCACCCAGCAGGTCTGGAGTTCCCCTTCTTCCCCAGGAAGCGGCAGGAAATGTTTTCAGCAACACGCCACGTACAGTCATATGCCTAAGTGTTTCCATTTCCTACATCCTTTTCCCTCGTCATTGATGCTGCGGATGTAATGGAGGCGTGGGAGTGAAGTCCTAGCGGCTTGGGGCCAACTGTAACGAACAATACACCTCTTTTCATGTGATGGCTTCCAGCTTTCCAGTTCCTGTGAGAAATCCTGTGAGAAATATGGAGTCTAAAGCCTTTTCTCACGTGACATCCATCCCATCCCCCGCTGTCTTAAGTGCATGGTTCACTCGACTAACTCCTCCTGGTCAATGTGATCTCTCTTCAGTCGTCTATACTTTGAGGCTGTTCTCACGGGCAGCCTAGCCCTAGGGCTCTTGCCCAGCTAAACTTTACTTCTAAGCCCGGCTCTTAGCCGAGGTTAAGGAAGCAAGGGTGTAACCTAGCTGCCGGGATCATGCGTCTCCTCGGGCTACAGGCACAGAGATGGATGCCTAGAGCTTCCATCTGATGGGGAGATCTTGCTACCACTAGACCAGCAGAGTGTGCAAGACCAGAAAAGTGTGCAGGTCCTTTGGGGAGCAGGGTGTAGTAAGGCATATTACATTCTTACAACCGTGTGCGGTACTTCAGGGGTGCAATACAAGAGAGAGGGAAAGAATACTTGGCAGTGCTATATTCTGACTTGTATTATATTCTGACTTGTATTATAGTGCTATATTCATGATTTGTTCCTGCGCCCTCCAAGAACTGGTGCCCTAGGCGACCACCTCGGTCTGCCTAGTGGACAGCCCAGCCACGACAGAGCCAATCCCCTCTGCAGAGTTTCTTAGCTACTAGATCACCCTCACCCTGCAGCAGGACAAATCACTTCTTGCCCTGCTGCCTCCTGATTCACCTTGTCAGACTTCCTATTCCCAGCAAGGCAGCAGTTTCAAACCACGGGGACTAAGGCTTCCCAGAGCTGTGCCTAGCTCTGGGAAGACACTTTGGACAGGGAGTACACTTAATGGCACAGCGGGGAAATGACTTGCCTAGTGAGCAGGAGGTTGCCGGTTCGAATCCCCGCTGGTATGTTTCCCAGACTATGGGAAACACCTATATCAGGCCGCAGCCATCTAGGAAGATGCTGAAAGGCATCATCTCATACTGTGAGGGAGGAGGCAATGGTGAACCCCTCCTGTATTCTACCAAAAAGACAACAAAGCTTGGATGGCTTTAAAAGGGGCATAGACAGATTCATGGAGGGCAGGTCTATCAATGGCTACTAGTCTGATGGCTGTGGGCCATCTCCAGCCTCAGAGGCACGATGCCTCTCAATACCAGTTGCAGGGGAGCAACAGCAGGAGAGGGGGCATGCACACACCTCTTGCCTGTGGGCTTCCCAGAGGCATCTGGTGGGCCACTGTGTGAAATAGGATGCTGGACTAGATGGGCCTTGTGCCTGATCCAGCAGGGCTGTTCTTATGTTCTTATGTTTTTAACCACAGGGCTCTGTGGTCTCCAGGAGTCAACACCGACTCGACGGCACACTTTACCTTTACTTTACTCCTCACTGAAACCTGTAGAACTAACTTCTGATTAAATGTGTTTAAGATTGCGCTGCACATGAGCCCAAACATTGGTCTGTAGATCACAGCCGTTGGCTGTCACATTACTACTAGCTGTGTGGGATTAAGGAGTTCTTACATCACTTTTTGAGCCGTGAGTAATGGGTGAAAGTTTCACCCAGACAGAGAAGCAACATGTGTAGTGTGGTGTTTTTGGTTAACCCATTCCCTGATCCAGGCCAGCTTTTGAATGGGGCTTTAGTTACTTACTTGCATTCCAGTCCTGGAGTAGAGGCGGGGCTAACAAACAGCCAGCAGCAAGAGCTTGGAAAAGCAGTCTGCACTTGCCTCTCTGCAAATAATATCTATTTCAATAAACCATTAATATTACTGATTCCATTCCACTGCCTTGCATACCACAACTCTTTCCTCTGGATTCTACATGTAGGAACCTGCATATTGCATATGGAAGATCTTTGTCATGGTCCCGCATTGTTCCAGACATTCACATCTGGCTGATTAGCAACAGGAACGAAATCCCATAAATCTCCCATCTGTTTCCCTCCTTCAGAAGAACTGTGGGAATAAAGTCATATAACATTAAGGTGGAGTCAATCCATTTCCAATGGGTTATAAGTGTTAGGGCAACCTGGTAATTGTAGCTGAGACAAGCTGGAAAATTATTTTGGTCAGGGGAAAGAAACTAGTGCAGCCAGCTGTTTTCTTCTGATACGTTGGCTATTTCTTCATGTCAGCTACACAGAAACAACTAGGGATTTTTTTTAAAGGTCTTTAACCTTTGTTTTGGCTTGTGTGTCAAGGGGTCACCAGGTGGAGAAGACCCTGTTGACTCTTCAGGTCTTGCTCAACTGAAATACAGTCATGGTCATCAGGTCCCATTGTTTTATTTATTTTTAAATTTATTTATTTTTACACTTATATCCCATTTTCGTCTGAGGAGCTCATAGCAGAGAACATGGTTATTTTTATCCTCACCACAAACCTGTGAGGCAGCTTAGGCTGAGAGAGACATGACTGGCCCCGAGTCACCCAGTGAGTTTCATGGCTGAATGGGGATTCGAACTCGGGTCTTCCCAGTCCTAGTCCAACACTCTAACTACTACACTATGCTGGCTCTGGTTATGTGAATCTGTAGTTTGGTTTCACTCTGTACTGAATTATTTTGAACCTGCCAACCTGTTGTATCTGGCAAGCTGTTGTATCTCCTAGTTTTACTTAGTGTGTTTTTTGCTTTGTTAATGTCTGCCTGGAGTTATTTTGTGTAAATATGACACAAAGGAGTTGTTCTCACAACCAGCCCTACCTCTGCAGGAAAGGGCTAGGCCAGGTAGGACTGGTCCTGTGAAATGTGTGAAGTGCTTGGATCGCTCATTTAAAACAGGCTCGTGGGGCACATAATTAGTTAAGAATAGTCCTGCTGGATCAGGCCCAAGGGCTATCTAATCCAACTTCCTTTCCCCCCACAGTGGCCCAACAGATGCCTCCGGGAAGCCCACAGGCAAGAACTGAGGGCATGCCCTCTCTCCTGCTGTTGCTCCCTTGCAACTGGGATTAACAGATCCCACTCCTGACCAGGATTCCCTGTAACAGGGTTTTCCGAATGTTGTTGACTACAATTCCCACAATCCTCATACAAAGGTTATTGCAGCTGGGGATGCTGGGAGTTGTAGTCAACAACATCTGGGGATCCCTGTTACAGGGAACACTCCCCCCCCCCATCTGGTTAATCATTCTAATCCTTTAAAGAGGAGGAAGGAAATATTTGACCTCCTGCCCTCGCTCAGAATGAGCCTACTAGCTGAAAGCATTACAGGCCGCCCTCAGATCAGAAGCTGCTTCCGGCCGTTTGACTGCAGCAATTCAGCATCTGGAGAAACAGTTCCAGGAACTGCCTGCATCTGCTCATGGGGGCTGAGTGCCTACTGTAAGGTGGCCCCACAGGAAAACCTCACACCAGAATGAACCGAGACGGTTGGTGAGAGAGCAGACTCACAGCCACCATGATGTCACCCACTTCGGAGCAACTCAGATGGTGCAGGGCCAAACAAAAAAGGTCATAGATTCAGGAACTGCAGGGGCGTGAACATGCAAAATACATGAGACATGGCTTTGCAGCGGGGACAATTCATGCTTGCTAACACAAGACTACATCACCCTTTCAGAAGTGGTCACAATTGAAGGAGGAGCTCATAGGGAGCGGATCGGCTTGCCTGTTCCGATTCGGGGTCAGAACTGCTGCTGTATAAGCGATGCTTTGTGTTTGCACACACTTGGTGTTCACTGGGGACATGCAATGTCCCTGCAGTAATCACATGTTTTGTAGGGTGAATAAATCCTAAGTGGAGCAAAGCGTAACACGAGCTGGATATGTGTCAGCCAGAGCAAACTAGGGCATTGGAAAATGCACCTTTCTTTCATTACATCACCAATAGTCCACCTGATTCATATAATCTCTACTTATATGCAAGGCTTTCCTCACCACATCCTCCAGCTAGTGGGGGGAAAGCTCTCTCTCTCTCTCTCTCTCTCTCTCTCTCTCTCTCTCTCTCTCTCTCTCTCTCTCTCATAGTTTTATACCACCTGATATGTGCATCTCAAGGTGGTGTACAGAATTTAACACAACAAATATAAAACAATTGACATTTCCCAAAATAAAAAGTCAAAACAATCTCATAAGCTAAAAACCAAGCAACAGTTCAAAATTGGCTGCAGTTAAAAGCCCGAGAAAACAGGTGCGTCTTGAAATAAAAACAGCTGAAATTTCACAAAATAAAAAGCAAAAACAATCTCGTGAGATAAAAACAGAGTAACAGTTTAAAATTAGTTTCAGTTAAGAGCCTGAGAAAACAGGTGCATCTTGAGGGTCTTCCTGAAAACAAACAGAGAAGGAGGAGCTCTTATTTTGGCAGGGAGCATATTCCAAAGCTGGGGGCAGCCACAGAAAAGGCCCAGTCCCGAGTCGCCACCAAACATGCTGGTGGCAACTGCAACCGGACTTCTCTAGATGATCTTAATAGGCCATAGGGTTCATGACAAAGAAGGCACTCTCTTAAGTATTTGCCTTTCCCCATAGTAATAATGTCCAAGTTATTGTTAATAATACCCAAGAGGGGACATAGCTCAGTGGTAGTGTACGTGCTTTGCACTTAAGAGAGTGCCTGAAACCTTGGAGAAGCTGCTGCCGGTCTGTGAAGAAAATACTGAGCTAGATAGACCAATGGTCTGACTCAGTATATGGCAGCTTCCTATGTTCCTGTGTTCCTATGCCTTCTTTCCGTCCTCAGCTTCTGAACAAAGCAGGAGCCAGGGAAACTTTTTAAAGAAGTAGTAATATCCCAGTTACATAGCTACTGTGGCAATGAAAGGGAGAATGTTTTTACATAGTCAGCTCTTAGATTAACACTTGCAAGTAATTGCAAATCATGCAAATGACGTAAGTAAAAAATCAAGTTCTTCAAAAGCACAGATATTGCACTGTTCGAAAATAGAGTGTTTATTTCAGCACTACTTTTAATTATGCCAAAAGAACAATATATTGAAACTGAGTCTTGAATAGAACAAAGTCGGGATCTTAAAGGCAGTAAATGAATGCTAGGGCTGAAAATGATTACTAAATTAACTGCCTCCTCCGATATATAGATAAGATACATACTGTCTGTATAGGGAAGAGCTTTGAAATAAATTAAAGTTCCACTTGTCTGGGTGCTGAGTAGAGCTGATTTGGGAGATGATTGGTTTTTTGTTATGCAGTGCAGTGTGTGAGGTGTTGAGTTCAGCTAATTCAACTCTGAGCCACTGCAGGTAATTTTTCATATCAAAACTCATCGAGTTTCAAATTCTGAACGCTGACTTGACATCGGCATTGTCGGGAAACTGTCCTACTCAGCTGGGGCTTAGCTCACGATCAAGCTCCCAGCCTCCAGCCTTGTTTTTAACTCATACTCACAATTAGAAAATGCAGATCCCGAACTGGTATAGGATGCGTGTCCTACCCTAATAATAACTGTGTGAACAAGTCTACTGAATACAGGGATACTGCCAACATCCATCCATCCATCCTAGTAGTGATGGCCACTAGCTTGGATGGCTTTAAAAGGGGCTTAGACAAATTCATGGAGGACAGGTCTATCAGTGGCTACTAGCCTGGTGGCTGTGGGCCACCTCCAGCCTCAGAGGCAAGATGCTTCCGAATACCAGTTGCAGGGGGGCAAGAGAGGGGGCATGCCCTCACCTCTTGCCTGTGGGCTTCTCAGAGGCATCTGGTGGGCCACTGTGTTGGGCCTGATCCAGCAGGGCTGTTTTTATGTTCTTATGTTGATTCATTCATTCGTTTGAAATATTTATGCCCCATCTCACCATTGTCCAAGGCGGCTTACTCCAACTAAACAACACGAAGCCTAAAATACAATAAAAGACACCCCAAACATGCATAGGATAGCATCAGGCTACACAGCTGTAGTTCAATGCACATTTAGAGAGTGAATAAAACTTAATTAGAGCAGCAAGATTGCTCTGCCAGCACACCCACCACATTTCAGGCACAAGTATTATCTTTAAAAACAAACAAACAAAAAACAAACAAACCTGGACTGAGATCTGTAAAAACCTGTTCTTCTGGTTTTCAGCAGAAGCTGGATTTGCACAGAATGATTGATTGGTCCTGGTGCCACTCACAAAGCCACCCCCGCGCGAGAACAGGGCTGTGCACAACGCTGATTGGCTGGTCTTTCTGGTCTGCCACAAAGCCACCTCTCCCATTCTCAGAGCAGGGCTGTGCAGAGTGCTGATTGGCTGGCCCTCATGTCAACCTTTATTATTACGGACTTAGACCAGCATAAAGGCCCTCATGTCCCCTCTTTTCTGAGCATTTCTGAAGTGCAAAACAGTGTAATATACTCTAAACATCTATAAGACTAGTTCAGATGATCCCAATCAGGGTAGCAGGTAGGAGAGCTGGACGCCCTCTCAATTAGCAGTCGTGGGAAATCAAAAAGCAAGGTAGGAGGAGGGGAGAGTGATTGTGTGGGTGGTGGATTCTGGGTCGGATGGTTTTCCGTCTGCCCTCAGTTAAATGTGGGGGAGAGAATCTGGGTTGAAGGTGTTCATCCTACCCAGTGCCCACCTCCCACACGATCATGCTCCCTTCCTCCTACCATGATTTTTGAGTTCACATGACTGCCCATCAGGAGTACGCCTGGCTCTCCCTTCTAACTGAGCAAAGAGGCCCCCTTTAAAAGTGGTGATTCTCTTTATTGGGCAGGGGGAGAGCAACTGCCCCTCTCCATCCCCAGCACAGCATCCCTCCAGTGTCTGTTGCTGGCGTCTCTCTTGGGTTGTGAGCCCTTTGGGGATAGGGAGCCATTCTTCTTTATGTATTTGTATCTATGTCAAGCGTGTTGGGAACTTGGGTTGAAAAGCAGTTGCCACGCTCCTCCGATGGGCCCACGGCTCTTGCTCCACTTGCCAGGAGCTCCTAGACCCAGATTAGCCTCAGAGGGAAGTTGGCAGCTGGCTCTGCACGTTTCGGCCAGGCTGTCACAAGTCTGCTCTTTGCCCAGTGCGAGGGGGCTCCTTTAAGGGAAATGGAGCCCTCTTGAGCCCCTGCATCACCTTGGGAGGCCCGCAAGGAATGCTGGGAAAAATGCACTTTCCCCAGAGTACTCTTTAAGAGAGGGCTCTTTCCCTCTAATGGGTCCCCCCAGCACTGAGAAAAACACAGCACTGTGTGGAAGGCAGAACAGTGGGGAACGTCTCTCACACTGAATGCTTTTTTTGCCAAAGCAACCCCCGCTTTGAAAAGAGCAAAGAGCATAGACCTAAAGAGAGACAGCGTGGTGTAGTGGTTAGAGTGTTGGACTAGGACCGGGGAGACCCGCGTTCAAATCCCCGTTCAGCCGTGAAGGTGTGGGTCGCTCGCGGAGCTCTCAGCCTAACCTGCCTCACAGGGTTGTTGTGAGGAGAAATATAACGCTGTACACTGCTCTGGGCTCCTTGGAGGAAGAGTGGGGTAGAATTGTAAGCAATAAATAAAATAAAATAACAGATTGGAGTAAAAGTGGTAGGGATGAATACTCACCCTAAAGCAAAACTCTGCACTTCTATTTGAAGGCAGATTTGCCTGTAGCCTTATTTGGCACTGTGGGACTGCCGTGTGCTTTGCCTCTAAGATAATAAAATTAAAGCACATTAGCTAAGAGAGGAAGCAGGTCTTGGTTGAAACGAGAAGAACCCCATTCTCATCCAGCTTTGCTCTGCGAGAGGAATGGTGACATTCCTCCAGTTATTTTCCAAGCAGGTCATTCCTTCCTCGGCCTAGTGGAATTCCATTGCTATCTGCTAAAGAAACAGCCGGCCGTGATCCTTTTCCAAGTACAGATGAAAGGCAGAACGCCCTAGAACAAATATTTCTCTCCCAGGCTGAGGATGAACTGTTCTGCAAATATTCATCGGAAAGGAGGGCCATCCAGAATCTGCAAGCCCCTCTTTAGGACAAGCCAGAGGTTGTCCCCTGATTGGTACTTGGGATTCTGCCATGGATGGAGAGTGAACAAGTGTCGCTTGTCCCAAGGGGAACAATTGAATACATGCAGACAAAGACCTTTGTATCTCTAACTTGTCACAGGTGATCCACAGCCAATTGCTGGCCTTAAACAGCCAAAGAATACCAAGCAAAGGGAGGTTTGTGTAACACGGGACAGAAAAATCTGGATAGATGGTTGAATGAGGTCCCAGGGGGAGGACTTTTGGAGGCCGTCGAGTTCTGACGGGGGTCAAAAAGGACATGATCTGAAATGCTTCATTGTCTTTTAACTTTTTTTAAAAAGCCAGAGCCAACATTCACTCTAGATTAGGAAGTGGTACAAGGTGGTGGGAGGCTTATGCTTTTCCCTGCACTGCTGTCCCCAGAGCTGATATTTGTCTTGGGAATCAAACTGTTATTTTTGCTCACTCTCTCTTCTGGAGCAAATAGCGGCTTTGGGAGTCCAGTCGGAACCATGGAGCAGGGAGAAGGCTTTGCCCCAGGATCCTTTGCCTTCCCTCATATAGATCTCCCTTCCTAAGAAGTCATAATGCCCCCTTTCCTTTCCAGAGTAACAGGAAAATAGTGCCCCCCACTAGTCCTCCCCCCCCCCACGGACCGTGTGGGACAGTTTTGTCACATTTGCTGTGAGAAGAAGTGCTGGTAGGGCGTGAATTTACATGCCCTCTCCATGCCGAGGGCAGGTGGACTATTCCAAAATGGCACAGTCACGCTCGACGCACACCCTTAAAGATTGTGGCCAATCGCAGCCACTCTGTTGATGAGCTGATGCTTTGCCCACAGTCTGGCAATGCATGTACTTAGGAACCTAGGAAGCTGCCTTATACCGAGTCAGACCATCTAGCTCAGAACTGACTACACAGACTGGCAGCGGCTTCTCCAAAGTTGCAGGCAGGAGTCTCTCTCAGTCCTATCAAGGAGATGCCGGGAAGGGAACTTGGCACCTTAGGGGAATATCTTACAGGGCTCACATGTAGTCTCCCATTCAAATGCAAACCACAGCAGATGCTGCTTAGCAAAAGGGACAATTCATGCTTCCTGCCACAAGACCATCTCTGTTGGGATTGGCTTCTGTACACCAAGAAACTTAAAAGATTTAAAAGATTCTTAAGACTCATTTATTCACCCAAGCTTTTTAACTAGAACTAGCTGGGCCGGGTGCAGAGCATCTGCCCCTCTAGTTTCCCTGCCCACCTGCCGCCAATTTCTTTGTCCGTCTGCCACCGTTTCCTTCCCCCGACCACCTGCCCGCCCGCCACCGCCGCTGCCTTCCCCCCTGCCTGCCACTGCTTTCTCCTCCGGCCTACCTGCCCACCGCTGCTGCTTTTTCCTCCCCCTCTGTTCCCTGCCCTGCTGCTTTCCTCTCCCACTGTC
Source organism: Hemicordylus capensis (assembly GCF_027244095.1). NCBI lineage: Eukaryota > Metazoa > Chordata > Lepidosauria > Squamata > Cordylidae > Hemicordylus > Hemicordylus capensis. The sequence continues at coordinate 14,517,949 of NC_069666.1, read as the reverse complement.
GGCAGTGCTCACGAACTCTCATGAGAACTCTCATGGGATTAGCGACAGGTACGCCTTAGAGCAATAGATAGTTAGATAGATAGATAGATAGATAGATAGATAGATAGATAGATAGATAGCTAGATAGGTTTTAAACTGCCTTAATGTTTTAATTTCTGATTTGATTTGTTTTATGTTTGTTGTAAACTCAAACGACCCAGAGATGTGAGTTTGGGGCAGTGTACAAATATATGAAAACAAACAAATGCATAAATAAATAAATGTCAGCCCACAGAGTGGCTCCATCTCCGAACGGGAATATCTTAGAGTGCTCACACATCAAGTCTCCCATTCATATGCAACCAGGGCAGACCCTGCTTAGCAAAAGGGACAAGTCATGCTTGCTACCACAAGGCCAGCTCTCCTCTCTTAAATTGCCACTGAGCCTCAACCCCTCTGGGGCCTAAAGCAGCTTCCGCTGCTTCCCATAGGCCAACAACACACCCTCATGATGGCTAGAGCAGCTATTTGGGAATAAGGCCATAGCTCAGTGGAAGAGCATCTCCTTTGCATGCAGGTGGTCCCAGGTTCAATCCCTGGCAGCATCTCCAGGTAGAGCTGGGAAAGGCTCTTGCCTGAAGCCCAGGTGAGCTGTTTCGGAGCACGGTGGTCAATACTGAGTGAGATGGACCAGCGGTCTGACTCTGTATAAGGCAGCTTCCTATTTCGATCAGTGATACTTGAGATGGCATGTTACTTATGCAGGGACTGAATGTTTCAGCACTCATTTAGAAATTGAACATGCACAACCTTTTCAGTCCTAGGGACCTTTTCCCATCTAAACATTGTGCTGTGCTGGCCTGCAGACCACTTGTTTCTTTTTCTCAGAAGCAAGCCAAGGGATATGCCCTTTAACATTTTTCAGCTTAATAAAGGGACACCCCACCACCACCCTGTGGCAGCCCGGAGAGACGGATTCTTCAGGCAGCTGCTGGGTTGCCAGCACAGTGGCAAGATCCACCCCTCCACCCCCCGCACCACTATCGGAGCAGCTCTTCAGGACTGATCTGACCCTTGCAAGCTTTAGGAATATAGGAACACATAGGAAGCTGCCATATACTGAGTCAGGCCACTGGTCCATCTAGCTCAGTATTGTCTACACAGGCTGGCAGCAGCTTCTCCAAGGTTGCAGGCAGGAATCTCTCTCAGCCCTATCTTGGAGATGCTGCCAGGGAGGGAACTTGGAACCTTCTGCTCTTCCCAGAGTGGCTCCATCCCCCGAGGGGAATATCTTACAATGCTCACACGTCTAGTCTCCCATGCATATGCAACCAGGGCAGACCCTGCTTAGCTAAGGGGACAAGTCACGCTTGCTGCCACCAGACCAGCTCTCCTCTTTGCAAGGAAAGCCTCTGCTGCTCTCGCTCCTTCAGAAGCTTGCAAAAGCAGAGAAGAGGAGGCTGCTGGCCCCCTTCCCTGTGCCCTGTGCCACTTAAAAAAACTTGCAATGTAGTCGCCCCTCCAAATGTAAACCAGGGAAGCAAAGGGGACAGTTCATGCTCATACCACAGGACTGGCTCTCCACCCTAGGGTTCAGCTTGCCCTGGGCAGTGTCTCATGCTTCATTCCCTGGGCCGGCACTTTCATGAGGCACGGTAAGGTGGTAACCCGGGGCGGCAGATAATTAGGCGGACCAGCAGGGTAGCAAAATGCCCCTCCGCCACCATGATCAGAGCATCTTTCCAGGACTTTGCCCCTCTTCTCTCATTGCTTGAAAAGCTTGCAAAAAGCACGTGCAGGGAAGAGGAGGTTGCTGGTAGCCTTCCCTGCGCCCTGTGCCTCTTTAAAAGCTTGCAAGGTAGTCACCCAGCCACATGCAAAACAGGGCAGACCCTGCTTAGCAATGGGGCAATTCATGCTCGCTGCCACAAGACCGGCGCTCTCTCGCTACCCAGTTCTCAAACCAAGGACGCTTTCACAAGTTGCCACCCTGCCATTTGCACACGGATGGAGGCTTGTGTCTGCCTGCTGGATTCATTGAAATAAGAAACTTGATTTGTTAGCTGTCCTATAACAAATCGCTCTCCATGGGATAGAGTGACCTTCTGCAGAGACCAACTATCTCAGACAATCTGAGTAGGGGGTAAACTAGAAGGGGGTGTGCCCACTGTGAATTAGGGTTGCTCAAATAAATGGCAGCCCCCACGCCCCGCTTTGAAGGATCACCCTACCACAATTCGAGAGGAAGCTACTGACATTGACAAAGATGATAAAGGCATCCCCAGGGGTTAAAAACAGGAGCAGTGATCTACCAGGGCCAGGTCACAGAAAACAGGGACTAGGCTGTTGTACAGGGGATATCCCTGCTATATAGGCATCTTTGAAGTGTAACTAGAGTAGTACCTATCCCCGCCCATCACTCTCATGATCAGCTGCAGCTCAGATGTAGCAAATGCTCAAGACTGACACCAAAGCATCCCATAGGTTTCCTGGTTCCAGATTTATCACACGCATAAGACCAACAGGAAAGCATCCAGTAGGTTCCCCAGTTCCAGATTTATCACATGCACAAGACTAACATGAAAGCATCCTATAGGTTTCCTGGTTCTAGATTTATCACAAGCACAAGACCAACACAAAAGCATCCAGAAGGTTCCCTGGTTCCAGATTTATCACATGCACAAGACCGACACGAAAGCAACCCATAGGTTTCCCAGATTTATCACATGCACAAGACCGACACGAAAGCACCCCATAGGTTCCTCAGTTCCTATTCTGCTGCAGGACAAAACTGTCATGCTCCTTCTTGTCTCTCTTGAACAACTGCACCGACCAGTTGCAAAGCCTGAGCAATAGGAGCCATTCCATTCCCCTTAGGCTGACAGAGAGGGTACTTTTCCAGTCTCAGACATTCTGCATCTCATAACAGGGAAGGCCTTTGCTGGATCAGACCTAAGGTCCTTCTAAGCCAGCTCTCTGTTTCCCACAGCAGCCATCCAAATGCTTCTGGGAAGCCCACCAGCAGGAGATGAAGGTGTGATGGACTGGGGGAGACTATGTTTTAATGTAAACCTCCCTGAGTCATTTTTGGAAGGGCGGTATAGAAATCAAATAAACAAATAAAATAAAATAATAAATATGTCCCCCTGGGATCCATCCTCCATAGAGGGATGCTCTGATCCCACTTTAGGAACACAGGAGGCTGCCACATACTGAGTCAGACCCTTGATCCACCTACCTCAGTATTGTCTACACAGACCGGCAGCAGCTTTCCAAACTTTCAGGTCAGAGTCTCTCTCAGCCCTGCCTGGAGGAGACTCCAGAGATCAAACCTGGGACCTCCTGCGTGCCGAGCAGATGCTCTACCACTGAGCTCTGGTCCCAATCCACATCACTCCTCCGAGACAGGCTGCCACCAGTTGAAGTCTTGTCCAGAGTCACCAACCAGGCTGGTCTGGGGAGGAGGGCTGGTCTTGCAGTAGGGAGCATGAATTGTCCCTTTAGCTAAGTAGAGTCTGCCCTGGTTTGCATTTGGATGGGTAACTACAGGCAAGCGCTGCCTGCTCTAAGATATTCCCCTTAGGGGATAGGAAAGTAGGTCAGTGGCAGAGCATCTGCTTGCATATAGAAGTCCCAGGTTCAGTCCCTGGCAGCATCTTCAAAATGCTGAGTCAAGATAGTCAAGCCTGAAACCTTGGAGAGCTGCTGCCAGTCAGTGTAGCCTTTTCCTTTATGCGGACCACGACATTGTCATGGAAAGCTTTTGCCCAGGGGCGTAACGATAGGAGGGGGCAGGCAGGGCACGAGCCCTGGGCGCCACTCTGGTGGGTCACGTGGGGGGGGTGCCAAAAAGTGGCATGCCCCCAACCCCACCCCCCCTGGATCGCGCGGTGGCTGGCGGGTGGCGGCGGGACTCGGGACTGAGTGCGGCAGCAGTGGCTGGCGGGTGGCGGCGGATCGCCAAATACAAAGATCTACAAATGGAAATTGAAAGGCTGTGGCAGAAAAAGACCCAAATAATCCCAGTGGTAATTGGCGCCCTGGGTGCAGTTCCAGAAGACCTTGAAGAGCACCTCAACACCATAGGGGCCACAGAAATCACCATTTGCCAATTACAAAAAGCAACTTTACTGGGAAGAGCCTATATTCTGCGACAATATCTATAACAACAGCAACAACATTGATAATAAAATTCAGCCTTCCCAGGTCCTTGGGAAGGACTCGATGTCTGGATAAAACAAACCAGTCAATAACACCTGCCTGACTGTGTAAACAAGAGAGAGAGAGTAGTAGTAGTAGCAGTAGCAGCAGCAGCACGGGTGTTGTAGTGCTCAGCTGCTGGCTTAACAGAGACCCAGTTGGCTTGGCAGTGGCAGATTCCAGACAAAAGTGGGAGTGGTCTCCCCACCCACCCACCCACCCGCTTCTGCTTTCCAGCCACATCCTGCTGTGTTTTGATAACTGCTTTGGGAGCAGCCGGCCCCACACGCTGCTGTGTGTGTGACATCAGCGAAAGAGGCTGAAGGGAAGTGGTGAGTAAGTCCAGTCTGAAATTTAAGCCAGCATCTGCTGTCTTGTGTCACAGAGTAACTCGTCTGGCTTGGAAGAGGGAGGCGGCGGCAGTGGACGGAGTGGAAGGGTCGGGAGCCCCTCTGCCTTGACCCACTCTTGGCTGCCGCTTGCAGAAGAGGATTTCCCCACGAGGTGTGCTGCAAAAACAAACGAGGGAATAAAAGACACAGTCCTATTGCACGTGGGCGGCCCAAAGTGGCAAGGCGGCAAATTCTGCCTCTGTCCACGCCCCTGGTCTTCCCCCTTTCAGAACGGACCCTTGTGAGTTTTGGAAGTGCTGTAGGGGGGCGAGATGGAGAGGAGGTTGCCAATAGCTGCTTCTTCACTTCTCGTGCTTCCTGCAAGGGTTGCAAGGAGTGTGAGGAGCAGGAAGCACAAGAAGTGATGAGAACTGAACTCTCAGGGACGAGGAGGACAACAATTCCCATCATCCCCAACTGCAATGGCCTGAGGCTGGGGATGATGGAAGTTAGGAACATAGGAAGCTGCCTTATACTGAGTCAGACCATTGGTCCATCTAGCTCAGCATTGTCTATCCAGGCTGGCAGCGGCTTCTCTAAAGTTACAGGTAGGAGTCACACTCAGCCCTATCTGGAGATGCCAGGGAGGGAACATGGAACCTTCTGTATGCAAGCCTGCAGATGCTCTTCCCAGAGCGGTCCCATCTCCTCAGGGGAATATCTTCTTGTGCTCACAGGTAGTTTCCCATTCAAATGCAAACTGGGGCAGAGCCTGCTTAGCAAAGGGGACCATTCATGCTTGCTCCCACAAGACTAGCTCTCCTCAGAATTGTAGTCGACAATAAAGTCATTCACATGATCATTTTTCCTGGGTCTGGGGAGGGCTGGGGAGGAAGGCAGGAGCAGTCCTACCTTCCCCCACATGACTGGATGATCTGTGGTGAGATCAGAGCCTTGGTCTATCCAGCTCAGTAGGGTCTACGCAGACTGGCAGCAGCTTCTCCAAGGTTACAGGCAGAAGTCTCTCTCAGGCCTACTTTGGAGATGCTGCCCGGGAGGGACCTTGGAACCTTCTGCATGCAAGCCTGCAGGTGCTCTACCCAGAGTGGCCCCATCCCCTAAGGGGAATGCCTTACAGTACTCATGCATGTCGTCTCCCATTCATATGCAATGCAAGGCAGACCCTGCTTAGCAAAGGGGACCAGTCATGCTTGCTACCATGAGACCAGAACTCCTCCCCTCCCAGATCTCCTCCTTGTCCAGATCGAGGGAGACCTTTCTAGACTCGGGCTAGGAAAGACCCCTGCCGAGGTTTTCTAAAGCCTCACTACCAGTCAGTGTCAGTGAGACTAAGCTAGCCGGATAAATGGCCTTATTCGCTCTTAGGCTGCTCCCTATGTTCAAACAGCTAAGTGCAAATTGAATGCCATGCTGCTAGCCTGCTTTTATGCATGTGCGATGTTGCTAGCCTGCATTTCTTTCTGGGAAAGAGCTGTTCTTGTGGTGGCGAGCATGAATTGTCCCCTTTGCTAAGCAGGGCCCACCTTGGTTTGCATCTGGATCGGAGAGTACATGGGAGTGCTGTTTGATAGTCCTCTTAGGGGGCAGGGCCATAGGTCTGTAGACAAGCATCTGCTTTGAAAGGTCCCAAGTGGCATCTCCAGGGACTCTCCAGGGACTCCTGCCTGAAACCGCTGCCAGCCAGTATAGACAGTGTGTAGACTATACTGAGCTAGATGGACCAATCTGCAAAAGGCAGCTTCCTGTTTTCTTATGTTTATACTAATGCTTAACTAAGACTTCCAGACAATATTCTGTAGAAGATGCCTTCTTTGCCTCTTTCCTTGCGGGCAGCACCCATCTGGTGTCAACAAGATGCTCAGCTCTCCACACAGGGGCAGAAGGAGGCCAGTGGCGGCCTGGTTTCTGCTGCCACTGCCAGCCCCACATCAGACGCAGGGAGCATTTAGCCACACCCCCACATCTGGCATCAAATGTGGGGGCGTGGTTTCGCTCCCAAACGGGGCTGCGTGGCCCCGTTTGGGAGTAAGATCAGCCCGCGCTGCGTCGGAGCAACTCTCCCTGCCTTTTAAAGGGGCCGCACAGGGCCACACGGGGCCACACGGGGCCACACGGCCCAAATGGGGGCACGCGGGCCCCGTTTGGGAGCGAAATCACACAACCCGCACCTGATGTCAGATGTGGGGGTCTGTCTGGGGCCACAAGGGGCGGACCATAAGGGGCAGCGGCCCGGGTTCTTTGAACTTGTTCGCCCAATGGTGACTCCGCCCCTCTCTCCACAATAAAAAACAACAAACCAGTGTGCAAATGTGTTAAGGGGTGTGAGGAGAAACATTAAAGTCCTCACACATCAGTGTGCTCTGGTGGTAAAGAAGTTTATCCCAAGAGATTATCTGGAGACATTAGGTTGAGTTCAGAAAACAAATCAGGATTTATTAAGAAACTAAAACATCACATACTGAGAGAGAGAGAGAGAGAGAGAGGGAGAGAGAGAGAGAGAGAGAGTCATTGAACAACATTCACAAACAAGCACTAGCTTTCAACAATTGAACAATTCTAACTGAATCTTAACTGACCAAGAGAGTCTAGGGATGTGCATGGAACTATTTTTGTGTTCTGTTGCAGAACTTTCCATTGGAACAACCAATCGACTTGGTTCAGTTGTTCCGACGGAATGAGCTTGGAACACTCAGAACATTCTGGGTGCCGTTCTGGATTCCAAAACGGCACTCTTCTGGTCTCTGTGCACACACGGCAGCCATTTGTGTGGTGGTGCTGACCATGAAAATGGCTGCCGTGCATGTGCAGAGGCCAGAAGAGCACCATTTTGGAGTCCAACATGGCACTTGGAATATCCCGACTCAGAACAGGGTCATTCTGTTCTGAGCTCAGATCATTCGAAGCAGCCCATTTTGAGTCGGAGCATTCCGAGATTGGAATGTTTGGCACATCCCTAAGAGATACCTATTAACATAACTCATCAAGCCTCTAGTGGCCAGGAAAAGTTACTGCAGTGCTAAGAGCAACACTCTAGAATTCTCACTTCTAACAAAATGACAGTCAGCAAACTGCAGAGAAATCAGCCCACACTGTATCTTACTCTTCGGTGAAAAAGGATTGTGTCACACATCTTGTTTAACTCTGACTCAGCCTGTGGTTATGCAAGTGTGTAGGCAAAGAGGTTCAAACAATGGTGACTAAGCCCATCTTCCCTATTATGATTATATATTGGATTTTTGTTTTGTTTTGTTCTGATAAGGATTCACACTTTAACTTGGTATTTAGAGGAGGGAAGATTTTCATGCCCAAAACAGGAGCATTTCCCATTAAAATCCCTTCCTGCTCTTCTCCAGGACCCTGAAGAATGAATAAGCATTAAAAAAAACCACACAGAGTTCTAATCTGGAGGTTTTATGTTTAACAAATCTTCCTCATAACCAACCCGTCTGCTATCTGTACTAACCTGAGTATTTGAACCCAAAGGGACTTGTGGCTTCTCCTCTGTTTGATGAGCCAGATGCCTGAGGGGAGATAAACAGTCAACAGGAGATACAACATCAAGACCCACTTTCACATCTTTGAGGTGATCCCAATTTTTTACTATCTCCTTCTCCAGAGTCTTCCATTTGTTTTTTATTTCTGCCAGAGCATCAGAAGTCAGCTCTACTGACTTTGCCATCATTGAGACGGCTGCCTAAAGCTTCCAGAAAGGGGGAAATACGTACATCCCAAACATACCCCCTCTTCCCCATCCTGACCGCGGGGAGCAACCTGGCATTAGCATGGCTATGCCCATGAGAACTAAATAGAAATTATTATTTATTTAATATATTTGTATATCGCCCAAAACGTACGTCTCTGCACACATGCGGCAGCCATTTGCATGGTGGTGCCATTTTGGAGTCCAAAATGGCGCTCGGAATGTTTCGGGAGTTCCGAGCTCGTTCTGTCGGAACAACCAGCTGGACCGGATGTTCCGACGAGACTTCTGGGGCTCTGGCATTCCGTTCCGAGCTTGGAGCGGAACACAAAAATCGTCTCATACACATCCCTAGTCTATCTTGGTCCATTTAGAAAGAGTCTCTGAACTTCCATGTTCAGCAGCATGCAGTAAGCAGTTGGTGGAGGCAAACCACAGAGAAGGGAAGACTCCTGCCTGAAACTTTGGAGAGCCACTGCCAGTCAGTGTAGAGCTGGTTGGACCAATGGCCTGACTGGGTATAAGTCAGACCCCTGCCACTGCCATCAGACCAGCTCTTCAGAACTGAGCTGGCCCTTGGCAGCTTCGCAAGGAAGGCCTCTTTGCATAAGGAGAGAAATAGGAGGTGACTGGTGGCTCCACCTCCAGTCTCAGAGGCAGGATGCCTCCAAATACCAGTTGCAGGGGAGCAACAGCAGGAGAGAGGGCATGCCCTCACCTCTTGCCTGTGGGCTCCACAGAGGCATCTGGTGGGCCACCGTGGGAAACAGGATGGTGGCTGGAATAGACAAGCCTTGAGTCTGAGCCAACAGAGCTGTTCTTATGAGACTGTGCATAGTTAATCTATGGAATTCTCTGCCACAAGATATGGTGACAGCCACCAGCCTAGTTAGCTCTAAAAGGGGCTTAGACAAATTCATGGAGGACAGTTCCATCAGTGGCTACTAATCTGGTGGCTATAGGCCACCTCCAGCCTTAGAGGCAGGATGCCTCTGAATACCAGTTGCAGGGGAGTAACAGCAGGAGAGAAGGCATGCCCTCACCTCTTGCCTGTGGGCTCCACAGAGGCATCTGGTGGGCCACTGTGTGAAACAGGATGCTGGATTAGATAGGCTTTGGGCCTGATCCAGCAGGGCTGCTCTTATGTTCTGTGTCAACCTTTCCTCCTTCCTGTCCCCAGCACCATGTTCAAAAAGGCTTGCAAAGGGACCTCCTCAGATGATTGATATTGGCAGTAACTGGAGATAGACCTCCTCAGATGGCCTCAATGGGCAGTGGGGCTCATAGAGAAGAAGACTTTCTCTTAAATACCCAGGTCCTAAGCCATTTAGGGCTTAGCACTTTGTATTTTGTCCAGTAACCTATTGGCAGCCAGTGTAGCTCCATCAGTTAAGGAGTAATGTGGTCTCTCTGAGATGACCAGAGACCAAACTGGCTGCCGCATTCTGAACCAGCTGAAGTTTCTGGACTACGTACAAAGGCAGCCCCATGTAGAGTGTGTTTGATGGCTACATAGAGACGGGCCTTCTTGGTCGCTGCCCCGTGATTGTGGAATGCGCTCCCTGCTGAGATACGATCATCCCCATCTCTGGCAGTTTTCAAAAAACACCCGAAAACCCATCATTTTGCCCAAGTTTTCTCCGCTTCCTAAATCTTTAGGTTTTAATTTCTGGTTCATTTTAAAATTGTTAAATTTAATTTTTGTATATGTTTTTAACTTGTTTTATGCTATTGTTAACTGCCCAGAGATGAAAGTTTGGGGCGTTGTACAAATTTAATAAATAAAATAAAATAAAATAAAATAAAATAAAATAAAATATAACCCATGGTCAGCCAAACTGGGTGTGTTGTAATTCTGCTTTCTAGAAAGAGAAGCGTTGCTAGCCAGTAATTCCACACATGAATGCTCTCTAGTAGACGTCGCTGGCATGATTTTTCAGGACCCTGATACTTGGATAATGCAAAGTTAGCCAGGCATTGATGGTTGCTAATGTTTTTTGTTAATGTCCTCAATGTGCCTGCATCCCACCAGAACCACAGAGTACTCTGGTAGGGAGGGAGAGGGGAAAGGAGTTGGAGCTGATTAATTATTTTGTTATTAGGGAAAATAACTGGTTTGATCTGAGCCATAGGTTCTTCCCATTCGCTGAAAATAAGGGACACATTTTTAATTTATTTTATTTTAACATTTCTATCCAGCTCTTCTGCCAAAGCCCAGAGCGGTGTGCATGGTTATGTTTATCCTCACAACAACCCTGTGAGGTAGGTTAGGCTGAGAGATACATGACTGGCCCAAAGTCAAGCAGTGAGCTTCATGGCCAAATAGGGATTTGAGCACGGGTCATCTCGGTCCTAGTCCAACACTCTAACCACTACACCATGCTGGCTCTGACATCCCATAAGGGGCAGGCAATCTCCTGAAATAAAGGACCTCCCTGTTAATAAGGGACTGTTGGTAACCCTAAGTCTTGGGGAGTCCCCATCAGTAACTACAAAGATTTATCCCATTCATACAGGTCCTGAATAAAGACTTCCCCCATCCCCAACTTCTGGACCCCACACTTTAGTTGCTGCACCATATTGTCTATTTACACAAAGAGATAAATGGCATGAAATGGCACTTCCGTGCTATTCACCTTTGGATGAGCAGAGCCTGGGCACGCCGTCCTAAGGAACGAAAGACCAGCGGGGAAGGTCTCTTAAGAGAGATAGCGCCTCTCAAAAAGGCAGATGTGCCTTTTTATTGATAAAGGCCGTTGACTGTCTGGGTGAAAATAGTCCCGGCTGGCTCCCTGCCAGAGGTGGCAGGCGAGATAAGACAGCCAGTATCAGCTGCAAATATGGAAAGCCGGTCAAAGGAAGTATTCGCGGAGGGAAAGGGATGGGTGTGTGTGTGCAGGGGAGGATGAGCTCTGTTCCACAAAGTTAGAAAAGGTCATCTTGATTTCACAGGTGGAAAGATGCCCAATGGTTCAGCAAGGAAACTGTCCAAAGGCGAGTGGGGTGATGATTGTGAGGAGGGTCAACTTGAGCTGACTGATAAAGAAGAGATCCAGGACAGGCCTCCTGACCAGGATTGTCAATGGGGTGGAGGGGTGGGGGACAAATTTTGGCCTACTGTGCTCTGACATGCAGCAGGAGCTGTCCTGGCTTTCAGACAGTCAAGCGTCTGTTTCTGGCCCTGGTGGGGATTGAACCTGGCACATGTAAGCATATGCTCTACCAGTGGGTTGCAACTCCTCCCTACTTGTCGGGGGTTTGGCTGCCCACCGTGGGCATTTGCAGGACTTTTTCCAGGGAGGGGCAAAGCCAGCATTCAGTAGTGTAGGGAAGGCATGGGCGGCCTGTAGGAACATAGGAAGCCCCATCCCCTCAGGGGAATATCTTACAGTGCTCACGTGTAGAGGCTGTTCACACAACCAAAACATAGTCGGAGAAATGTCCTACCCAGGTTTGGAAGCTGTGTGTGCTCCTAATCTTCAGTTGTGTGGAAGCAACCAACTAGGAAGGAGGGAGGAGATGTGATTGTGTAGAAGGCAGGAACTAGGTAGGACAGCTTTTCCTCCTACCTTGGTCAAATGCTGGCAACGAAAGTTGTGTATAAATTTACCTTATTAGCAGGGACATCCCTTATCTCTGCCCAAAATTGTCTGTCCCTTATGGGATGCCCTTTGTCCCTTATTTTCAGTGAATGGGAAGTACCTATGGCTCAGATCAGACCAGTTATTTTCACTAATAATGAGTAATTAATGAATGGCAGGGAGCCAGCTGGGATGGGAACTCCTTTCCCATCTTTCTCCCTACCAGGATATTCTGTGGTTCTTGGGGGCTGCGTTGGAAGTGAAGGACTCTGCACTGTCTCATGTCTCAGTGACAGAGGGGGACAGATTAATGAGTCAGAGGGTAGAGGGGTCAAGACATTGGTCATCCCGTCTCGACTGCTCCAACACTATCCCTTTGATATGTCGCTAATCCCATATGTGGCAGCTCTCGCGAGAGTTCACAAGTGAGCTGCCAGGGGAAAAGCAAATGGGCAGGCTAATGAATGGCCGGTCAAGAGAAAATGGTGCTAAGGAAAGCGGTGGTGGTGGGGGGAGCGGGAAAGTGGCAGGGGGGCGGGGAAGATGTGGGGGGCAGGAAAGAGGCAGTCAAAATGGGCCAAGAACAGGGGAAGAGCTGAGGGGGAGGGAAGGGGAGAGGCAAGAGGGATGTGGGAGGGCCAAGAACAAGGGGGGAGGAAAGAGGGGGGAGAATCAGAGACACAGATGCTATGAGCCCGGACCAGCTAGTTGTTGTTGTTATTATTATTATTTTTATACCACCTGATATGTATATCTCTAGGCAGTGTACAAATGTTAATATTAAAAATGACAGATTAAAATAGATAAAACACAATAAAAACAATTTTACCCATTTCTTTCCCCCCACATTGGGCTAAAAGCAGCTTGACGGAGGGCAATTTGGAGACAGAAAGCTGGGAGGGAGGAATGGGTTAAGATGCCTCCCCAAACACTAACCCTCCATGGGAGACTGCAGCCAGCGGGGCTATTCTAAGAACCAACAGAAAGGGAGAGAACTTCCAGCCAAAAAACTGCATGTGATTAACTTGATGTGTTGGTTGACTTTCAGTTTAAACTGAGACGACTGACCTTTGAAGGGTTTACATTCTTGGACTCATTCTTATCTATCTTCTCTTGTCTCTATTTATTCTCCTGCTTGCTCTCGTCACCTTTTATAAAACCCAGATGCACTTGTTTGGTGCTCTGCCATTTCACCTGTCCTTCTGCTCCCTGCAATGGAATATCCCATGAAATTGATTGCCGGGAAATCTAGGACCAAGAAACGGAAGTACTTTTTCACACAACGCGTAATCCACTTGTGGAATTCTCTGCCACGAGATGTGGTGACAGCCAACAACCTGGATGGCTTTAAGAAGGGTTTAGATAACTTCAATGGAGGAGAGGTCTGTCAACGGCTACTAGTCGGAGGGCTGTGGGCCACCTCCAGCCTCAAAGGCAGGATGCCTCTGAGTCCCAGTTGCGGGGGAGTAACAGCAGGAGACAGGGCATGCCCTCAACTCCTGCCTGTGGCTTCCAGCAGTATCTGGTGGGCCACTGTGCGAAACAGGATGCTGGACTAGATGGGCCTTGGGCCCGATCCAGCAGGGCTGTTCTTATGATCTTATGTTCTTACCCTTCTCTGTCTCTTCCCATTAAGTTTTTTTTAATTATAAAAAGGTGTTTTTTTTAAAAAAAGAGATGACCAAAGAACACTGAAACAGATGTTCATGTGGCCATAAACTGGGTTAGGGACGAGTCCTACTCACTTGGAGGTGGGAGCTTGATCATCTGTAGGGTGGGCGCTCCCTGCCCACATCTCGCCCCGAGCTTCTGTATGAGGTAGGAAGAAAGTGCCCTTCCCAGCTGCAGCTTGACAGATGAAGAAGCTTCCCACCACTGATCTTGTTTTGAATCCAACACACAATTGCAACGTGTGAGGGAGGGCACCCATCTCCTGAAAGTGGGTAGGGTTCATCTTCTACCTGTAGAATCCAAGGGAACGAGTTGTGGTATGCAAGGACAAGGCAGTGGAGTGGAATCAGGAATATTAATATTTTAATGAAATAGATATTATATACAGAGAGGCAAGTGCAGGCTGCTTTTCCCTGCTCTTGCTGCTGGCTGTTTGTTAGCCCCGCCTCTACTCCGGGACTGGAATACAAGTAATTAAAGCCCCATTCAAAAGCTGGCCTGGATCAAGGAATGGGTTAACCAGAAACACCGCACTACCCGAATGGCGCAGTGGGGAAATGACATGACTAGCGAGCCAGAGGTTCATGATAAATAAATAAATATTAATTAATAATTATAATTATTAATAAATTATTAATTTATTTATAAATTCTTTATTCTTATTCTTATTCTTATTGCTGTTGTTATTCATGATTCTAGAAGACATTTCTAGAAGACATTTTACATTTTGGAAGGAAGTTGGTTCATTCTGAGGTAGGAATAGTCCCTTTTTTTCTTTTTTTCTTTTTTCTGCTGGTCTTGTATCTGATAGATATTACCTTTAATATTAACATCTTGATGTATTATTGCTACTTTTTGTTGTGAAACTGCTTTGTGAGTACTTCCCCCCTCCTTTTCTTTAAAAGTAATGTAAAACTGATTAGCAAAAATTAAATTTAAAAAACAAAAAGAAAAGTAATTCAATGTTGTCATTTTCAGTGTTGCCATTTTCCCATGCAGGAATTTTTCTTCTGCGTTTGGAGATTGTACGAGCCAGTGTTTTCTTAAGCAAAAGTTACCCTGATGATTGTGTATGTGTGTTTTGGAGGTTTTGGTGGCAGAGAGGCAACTATTTGTAACATGCATGAAATCTCTGTTGATTTTCCTGAATGGGTTAGGAGCCTAAATGCAAATCGGCTCTTGCCAGTTTCATGTGGCTGGTTCGCATTGACTTCATGCCGCTCAGGTGAATGCACAAGGTTGGAATTCTGCCCAAGATGTTTTATCTGAAAACATTGCTTTTGGCCAAACCAGGTTTTGGCCAAATTTCTGGGCTTTAAATTTAGAGAAATGAAGCTTGCATTGCAAAGTTGCTTCTGATTTCAAAGCCAAACTGAACCCATTTGACTCCAAAGCTGTGTCAATATTCCTGGCTGTGTCTTTTGGATGAGACACTGTGTAGTTCTCTCACTTCCCTGATAGATTTGCACCACAGAGAGACATACTGAGGAGAGCTGGTCTTGTGGTAGCAAACATGGATCATCCCCTTTGCTAAGCATGGTTTGCACTGGTTTGCGTTTGAATTGGAGACTATATGTGAGCACTGTAAGATATTCCCCTCAGAGGATGGGGTCGCTCTGAGAAGAGCACCTGTATGCTTGCATGCAGAAGGTCCCAAGTTCCCTCCCTGGCATCTCCAAGACAGGGCTGAGAGAAATTCCTGCCTGCAGCTTTGGAGAAGCTGCTGCCAGTCTGTGTAGACAATACTGAGCTAGATGGACCAGTGGTCTGACTCAGTATATGGCAGCTTCCTATATTCCTGTTTCCATATTGAAGGAGAATGGGGTTTGCATTATTCAATGCAACCTCTCCAGATAAATTGTACAGTCAGGACTAACCATATCATTTATTCCAGTTGGCACAAAACATTTAAAAAAGAAGAAAAAAATCAGTCCCTGCAAGGGCTGCCATGTTAACAATTTACTAAGTAAATATATACTTGTTTTTTGTAGTTGTGCTAAATTGTTTTTTCCAGTCATAAACCATTGCCTTAGGTGGTTGTCATTTAAACTATAAAAAATCTAAACTTTGCTGAAACTTGGCAAACCCTGTGAGCTTTAAAAAAACAAACAAACACAAAAAGGTTAATTATTTTCAAACATTTAAAAGCGAGGTTGACCCCTCGCCTGCTACAGGAAAGGGCACTGCTGAGCTCACAGTATAGATTTACTGTTCAGTTGTACAGTTCAATTGGCAAACAACCATTGTTTTTAAAAAGACTCGGAAGCCAGCGGTGGGGAAACCTGGCCCTCCAGCTGCTGCTGAACTACAACTCCCATCATCCCCAGCCATAAGAATTTGTGGCTACAAATGATGGAAGTTGTAGTTTAACAACCTCTGGAAGGCCAAGTTTGCCCACTCCTGCTCAGGCCTGGTTGAGGCAACCATAGCTTAGGTCAGAGAAAGAAGAGGTATGAACACTTGATCACCCTGTTCAGACATGCAAGTGAACTGGAGTTAAGCATGGCTGAGGTTTCACTTCTTAATGCCAAATCGTGATGCAGACGTTCACCAAACTGTGGCCAGCCAAACTCCAGATGAAGGAGAGGGGAGTCCTTCCCTGCTGCCTGGCTGCCAAGGCACATCCCTGCCACCTTGATGATTAGAGTTTGGAATAGGCATGAAACCGCGGTTATAGTTGAGTCAGCATTTGGGGGTAACGCTTTGGCAGCAAAACCCCAGTTGTCAGCGGTGAAACTTAGAGATAACCAAAGCTTCCAACTGGAGTTTGGTGAGGCAAACTGCAGTTAGCTTTTGGCCTGAAACCGCGGTTTTGTGCATTTGGGCGCACTGCAGTTACAATCTCGGCCAACTATAACTGTAGTTATTCTGTATGTCTGAACTCAGCCTATGTATACGGGACAGGTACTGAGGCCTTGTTCATTCACGACCACCACTTCTACCTGGCTGAGACCCAGCGCCTTTCCTCCATGAAATTCATTATCAATAGATATTGAGGTTATTCACACAATCAAAAACTGTGCTCTACCCAGGTTTGGGAGCTCTGTGTGCTCCCAGTTTTCGGTTGTGTGGAAGCAAGGCAGGCGGAAAACCTGGGTGGAAGTGATGTGTGGAAGCAAGGTAGGAGGAAAAGCTATCCAGATTTTCCTCCTCCCTGGCTTCCACACAGTCACTTCTAACCAGGTTTTCCTCCTACCTTGATTCCACACAACCGAAAACTGGAAGCACACAGAGCTCCCAAACCTGGGTAGAGCACAGTTTTTGATTGTGTGAATGGCCTCATTGTTTCTGTATGGAAGCACTACAGACAAGGGCCCAAGGGCCCACATTTTATTTCTCTTCCACTACAAATAACGGTGCGGTGGGGAAATGACTTGATTAGCAAGCCAGAGGTTGCTAGTTTGAATCTCCGCTGGTATGTTTCCCAGGCTATGAGAAACACCTATATCGGGCAGCAGCAATATAGGAAAATGCTGAAAGGCATCATCTCATATTGTGTGGGAGGAGGCAATGGTAAACCCCTCCTGTATTCTACCAAAGACAACCACAGAGCTCTGTGGTCGAGTCGAAACTGACTTGACGGAACACTTTACCTTTAGGAATAAGGCTACCCTTGTTCATTTGATAAGGCAACATGCATCATGTTCCGAGGGATATTTGCATAAGGAACATGATCTGTACAGCCTGCTCAGAGAAGTGCACCGTGGCAGGGGACTCAGTTTGGTGGGGCACTTTTGTGGTATATTTGGAGTAATGTTTAACTTGGTCTGAGGCCGAAGGAATGTACACATTGACCTCTTGTGTTTGGCTAAGGGTTGCTTAGCAATGAAACAGCAAGGCCCTGCCACCCTGCGACATACTTGGAGACACGGTGAGGAAATGATCCGTCTCTAAACACAGACCAGGTACTTCCTTGTTCCTCAATGGTAAAAATGGACAAACAGAAGATCCGCTTCCCTATCAATGAAATTCATTCCTTTTTTTTGACAAACTTCTACCAAAAAGCTTTGTAGATTAGGGAAGGAGCTCTCGAAGTAGGATGAAGGGAGTCTCCTCAAGAGCAGGGAGATGTGGCTTTTGCCTCCACGAAGATAGGAGGCTCGTTCACAGGACTGCCAGCAGGGCAAGAGAAGCGAGTGTACTGGACAGGAGAGCGTGGGATTTACCTGTCCTCCACAGATGGAAGCTGCCTTGTGTGAGCCTGTGGAGGGCAGGTAAATTCCTGCAGGGTACCGAGTTGTTTGCTCCCACACAGCCAAAAACTGGGCAGGACAAGCTGTGCACACTCCCAGTTTTTGGTTGTGTGGGAGCAAAAAACGAGAGGAGAGAGCTGGGTATGATGTGCGAGGCGGGAGCTGGGTGGGACGGCTTTTCGTCCTAGGGAGGAGAACTGCTCTTGTGGTAACAAGCATGAATTCTTTTGCTAAGCAGGGTCCACCCTGGTTGCATATGCATGGGAGACGCCATGTGGGAGCACTGTAAGATATTCCCTTTAGGGGATGGGCCACTCTGGGAAGAGCATCTGCATGCTTGCATGCTGAAGGTTCCATGTTCCCTCCCTGGCATCTCCAAGAGAGATTCTTGAGAGAAATTCCTGACTACAACCTTGGGGAAGCTGCTGCCAGTCTGTGTAGACAATACTGAGCAGTGGAACAGACACAGAAGAGGGCAACAAAGTGGTTCAGGGGCCTGGAAAACAAGGCCTGTGTGGAAAGGTTGTAGGGAATGAAGGTGGAACCTACTTGATTGTCTGCACCCATGCCAGGGTAGGAAGCGAAGGCTCAGACTGACACGTGCAACCAAATATTTGAAGTTGGCTGCCAAACCAAGAGCTGCTTGCCCTGTAATTCAGCTCAATTTTATTGCAAACTTTGATCAACTATACAATCCAGATCAGATAAAGGGAACTTTGAAGTTACATCTCAATACAAATGCATCTATGTATATACACATGTGGAATGCCCGGAGAAGTTGCTTATGGCTGAGCCCACGCTCTTCATGAATCTCTGGCTTGTTCCAGGTGAGCCTTGGCCAGTGGGAGTCAGGGGCGTAGCGGGCGTTGAGCAAAGGGGGACAATTGTCCCCAGGCCCCAAGGGTCTGAGAGGGCCCCCAAGGCTCCTCCTTGCCCTTGGCCAGGGTGCCTGCTTGCCCCCTCCTGCACCCAGTTGGTGAGCAAATCACTCACTGGCTGGGAGAGGAAGGTACGCCCCGCTCCTCTCCAGGAAGCGTTTCATGCTGGCTGGGGTGGGATGGACACCCCCCCCGGCTTTGGCCCCTCCCATGTTTCTGGCATCAGATGCAAGGGGCGGGGCCAATGCCAAGAATAGGGCTGTCACAGCCCTGTTCTCAGCACTGGACCTACCCCCTTGCGTCTGACATCAGACGCAGGGGGAATGGCTTGGGGTGCGCGCTTCGCACAAAGGAACACCCAAGGGGTAGGGAAACCAAACCACTGGTCAGACTTTGTCCCACAGCATATGCCAAGCTACGCTCCCAGTTGGGAGCAATGGTTGCAAAGCAGGTGACATACAGAAGGCCTGCCAGTTGAAGGGAAGTGCAAGGCATGCTGGGATAGCACCCAGGGTCTCACTGGGAGGCCTGGCCAGGGGGTTTACCTCTGGCTCCACTTAGAGACCTCCAAGAAACTGAGCTACGTGACCAACCAGAGCGCCAACTTCCGATCCCCTCCATATCTTGAACTGAGTGAACCTCAAGTTCTGTGTTATGTGTGAACTTGGCCTTAGTATGTTTGCAATTGCTGGTTTCACTTAGATTGCTTTCAAACGGTAGTGGCGAGGGGGAATCGCATCTCAAAGTCTACACAGTCAGTCAGTCAGTCTGCAGGAGAGGTTCCCATTCTCTAGGTCTGACCCTGCATTGCTTTCTCTCTCTCTCTCTCTCTCCTTATTTACAACTGAGAAATGTGTCTTTACAATAAATAACAGGAAGGAGACAGTTAAAGCCATCAAGTAGTCATCTATTATTGTTATTGTTGTTGTTGGAGAAAATAACTAAATACAAGGACCTTCAGCTTGACATTGAGCGGCTCTGGAAAAAGAAAACAATAGCGGTGCCAATAGTTGTGGGTGCCCTTGGTGCAGTACCAAAAGAACTTGAACACCATCTCGACACCTTGGGCATCGATAAAATCACAACGCATCAACTACAGAAGGCCACACTACTCGGTAGGGGTGTGCACGGAACCGTCTGGCCCGGTTTGGTTCAAGGCCAGACCGGCCTCGAATGGAAGCGGGCCCATTCGGTCCAGCCCCCATCGAACCCCCCACTCCTGGTCCGGTCTACGAACTTTTTTTAAAAAAATTAAATTAAAAGTAAATAACTATAGCCCTTTTGGGGAGGCTTGCTGTAGCCGTGGGTGTGTGTGTGTCTACGAGGGTCACCTCTCCCCTGCCAGCCTCCCTCATCACCACCACGGCTGAGTAAACGTAGTCTTTTTGGCCCTCCCCTTCCAAAGGAGAGCGGCGGCCCAAAGACCCTTGGAAAGGGCCCGATAATTAAAGTACCAAATCCAGCAGTCAATAACCTCTGTGTGTAAATAGCATCGATCATCATCATCATCATCATCATCATCATCATCATCATCATCATCTATAACTTACAGAGACCTCTGTAATTCTGAGCTACCCAATACCTAATATTACTGTTGCAGGATCCACATCTCCCTGGATCTGCCTGCAAAAATATCTATCTATAGAACGCGCTGGTGCCTGCCAAATGATGAAGTACCTCCGGCTCTCCTATCTTTTCTAAGAGGAACATGACTATTTGGAAGTGTGCCTTACTTTGCAGCATTCCATACAATAAACGTGTTCAAGTTCAGAGATTAGAAGAACAGAACTGGCATTCATAATGCCATATAAATGCCTCCCTCTGGAAAAGACATGTAACTTTAGTCCTACCAAAGACAAACCCACTACATCCAAAGACCTTCATAAACTATCACTTCCTGGTCCCCCCTGGTTTGCATTTGAATGGGAGACCACAAGTGTGAGCACTGGAAGATATTCCCCTCGGGGGATCGGGCTGCTCTGGGAAAAGCATCTGCATCCAATTCCCTCCCTGGCATCTCCAAGATAGGGCTGAGAGAGACTCCTGTCTGCAACTGTGGAGAAGCCACTGACAGTCTGTGCAGACAATACTGAGCTAGATGGACCAAGGGTCTGACTTGGTAGAAAGCAGCTTTCTATGTTTCCTAGGTATGCGTGATGCTACTTTGGACAAGATCCCCGACTGTACAGAGAAAACCTGCCTGCATACATGTTGTACAAGAGTAGGCTCTTTCATCACTTATGCATCCCCATTGACCTGACGGGTTTGCATCCTATCCGGCTTGTGATCCCTTCTACAGGTGGCAAGGTAGAATCTGGCTGTACAGACTGCATTTGAGGCTGCCTGAGCAGAATAGATCGACCTCAGTAGCAGAGTTGAGGCCAGAGAAACAGTTCAGAGGCATTCGTTTCCAGGGGTGGGAAGTGCACACCCCTTCCAGGGTTGTTTTTGGTTAAACCATTCCTTCATCCAGGCTAGATTTTGAATGGGGCTTTAGTTATTCCAGTCTTGGGGTAGAGGCGGGGCTAACAAACAGCCAGCAGCAAGAGCACGGAAAAGCAGTCTGCACTTGCCTCTCTGTAAATAATACCTATTTCATTATATTGAAATTCCCGATTCCACTCCACTGCCTTGTGCTTGCATCCCACAACCCTTTTCCTTCCATTCTACATGGCCCACTGCCTCTGTGGATTAGACCGGACCTTCCAGATTAGATGGTGAGAAGCCGCCCAGTATTTGCTAAGAGGAATCTTGCCCATTTTCTGAACGTGTGAAAATGTCAAGCAAGCTTTATTCATAGGGTTAGTCAACTAACGTCATTAATTACCTTACCCCATCAGTAGTTAATGGATAGCAAAATCTCTGCTCCCCTAATAAAGTTCTTTGCCACTCCTTTGCTCCCTGAAACTAGCTGTTCTAGAGGGGATCCAGCTCAGTGGTGGTGGTGGGGCACCAGTTTATCACCCCCCTGCAATAATGCAAGAGAAGTCGAGCAGGTCCCGGGCCTTGAAGCCATTTCTGAAAATATACTCAGTGGTGATTGATTACCATTACTTTGTGCTGCCCCTGTGAACTAAGATGCTGGGAGTGTCCTCAGCACAGAGGTAAACAAGGATTACATAACCCTCATGAACAGGCTGTTCGTGATAATGATTCTCTTTGCAGCCCTTTCGTTAGCAGCTCCTGGGACCGGCTAATGACCTATTCATTAACGCAGCATCTGAGGCGAAGGTCCGAGGGTGCCAGTTTTGTCCTGGTATCCATTGTACTGGTTGCTAAGAGCTGGGGGACATCTGAGGAACACACACACACACACACACACACACACACACACACACACACACACACACACACCATTGTTGGCTATTCCCGATAGCCAGCTCTTTGCTCTTTTGTCCAGCCGGTTTCCTTACAATAATGAACCAAGTTAGACTCTCAGGAGCCTCATGGGATAAATTTATCAGTTGCTGGACTGTATCAGGCTGTAGGTGGGCAGCATTTCTATGTCTATAGCCTGAACTTTCCTGCCCTGGACATCAGGATGTCCCTTTCTGAAACATCCGATTAGCCTTAAGTCTGGAGGGTATCAGAACAGGTTCTACACAAGGAGCCGCCTTACACCAAGACAGACTCTTGGCCCATCTAGTTCAGTATGGACAACTCTGACTGGAAGAAGCTCTGCAGAGTTTCAGACAAGGGTCTTTCCTAGACCTAACTAGTGATGTCAAGGAATGAACCTGGGACCTTCAGTACAAAGCAGATACAGCTATAGCCTAGTCATGGAGCCAGCCAAATGGTGGCCTGGGTCTAGACCCACTCGGCGGCCCCCACCGGTTACACCCTGTGCGTGTGATGTCACATGCACGGGTGTGTGGCAGCAGCAAGAGCCAGCAGCAAGAGCACAGAAAAGCAGTCTGCACTTGCCTCTCTGTAAATAATACCCCCCTTATTAAACCATTAATATTCCTGATTCCACTCCACTATCTTGTCCTTGCATACCACAACTCTTTCTTCTGGATTCTACACAGAGAACAATAAAATTGGCAAATACTACTGAATTGTGGCATCCTCTTGAGCAAGAAATGTATGCCTCCCATGCTGACCCAACCATCTTTAAATTAAAACAGTTCAACAGTTGATGAACATCTTCTTGGAGGGACTTAATGACTCCCATCAGTAGCAATTTCTAAAGTTCTCAGTCGTTTCCCAGGAAATGTCCAGGTTTCTCTCTCAGCTAGGACTGTCACCACCTACAGCCAGGACAATAGTGTTCTTGGAAGCTATAGGGTCACTTTATTTAGCAAACAGTTTGTCAACTTAGAGCAAACATGGATTATTGTAATAAACAAAAGGCCTTGCATATTGACACAAAAGGCCAGCTTTCAGCATCCGGGAAGCTAAACTAGAAACATATGTCTTTCGATCAGACATGGAAGAAGCATCCAGGAGCCTTCCCGGAGGGTGATTTTGCTTTGCTTAACCACAGAAGGTGTTCACATATGACCGAAGAGAGGATTCCTCTTCAGA
Organism: Hemicordylus capensis; assembly: GCF_027244095.1. Classification (NCBI taxonomy): domain Eukaryota; kingdom Metazoa; phylum Chordata; class Lepidosauria; order Squamata; family Cordylidae; genus Hemicordylus; species Hemicordylus capensis. The sequence continues at coordinate 14,494,867 of NC_069666.1, read as the reverse complement.
CAGAGCACTGCCCAATAAGGCAAATCTTGTAACTGCTGGCTAAGCATGATCATTCCACCCTGCCAGCCTTCACACCCATTATGGGATACATGCCAAGGCTCTCATCACCCTTCCTGTAAAAGCTCATTATTCCCAGGCAGCTGAATGCTTCATTAAAAGGAGCCATAATTCTCCGAGCCAACAGCTAGTGTATGTCTCTGTGCACGATACGGAGTGTCACGTTTCCCTCGTGCTCTGTCTGCGTATCAGACATGTAGCAGCCTGGAGGCCTACGAGTGTTCCCTGAACACCTAAAGCTGTTAAATGCAAACGTGACTTTTCTCAGGTGCTTGTCAAAGCCTATTGTAGAATCCAAGGGAAAGAGTTGTGGTATGCAAGGATAAGTCAGTGGAATGGAATTGGGAATATTAATAGTTGATGAAATAGATATTATGGGCAGAGAAGCAAATGCACTCTGCCTTCAGTGTTCTTGCTGCTGGCTGTTTATTAGCCCCGCCTCTACTCCAGGACTGGAATACAAGTATCTAAAGCCCCATTCAAAAACTGGCCTGGATCCAGGAATGGGTTAACCAAAAACACCACACCCATCTCGAAGGGGAAAGCGCTCAGAAGACAGTGGAGGGATGAGGTGACCAGATACAGAGAGGAGGCCAGGAGAGGAACATAGGTAACTCCCACATACTGAGTCAGACCCTTGATCCATCTAGCTCAGTATTGTCTACACAGACTGGCAGCGGCTTCTCCGAGGTTGCAGGCACGAGTCTCTCTCAGCCCTATCTTGGGAGATGCCAGGGAGGGAACTTGGAACCTTCTGCTCTTCCCAGAGCAGCCCCATCCCCTGAGTGGGACTATCTTACAGTGCTCAGGCATGTAGTCTCTCATTCAAATGCAAACCAGGGTGGACCCTGCTTAGCAAAGTGGACAATTCATGTTTGCTGCCACAAGACCAGCTCTCCTCCCATGCATTAGGGTTTTCGTTAGGCAGAGCTTGTCACTCAGGGCTGAGGAAAGCCACACCAGCTGATTCTGGATCAGTATCAACCCAACTCTGGTCATTATTGAATTGTGCATTTTATCATCTGGGTCCCTGAACTGCACTGATATCAATGTAAGAACATTAGAACATAAGAACAAAGGAACAGCCCTGCTGGTTCAGGCCCAAGGCCCATCTAGTCCAGCATCCTGTTTCACACAGTGGCCCACCAGATGCCACTGGAAGCCTACAGGCAGGAGTTGAGGGTATGCCCTCTCTCCTGCTGTTACTCCCCTGCAACTGGTCCTCAGAAGCATCCTGCTTGAGGCTGCAGGTGTCCTATAGCTTTGAATCACTGCATTTCCTTTAGGAATCCTAGATCTTCAGGAAAGGAAAGCCCACCCAATCCCCTGATAGGTTTGATGCACTGCTAATACTAAGGCCTCATTCACATATAACGCAGAACCACAGGTCCAAAGGACCCACGGTTCTGCCCTGTCCGTATTTGGACGTAACCGGCAGGGCACTTTCCAGATTGCACGCTATTACTGAGTTGCAACGGGTCCCTTAAGTGTGCTTTTGTATTGCCTGTGTTTTGACATCGCAACCCCTGCATTGTGAGGAAGGTGGAGTTCATATTTCAGATGCCTTCTTTCAAATTTTATTACTGTGTCACAGCCCTATAACATTGCATCTGTGTTGCAAAATTAAACAAACAAACAAACAAACAGAATAGCTGTATTTGCCCGTTGTAGGAGGCTTGCCCCCTTACAACAGACGTCGAATGCAGCTTGTATTTGGCGCCACAAAACATTACAGTTTACACCACTTTTTGTGGTGTAAGGCTCTCAATCTGGAAGCTCTACAGCAGTTAGGAAGACTGAAGAGGGGAACGGGTAGTGGATGCATGGGCTTCCTTCTGGAATAAAGGGTGGCCCCAAACAGCCAATCACAGCTGGAGTGAGGGAGGAATTTCCTCCCTCAATTCTGGCTAGAGCACAGTGGGACTGCAGTACAGTGTTTGGATGTAACGCTGGGACCTTCTAGCCTCAGGTAGGAGTGGTGAAACCCTCCACAAACCCAAAGTTCAAATGGGAGGTTCGAGAGGGAAACCTCGGCTCGCTTTACTGTCCGAACCGTGATTGCATGCGTTCAGCTGTACTAAAAATTCAACCTCAGGTCCCTTCAGCTCTGGTTTCCCGTTACGTGTGAATGGGGCCATTGTAGCATTGCATTCGGTTCTGATGAAATGGAAATAGAAAGTGTCCCAATCTAGTTTGCAATAGATGAAGAAAAATGAGAAGCTCCAAATACAGATGCAAATGAAGAGACAAAAGTCCTACGGTGCTGTAAACAGGTGTGTTTGAGCCCTACGTGTGTCGGCCGAAGCCTTCTTCGGGGGCAAGATATTATCCAATGTAACCCTGTTACAAAAACATTCCTTCAAAAACAGGGAACAATATCTTAGAGTACGGATTTGCCCTTGTAGCTCTAATGAAATTGAGACGGTTGCTCATATCCTGCTTCATTGTGAATTGTATAAAGAGGTTAGGAAATGCCTCATTGTACCCTTAATATCATGACATTTGGGTTGCTGTCGAAGCAGTATTCCTAATGATCTGCTAGTGAATTTTTTTCTTGAAGATAAGGATGCTGTTATTTCTTACCCAGTGGCAAAGTTTTGCTACATTGCTAGCAGAATCCGGAGTATATTGATGTAGGGTGAGTCTTTTGGGGTTATCTGAATGTATTTTGTGATTTGTTCTTGTTAGGCTTCCCAGATTTAGAAGGCTTGCCATTTTGGGATGGCAACCCTAGTGGAACGGGAAAGGCGGTGGGCAGCCGCAGGACACCCGTGGTCCCCAGACACCTCCCCCCCCACTGGTTTTCTTGTGGGTACACCTGTGCTCTAAGAGACCCTGATCTTGCCATCACCTCCCTCATTGCTGCTTCCAGAGAAACAGCCAGCTGTGATGTTCTGGAAATGGACCAGCTGGCTTGCCTGTAAGTGCAATGTAAGTTGGCAAAAGAGGACCACTTAATTAGCTGGGAACTGCTTGCTTGCTTGCAGTTCACACACCCCTTATTGTCACCATGAATGGGAGGCCCCAGAATGACGGCTGGCATTGTCCAGCTGTGCCTTTCACAGCAGCCAAGCACAAACTGAGCGGGTGTGGCTTGCCTCAGTATGGAGAGAACATCACTAGGGAAAGCAGCCCTTGCTTTATTCCTGGGAGTCAGGCTGTCCTAGAAGGCAAAAGAAGATGACCCATCAAAGCAACCAATTGCAATGGGAACGTTGGGGAAAGCTGCAGTGAGGGCTGAGGTCATCGTCCTTAGCAAGCATGAATTGTCCTCTTTGCTAAGCAGGGTCTGTCCTGGTTTGCATTTGAATGGGAGACTCCATGTGTGAGCCCTGTAAGAAATTCCCCTGAGGGGATGGGGCCGCTCTGGGAAGAACACCTGCCTGCTTGCATGGAGAAGGTTCCAAGTTTCCTCCCTGGCAGCATCTCCAAAATAGAGCTGAGACTCCTGCCTGCAACCTTGGAGAAGCCAGTCTAGGTAGACAATCCTGAGCTAGATGGGCCAAGGGTCAGACAGAGAAGGCAGCTTCCTATGTGCCTACCTGTCCACGCCTGAGCATCTCTTCTGTTTGTGCTTTCTAATTCTCTTGCAAGAGATCTGCCCCCTCCTCTATTAATTTCAGAGGTGAAGCACCCAATGCCAGGCAAGGCTTATTGGCTATGGGCAAAATTCCTCGGTTGTATTTGCCCTTCCTCTGGCCATTCTCCCCCACAAGACTTTGTTTTTTTGCTAATTCAATGGATTCCCTAATGGACAAGAGGAAAGCAGGGAGTGACTCTGCTGACATCTGAGTGTTGCCCCCCTGCCCCCCCCCGCCCCGGCTCCTGCAATTCCTACAGAGCAGCTCCGGCACACAGCTTGCTTGCTAAGCCCTTTGCATTCATTAGAGAGCAGCAGCGGGTTCATTTGAAGCGCATCCCTGAAAAGTGTCTCACTCGGGGTCTTTGCATTCTTTCATTGGAACCCTCCAAGAGGCTTCAACAACAGAGCAAGGATTCTGTGCAGATTGCAAGGCAGAGAATCCCTCTCCGGTTCCCAGGGTGAAATGAGTCTGGCTAGTTGAGGCCCAGCTTGGGTGGGATTAGGTTAAAGGGCCTCACTGTCAAAAACCAGGAGGTAGCAGTCGGCCGCTTGGGGCCCCAATCCAGATCAAGATGGGGGCTAGAAGTCGATGGTGTGCAACCCTGTTTCCTTGCGTGCTGGCAAGGGCCAAAATCCAATGTTAGGTTTGTAATTTAGATTTGGGCGGTAGATGTTGAGGGATGGAAAGGAGGAACCCAACAGTGGCAACCTGGCCTTTCCAGTTATGGAGGACACAGAAAGGGGTGGAAATCATGGGGAGGGGGGCATTTTCTCTCCCCCTGCTAACTGAGCAAAGAGGCACCTTTTTAGAAGCGGCAATTCTCTTTATTTAGCAGGAGCTTTCCCAGACAGCAGGCTTCACCGTGGGTTTACTGAAAGTTCAAAGTTGCCCCCAAAAAACCAATGCAAAAAGTGTGTGTGGGTTGTTTTTTTTACTTAAATGGGAAAGAAGGAGCTGCATGAAAGCTGGTCCCAGGAGAGACCAAATGGCAACTGATTTCCATCAAATGGCTACTGAACGAAAGAGTTCTGGGAGCAGAAGGACAAATGGCAATGGATTTCCATCGAATGGCTACTGATAGAAAGAGTTATGAGAAGGAGGGACCAAATGGCAACTGATTTCCATCAAACGGCTACTGAACGAAAGAGTTCTGGGAGCGGAGGGACCAAATGGCAACTGATTCCTAGTGAGGCACCAGACAGGGTGGTGGGTGGCTAGTTGGAGAGGGGAGGCAAATTGAGGGGGGGGGGGGAGTGTGTGTGTGTGTGTACATGCATGTGAGTGCATGCACCATCATGGGTGTGCCGCTCTGGGAAGAGCACCTGCATGCTTGCAGGCAGAAAGTTCCAAGTTCCAGAACCCAAAGCTCCAAGAAAGCTTCTGCCCCACTTTGCCCTGGGAACCCTAATTGGACGAAGCCGCCCGGCCACTTCCAGGTTGTGATGGCATGTGTGTACGGGGAGGCTGTTTTTGTTTCCCTTCCACTCGGCTACCTGCGCACGGCAGTGAGTCGGGACAGCCCTGGTTGCAACAGAGTTTGCCAATGCTGAGTCAAAAGGGAAGGGCCTGCCGGGGAGAGGAAGACACAGGCAACAGCTGACGAACTGCCCACGTCCCTCCCCCTCTCCCTTGGCCACTCCGCCTCTTTCCCTGGCCAATCATCAGAGAGAGAGAGAGAGTTGGGGGAAGTTTGGAAGGAGGTCCTGTCAACACTCTTTATTTATTCACAACTAAATTATCCTGACTTTTGGACAAGACACTTGGCGGGGGGTGGGAGGGAGTGGAGAGCAACTAGCCCTATCCATCCCCAGCACAGCATCCCTCCAGTGGCTGTTACTGGTGTCTACCTTATGTTTCATCAGACGCTCAGATCTAAACACCATTCCCCCCCCATGCTGTTTTTCTATATAAATCGCTTTGAGAACGTGTGTGTGTGTGTGTGTGTGTGTGTGTGTGTGTGTGCGTGCGTGTGTGTGTGTGAAAAGCAGTTTATAAATAATAGTAACAGTAACAGTAGTAAAGAGCTTCTAGTCACACAGGCATGATACAAAAGGGAAAGAAGCAAAATTCAGACTTTTGTACAAACCTGGGGTCCTTTTTGTCATATCTAACTTTGTCTCTTTCGTTCCCCACCCAATTTACTTAACATCCAACCTGGTGAAGAGGATACAGAAGAGGATACAGAAGAGTTCTTACTACTCTGTGACATCTTAAGAAGTCCTAATAAAGGTATTACCGGAGTTTGGAATTTGGGTTCCCTTTCACCTACTGGCCGCATTCGCACATAACGTGGAACCTGAGTTTTAGGGGGCAGAGGTTACCTTACTGTGTCATCCAAACGCTTGCAACTCTGGTTCCGTGTGCCAACCAACCCTCTGGGAGCAGAGGGACAAATGGCAATTGAAGAGACACAAGGCCCATGGTGCTGTAAACAGATTTATTTGAGCCCAACGCGTGTTGGCTGAAGCCTTCTTCAAGGGCAAGATATTATCCAATGTAATCCTGTTACAAAATCACTCCTTCAAAACCGGGTAACAATATCTTAGAGTAGCCAAAGTTAATGAAGCACATATGCTGATATCTTCCTGCAAATAAGCAATTAATAAATAAGATGGCTCCCTGTCCCCTAAGTGCTCACAATTTAAGGGAAACATAAGGCACACAGCAGCAACAGCCACTGGAAGGATGCTGTGCTGGGGATGGATAAGGCCAGTTGCTCTCCCTAGTCCAACACTCGAACCACTATACTATGCTGGCTCTTTGAAAGTGGCTTTGAAAGTGGCATGGGGGCGAGGAGGGAGGAAGGTTGCCAGCTGCCTCCTCTTCTCCCCACATGCTTCTTGCAAGGAGGGTCAGGAGGGGACCTCCTTGCAAAGCTCACAAGGCTCAGCTCAGTCCCAAAGAGCTACTCTGATGGCAGCAGCGGGGGCCATCTTGCTGTCCCACTGCCACCCCAATGACCAGCCACCTGAGGCCACTGCATCACCCTGCCTCATGAGAGGGCTGCCTCTGGGTCACCCAGACATGACCTAATAAGCCTTATGTTGCTTAGCACTGCTGGGAAATCTAACATAGCTGTCATGGAGAAAGGAGTGTGAAAGATCAGAGCAGCCCAATGTCTCTTCCTGACGTGCCGATTGGCTCAAAGAGTTTGCGTGAAGTTTATTTCATTGCGAACGATCCCTGCTGTGTCTGAAGGAGGTCGGGAAAGCATCGATTCCCTGATTGGAAACAAACAGGAAATTACTCAGCCTTGTATAACTGATTGCTCAGCGTCAAACACAGTTAAGCATAAATTATGCATGGGATGAGGCACTTTCCATTTTCTGTTAGGACAACCAATGATCCTTTCCCACCATGCTTCAAAAGGAGCCAGCTCATATTTCAGCCCACAGTTGTTCTCAATGGTGGGTTATTTCAAGGAGGAGAGCAGCTCTAGAATACAGGGATGCAGGGAGCTGCATTATGCCAAGTCAGACCGTCGATCCATCTAGATCAGGGATTCTCAACGTTGGGTCCCCAGATGTTATTGGACTTCAACTCCCATAATCCCCAGCCCCAGTGGTCTTTGGTTTGGGATTATGGGAGTTGAAGTCCAGCAACATCTGAGGACCCAACATTGAGAATCACTGATCTAGATGGCCATAGGATCACTTGGAATTTCTGAATGGCCATTCAGAAACTCAGTGCATTCCATGGCCATTTGGAAGAAACCAGGGCATTTCATTGGGCATTCACTGTCATAAAGTTGAGGATGTCCTGACACTAGTCCACCGTAGGACTTGCGAGCTGACGGTCCCAGGTTCAGTCCCTGGCAGCATCTCCAGGTAAGGCTGGGAAGGACTCCTGCTTGGAACTTTGGGTTGCTGCTGCCAGTCAGAGTAGGCAATATTGAGCTAAACAGACCAAAGTTCTGACTCAGTATGGCAGCTTCCTCAACCGAGAAGGATGGTAATAAACAGCTGGAATAGCAAGAGCAACCATTATAATCCTTCTTGCAGTTTTAGGTTGGATCAGTTTCAATCTGTGATTCCTGAGGATGCCGACAAGCTGCTTGGAGCGGTGCTGTCCACCACTTGTTCTCTGGACCCTTGCCCGACATGGCTGCTTCGATCTAGCAGGGAGATTATTCGAGGGGGCCTGGTGAATATCATAAATGCATCGCTGAGGAAGGGTAAGGTGCCTCCGTGCTTGAAGAAGGCAATAATGAGACCGTTTCTTAAGAAACCTTCCCTAGATCCCTCGGCGATGAGTAATTATAGGCCAATCTCTAATCTCCCTTGGTTGGGCAAGGTGATCGAGAGGGTGGTGGCCGACCAGCTCCAGGAGGTTTTGGAAGAAACTGATTATCTAGACCCATTTAAAACTGGCTTTAGAGCCGGTTATGGGGTTGAGACAGCCTTGGTCGGCCTGATGGATGAGTTATACCAGAGAATCAATAGAGGGAGTGTGACTCTGTTGGTTCTCTTGGATCTCTCGGCGGCGTTCAATACCATCGACCATGGTATTCTTCTGGGTCACCTGGCAGAGTTGGGGATAGGAGGCACTGCTCTGCAGTGGTTCCGCTCCTATCTCTTGGGCAGATCCCAGATGGTGGAGCTTGGTGGCAGTTGCTCTTCTCAACGAGAGCTGTTATATGGAGTCCATCAGGGCTTCATTCTGTCACCAATGCTTTTCAATATTTACATGAAACCGCTGGGTGAGGTCATCAGGAGATTTGGTGCTGGGTGTTATCAGTATGCTGATGACACCCAAATCTATTTCTCTCTTTCATCTGCTTCATCAGGAAATGGCGTTCATTCCCTAAATACCTGCCTACATGCAGTAATGGGCTGGATGAGGGATAACAAATTGAAGCTGTATCCAAGCAAGACGGAGGTGCTCATTGTAGGGGCTCAGAATCTGAGGGATGAGTTAGAAGATCTCCCTGTGCTGGATGGCGTTACACTCCCCCGGAAGGAGCAGGTATGCAGCTTGGGGGTACTCCTGGATCCAGGCCTCTGGTATCTCAGGTGGAGGCTGTGGCCAGGAGTGCTTTTTATCAGCTTAGGCTGATTCGACAGCTGCGTCCATTCCTAGAGGAGGATGACCTCAGAACAGTGGTGCACCAGCTGGTAACCTCCAGGCTTGACTACTGTAATGCGCTCTACGTGGGGCTGCCTTTGTATGTAGTTCGGAAAACTTCAGTTAGTTCAAAATGCGGCAGCAAGGCTGGACTCCGGGGCAACCCGGAGAGACCATATTATGCCTGTTTTGAAACAGCTGCATTGGCTGCCGATATGTTTCCAAGCAAAATTCAAAGTGCTGGTTATTACCTTTAAAGCCCTGAACGGCTTAGGTCCAGGTTGCCTTAGAGAGCGCCTTCTTTGGTCTGATCCCCACCGTACACTAAGATAATCTGAGGAGGTCCGGCTGCAGTTGCCACCAGCTCGTCTGGTGGCGACCCAGAGGCGGGCCTTCTCTGTAGCCACTCCTGGACTGTGGAATGCGCTCCCTGCAGACATCCGTAATTTGAATTCTGTATTGGAATTTAGGAGAGCCCTAAAGCCCTACCTGTTCGGCCTGGCCTTCCAGTGCTCTTAAATTGTTTTAAAGGGTCTTTGATGTTTGTGAAACGCCCTGAGCTATTTTGTAAGGGTGGTCTAAAAATCAATCAAACAAACAAACAAACAAACAAACAAACAAACAAACAAACAAACAAACAAATTATTTCTGAGTGGAAAGCCAAGGGAATTGCATCCCTGCTAAGACCCTGGTGGTGAGGGTGGTGAGTTCTGAGATGGCGTCCCTGCCAGCCTCTGCGGCACTGATGCCAACCTAATAAACATACCACCTCGTAGAAGGCCCCTCTTACCTTGTGCCTGAATCTTTTGAGCTATTTGCTTCGCCGAGTTACCCAGTTTAATTAGTCAATGCTCAGGCTAGCCTTCTTGAAAGATGAAAGGCATGAGGCATGCACCACTCCTAAGCACCATGATTAATAAACCACCTCCAGTATTGGCAACGCATTCAGGGATCAGCAATTAGAGTGGCTGGGTCTCTTCATCCTTGTGCCTGAAGAAGCATCACCCCCTCCATCGGAGGCATGTGGCAATCCCGTCCAGAACACACCACCAGCCTTGCTTTACTATTTAGCCTTGTTTCTAAAAGAGCTGCGGGAACATTTTCGGATGGCAGGCATTACCACAGGTTTACTGAGAGACTTTACTACGAGTTTGAATTTGCTCCAAAAAAAGATGCAAAAAGTGGATTTTTTTTTTACCCCGGACATAAATTGGACTATATTCCAATGCCTAATGAAAAACCCGAATTGTGTGTGGAGTGCTCTCCGATAGCTCATAGGGACTTTGGCGTAAATCTGGCCGATATGTGAACGTACACCCTCCATTCCAGAGGAGAAGTGAGCTAAAAGCCCCATCTGGAAATGCGCCTGGTGAACCTTACTCTGAAGAAGTTATTTTCACAGATGTATTCATGGATACACACAGAGATAGAAGCAGGAAGGCTTGGGAAACACTCCCTAATTTGACTAAGTAACTTTGTCTTCACAACACTGGGTGTGAGAGAAGCAAATAAGCAGAGGATTCATCCTGACTCACAGGCTCATCTTTATTCTGCCAGCAGTAGCAGCTTTTTAAATCAAGCCAGCTGGTCCCCATCCAAAGCATTGTCCTTGGCCAGTAGGCGGATGCAGCAGAGAGTAAGCAAAACAGGGTCAGTGAGCTGACGCGAGCAGGGATCACGAGAGGCATAATAGAAGGAGCACCAAAAAGGAAGGTGGGGTAGGTTTCCCTCCCTCCCCCCAGTACTCTCTGTGATGTAAACAGTAGAACACCTCTGCGTGCATGGGAAGTGTTTGATGCTGTGTCTTTACAAAACAGAATCAGTGCCGGGCAGTGATTGAAGACCAAGATCTCCAGATCTTGGAGACGTCTGTGGTAATCATGTGTGCCAGAAACAGCACAGTCATGCATGTGAATGGTGCAAGACTGGAACTTTTCAGAAGGAAACAGAAAACCTGTTTTGTTATCCCGCCAACCCTAGATGCACTCATGCTGCACTCAAAGCGGGCTGCGTACCAGGCAGGAATAGCATGGGACCAAGGAACTGCATGCCAGCTGGACTCCCAAGCCTCCTTCACTCCGGAAATTAGGCTAAAAACATCTCCAGGGATGGGCCTGAAGCCTTGCTGAATCCAGCTTTCTTCCCCAGCTATCCACCTGGAATGTTCCACACACACCTTCCTCCATGTCATTCGTCCTGCATTGTGCATGCAAGCCTTTTTACTTGATATTGATATTTAAAAGGGCATACACCTGGCTAGGTGCAGTTGTCCCTTACAGATTGCAGGCGGGGGTAGAAATCAAGCGCTTGTTTTGTGGGAGGGAACAATAGCTTCAGGGGCAACCCTGAGTCATTGCCCAGATGCCACTCCCAGCGGAGGGAATGGATGTTTCCTACACGTGCGCGATGTCTGGGAGGACTTCCGAACAGTGTCAAGCAACGTGATTCACAGCTGCCGCTTGGCACTGAGAAAAGTTTCTGCTGCCATTTGCTTTTTTAAGTCTTTTTGAGGCAGCCGGGTGTGGCCGTGATTCCTTCCCTTAATCCTGAAAGGAGGTGTTCACTGAAACCAGGGTTCAAGCATCAAGTCTTCACTCATCAACAGAATCATTTGTGAGCGTGACCTTCCCGCCACACGCAGACAGCCTCCCCAACCGTGCTGAGCCTGCACCTGATAGAAACATGACCCTGTGAAGCTGCCACATGCTGAGTCAGACCTTTGGTCCAGCTCGCCCAGCACTGCCTGCACTGTTTGGCAGCAATTCCTCGGAGTCCCATGCAAGGGTCTTTCTTTCTCAAACTTCTTGGAGATTTAACCTAAAATGTTCTGCATGCAATGTACTTGCTCTGCCAAAAGGAGATCGTCATCTGCTTTGGATGGGAGAAAACAGGGCAGGGCAACCTTCTTCTCCCAGTAAGGCCCACCTTCCAACAACAACGTATTTTTCTTCTTCATGTTTTAACCGACTTTCTGAAGGTGGGGAAAGGGGGGGAGGAAGACTTATGAGATTACCATATCTCTGTTTGCTCCCCTCTATTATTATTATTATTATTATTATTATTATTATTATTATTATTATTTTACATTTATATCCCGCTCTTCCTCCAAGGAGCCCAGAGCGGTGTACTACATACTTGAGTTTCTCCTCACAACAACCCTGTGAAGTAGGTTAGGCTGAGAGAGAAGTGACTGGTCCAGAGTCAGCCAGCAAGTCTCATGGCTGAATGGGGATTTGAACTTGGGTCTCCCTGGTCCTAGTCCAGCACTCTAGCCACTACACCACGCTGGCTCTCTTGTGCATTTACAGTCCAATAGAAACCAAATTCATAGCACATGGGAAGAGGTCCTAAGGAAGTCAAACAGGGTCCCCCCTCCCAATCCACCATGTTGTTTCAAAATGGTTGTGTCGGGGGTTCACCACCGACCCGCCGGACATGGAGGAGGACCCTATCGGATTGGGCAGTGCCCCTCCTGGGCCCGGTGGGTGGCAATGCTCCCCTCCCTGATGCCCAGCATCGGGAAGACAGTGGCTGGCTTGTCATGAGACTTCACTGGCCCCCCAAGCAGTGAAGTCTCACGAGATGTGGAGCAACTCTCACAAGATCACAGACAGAAGTCTCATGAGACTTGCCCCACATGTCAGGGGCCATATAAAGCTGGCCTGGCCGAGGAGGAGGGGCCAAAAGAGGAGGAGGGCTGAAGGAGGCTAGAGCGCCGTGACTCCATAGAGAGGCCCACGGGACATCCAAAGAAAGGCCCATCTGTGAAGGCAATAGAAAAGGCTTACCTCTTTGCTTGGGCCAAATCTCTGAGGCCAAACACGGGTCAGCCACTATAGCCTCTGCCCGAACCCGCTCACAGGTGGGCATTCAAAATATACGTGTTTTGTAACCCACCTGCTGGTCTTGTGGTGGCAAGCATGAATTGTCCCCTTTGTTAAGCAGAGTCCACTCTGGTTTGCATTTGAATGGGAGACATGCGTGAGCACTGTAAGATATTCCCCTAATGGGATGGGGCCAGTCTGGGAAGAACTTCTGAGTTCCCAAGTTCCCTCCCTGGCAGCATCTCCAAGAAAGGGCTGAGAGAGACTCCTGCCTGCAACCTTGGAGAAGCCACTGCCAGTCTGTGAAGACAATACTGAGCTAGATGGACTGAGGGTCTGACTCGGTATTAGGCAACTTCCTATGTTCCTAACAGTCTGATACAAACCAAATTAAGTGCACATGATGGGAGGCGGTCTTAGGTCACCTTATTAGAAGAAGCAGAAAGTAGGCTTCATTTTTGTAAAAACTTTTTAAAAGTCCTTAAAGACACATCTGTTCACCCAGGCTTTTAACTGATATTGTTTTGATTGTTTTAATGTTGTTTTTAGAATATTGTTTTTAAATCGGAGCGTTTTCAATTACTTGTTTTTGTTTTTAATGAACGTTTCACTTCTGTTTTTATCTTGTAAACCACCCAGAGACGTAAGTTTTGGGTGGTCTAAAAATATGTTTTTGGTTTTTTTAAAAAAAGAATAAATAAATAAATGCCTTTTACTATCAGTTGGTTAAGATTCCCCTTGGTGTGAAATTGACCAAACCAGAAGCCACTTCCCTTGAGTGGAGCTAGTCAATTTCACTGCAATATTCACTCCTATAAGGAAGGAAAGTGGCTGAAATTAGGGACCTGGGGCTGTAGCTCTGCAGTAAAGGGCCCAGCCCAGCCCTCCCTATCGCTTTTCCAGCCAGCGTTTGCTGTCTGGGTGCATTTATTTCCCTCTCTCCCCCTTGCTGGCTGGAAATGTGACTTGGAGGGCTGGGGCGGGCCCTCTGCCAAGCGGGCCACACCCCCTTTGTGCATGACGTCACGTGCTCTGGAGGCCCTTTGGATTGGCGGCCCGGGTTCTTTGAACCCTACCATGAAATGGCAGCTCTGCCCCTGCATATTCCAAGGGCGACCCTTAATCCATCTCGTTCTATATTGTCTTCACTGACCGGGAGCGGTTCTCCAGGGTTTTAGGCTGGAGTCTTTCCCAGCCCTACCTGGAGATTCTGCCAGGAATTGAACCTGGGCTCTTCTGCATGCCGAGCCGATTCTCTACCCCTGAGCTACCGTCTTGCCTCTCTCACTCTCAGCATGACCCCTGGTGTGTGTAAGCCTGGGTGGAGGAGTCTAGGCAGGAAAATGAGGTCAGCTGTGGTGGGGTGGGAAATGTGAAATTCCTGTCAATGGTTGACCTCATCTGGGTTAATGACTGGCAGGGATTTGATATTGGAAAGAAAGGGAAACACACACACATACACACACACACCTCAGACAGCTACTGGTTTAGGCTGGTATCGGCCAGTTCCCAACACCTGCCATGGTCAGCATTTCAGAAGGAAGGAGGCGACTCAGAAAGGCCATAAAACACAGAGTTCTAACCCAGCCTTCTGGCCTTTTGTGAAAGCTTTTGGATGCTGGTGAACCAGTTTCCCCAGCAGGAGAATATGGAGCTTTTGTTCAAGCAGTGATAGGCAGCTCCCCTGCCTGCCTTACACCCGAGCAATTTGCTCTATCAGTCTCTGCAGAGGCCTATGAAACCTGCCCAGGCCAGATATCGATCTGGGGCAACGCCAAAGCTTGCTCGCGCATATGGGAGCTGGCATCATCGCAGCTTGGCTGCATCTGGCGACTTGCCCCCCCTTGCCATGTGCAACGGAACATTTCCTGGCTGCCGAAATCCACGACTCCGAAGGCCCCAAATGAGACGCCGGGCGGCACACCGCTGGTTCAGATTCAGAGGCAGGTTCGCGAGCAACGTTGACTCCTTTCTACAGATAAAGAGCTGGAAAATTCAGGATAAACTCCGGGAAAGTAAAGCCAAGAGTGGGAATGTAGAATCCAGGATGCTGGCAGGTCACAGGGGGTGTGATGCGATAGCTGGCATGTTGGAGCTGAAAGTACTGGGTTCGAATCTTCACTCTTCCACATGTCTTACTAGGTAACACTACTCTGGGACCAACATTCTGAGTACCCAGAATGTTGGGGGCAATATGCTAAATCATTGTAAACCACTTAGAGAGCTCCGGCTATAAAGCGGTATATAAATGTAAGTGCTATTGCTATTGCTAACTTACCTCCCGGGGACGCTAGGCCGTCCATCACGCAACTGCACTTGTGCACTGTTGTGTATTTGTGTGAGAGTGCTCCTGCGGAGCTCTGTGAACCAGAGGAATAGCACTGGCCGCGCCCCCTGTCATATGCCATATGTATCCTGGTGCAGGGGCATAGCCAGCACCTGGAAGGGGAGCCGTGTAGGTTTGCCTGATTCAAGCTCTCCAAATCCGGCCACCCTAATTTGCTTATTAAGCATCAGTCACGTGGCATGATCTGCATATTATGCAAATTATTTACAGGCTAATCTGCATATTGTGAAAATTAGCTTGTAAATAATTTGCATGTTGTGCGAATTATGCAAATTGACTGATGCACTGTACAGTTGACTTGTATTTGCTCTGGATAGCTAGCAGAGCGAAACAATTTTCTGCCAGAAAATACCATGAAATTATCTATCTATCTATCTATCTATCTATCTATCTATCTATCTATCTATCTATCTATCCTTTTATATTCCACTCTTCCTCTAAGGAGCCCATAGCGGGGTACAGAGTTATGTTTCTCCTCACAACAACCCTGTGAGGTAGGTTAGACCCAACACAAAACAAATCACAATATAAAACAGAAAATATCATACAAAACATTTCAAAACCTTTTTTTTAAAGCCTGAGCAAACAGAAAGGTATTTACTTGGTGTCTAACAGAACAAAATGAAGACACTGGTGAGCCGTCCTTGGGAGGTATTCCATAGATGGGGTGCCACCACCGAAAAGGCCCTCCACAATACAACTCACATGCTCTCTTGACCTTTGAGGTGTTTCTGTGTTTCTCTTAATTTTTAAAAAATGCTGGAAAACACACTCACACACCAGAAATCATTTCCATGCAGGAAAAACCAAGGTATACAATCACTTCTGAAGTGTGGCACAAATGCTTATTTCCCCCCAAAGCATACAAATCAGAGAGCTATTTCCTGGTCTCCAAAATAAGTAATCATCGTTCACAACTAATAATGCCTCTGGTTCCCCCTCTCCCTGCGGAGATTGTCTCCATGTCAGGAAAAAAGATCAGGTGTGTGGAGGGTCTCGATTCAATCAGCGAATATGCTCTATGTTCTGATATGAATATTAGAACATAATATGAATATGTTCTAAGAAGCAACTGGAGACACTGGAGGGAATCGGACAGGGCAGGAGAAGAGCTAATCCACACGTTGAGCAACCAAGATATTCTGGAGAAAGGAATCCAAGTCAGTTTTGCCTAGAGAAAAGAAAAGATTAAGGAGAGAGTGGATAACAGATAGTTGGCAGGGATACCCACCATGTGGGAAACAGATGAGTTCATAGCAACGGGGAATAGGAGATGAGCCAGGTCTGGCCTCATCTAACCCATCCAATCTGCTGAGATGCCAACAGGATTTCCCAGGCCCAGTCCATAGGAGGTTGCCTAACACCAAGTCAGACTATTGGCCCATCATTCTCAGTACTATCTACACTGACTGGCAATGGCTCTGTCGGATTTCAGTCAGGGGTCTTTCCCAGCCCTACCTGGAGATGCTGCCAGGGATTGAACCTGGGGTCGTCTGCATTCAAGCATGTAGTGCTCTCCACTGAGCAACGGCCCCATCCACTTTGGGGATATCTCACAGCAGACAGCGGTCCTGTGTAGCCACCGGTCCAAATGCATACCAAGGTGAACTCTATCATGGTTCTTGTAGCCACGACCACCATTTATCTTTAGTAGTCCTCTCTTATAATATGAATATGGCCAATATTTATATACCGCTTTTCAACAAAAGTTCCCACATCGATATAAATAAATAAATAAATAAATAAAATGGCTCCCTGTCCCCAAAGGGCTCACAATCACAAAAATAGCTATTGCCCTTGCTAGCAGGGGGATCTCAGCAGGGGGATGCTATAGGCATGGAGTGTTACTCCAGCAGAGAAAGTCCTTTTAAATAAATACATAAATAAATAAAGAGGATTTATTGTTTCACAAAGAAAAACAAAACTATTATTGTGGTTGCAAATTTATAAAATTGTGAATGAGAATTGTGAATGAGAGCCAGCATGGTGTAGTGGTTAGAGTGCTGGACTAGGACCGGGGAGACCCGAGTTCAAATCCTCACTCAGCCAGGAGACTAGCTGGGTGACTCTGGGCCATTCATTTCTCTCTCAGCCTAACCTACTTCACAGGATTGTTGTAAAAGAGAAACTCAAGTATGTAGTACACTGCTCTGGGCTCCTTGGAGGAAGAGCAGGATATAAATGTAATAATAATAATAATAATAATAATAATAATAATAATATGACCATGCAGCGATGTTGGGTTGCTACAGGTATTCATGTGCTTTGGAGGTATGTATGGTATGTATCTCTAAATCAAAGTATGGAACATATGGAAAGAACAATGGATTCTTTGAGCATGGGGGAATTGCCAAAAGGAGTGCGATACAACATTGGATGGACAAGTTTACTCCTGATAAACAGTTGTGGGTTATGGATATGTGATCCCTAGCACAGTCTGAATGAGTTTTTTCTACTTCAGCAAAATAGAAAAGGGGAGGTATTTGTTGCAATTTGGTCTAACTTTAATGGATTATATGAATTTTGAATAGATAGATAGATAGATAGATAGATAGATAGATAGATAGATAGATATAAATGAAAGGGTTTCTTTCTTTCTTTCTTTCTTTCTTTCTTTCTTTCTTTCTTTCTTTCTTATGGTACTGAGATAAATATTATATTTCAAATATGAAGATCGGGAGGGAGGGATTAAATGTATCTTTGTGGTTTTTCCCCCACTTTCCCTTCTCTTTTAAAAAAAAATTGATTCCATGTGAATTTTAGTAGTATTATTTATTATTTGAAATAAAGAAAACTTTTTACATTCACGCCAGTATTAAGAGAGAAGGTCAGCAGAGGATTTCGAACCAAATCCAATACATTCACTAGAAGCAAGTAACATCTTTTTTAAACCATAAGGACTTTTTTTTTAAAACCACTTCAATTTGTCTGACTTATCTTTTGCTTTTGATAAGATTACCACGTTATTTTCATTCAAGCTTTCTGACTGTTACATAAAGGCAGCACTCAAAAATCCTGTGAAAACCCCCCAGCAAACAACATATCTATCGGTGAAGAGATTAGCATTGCACTCTGCCAAGGCTTACACTGAAAGCCAGAAGAACCTATTACATAAACTGTTTTTCTCCCCTCCAGCCTGGCGATTTGACTTGGGGACATTCAACAGAATAAACTAGAAAAACAGTCATTGCAGTTTGTTGCAAGCCAATTGCCACTAGTTGCGTCATTCATGACTTGTTGAAATCAAAAGGACACAGTGAGAAGGTTCCACCACTGCTGGTATTGCTGTCACTTAGCTATAACCAGGTCAGGACCGGCAGTCTCAGGGGAATAACTATATGTGTGTGCAGACCGGTTCAAAGCACACCAGCCACCCATGCCCAGGGGCTGCCAAATACCCTCACCTGCCACACAACCCCTTGCTGCCCACCCACTCCAAAGCCCCATGCTGCTCTGCCAAGCCCCACCCTCCATTTTATTTATTTACTTATTTAATTTATACTAGTGGGGCCAGGAGCAGAGCATCTGTGCCTCTAGTTCTCCCCCTGCCCACCCGCCCACTGCTGCCTTCTTTCCCCGCCCACCCGCCCACCTACCCGCCGCCATTTTCTTCCCCTGCTCACCACCAGTTTGTTTCCCACTGTCATGCCCCCATCCTCAGATAGCAAAGAGGAACGGGAACCTGGCAGTCCTCCAGAAGCTGCAGGGGTACCTGAAGGGCAGAGCTTGGCTGTCAGCCCGCAGGAGATAGCTTAGGCAGGTCTGGTCGAAGCTTCGGGACAAGCGGGTCCATCAGAGGCAGCAGAGATAGGGAGTGGAGAGCAGAACACTGAGGTAAACAATAAACCACCTCTGCCTCCTCACAAGATAAGATTGATGAAACGCCAACAACAGGTGGAGGTGCTCAGGAGAAGTAAACAGCTGCTCAACAAGCCAAATAAATCCTGAATCTGTGCCAGCTAGCCAAAGGCAGAGAGCAATTAAGCCAGGCTATAAATTAAGTCTGAAGGCTGCAGCCAAATTCTGGAAGCAACGTGTCTCCTGGAGCCTGCTTCAGCCGAGCCTCAGACTCAGAGGAACCCCAGCTTCATGTTGGCCTCTAGAGATCCAGGCTTTTCCTGCTTTAACTCTGCTACCTGACCGAGTCCTGACAATTGTACCTAGCTGCAACGTCTCCCCTGGGAACGCCTTGCACCCCTTTTTGCTCTGGAACCGCGTGCAATCTGGTGAGTGGACTGAGTTTGCGGGGGAGGCGGTCTGAACTTGATAATGTAGTAAATTGTTCTTTTGTGTTTTTCTTGCAGACAGAAGAGGATTCCGAGGACATTCCAGCAACCTTGATGGAGACTGTGACTTGGACACCGGACAGACAGGCTCCTGACACCCGTCTCACCCGCAAGCCTTTCCTCCTGAGCCAGCGCTTTCCTCTCCCCCTGCCGGCAGTTCGCTCACAGACTCTTGTGAGAGCTGCCACACATGGGATTAGCAATGGGTAAGTCAGATAAATAGATATATAGATAACTTCTGACTCCAAAGGCTCTAGGTCAGGCCTGTGCAACATAAGGCCTGGGGTCCAGATCTGACCCACGGGGACTTTTTTGCTGGCCCCCAGGTAGGTGCTGAAGCAACAGCACCCCAGAAAGACAGAGGGTCACTCTTTAGATCATTAACCCCTTCTCCAAGGAGGCCATCCTCTCTGCAAGTGCCTTACAGAACCATCCTATGCATGCTTACTTGGAAATATTCCCATAATGTTGCCAGTGAGGCTTACTGCCAAGTAAGTATGCCTAGGATTGCAGCCTGAAAGCAACAGTGATTCAGAGAGAGGAGATGAGTCTGACTTGGCATTGTTTGGGGCTGGCATGCACTCCGGGTGCTCCACAGACTGAGCAGAGACAAGGGCTATTTAATGGCCACTAAAGGTAAAGGTAAAGTGTGCTGTCGAGTGTTGACTCCTGGTGACCACAGAGCCCTGTGGTTGTCTCTGATAGAATACAGGAGGAGTTGACCATAGCCTCCTCCCGTGCAGTATGAGATGATGCCTTTCAGCATCTTCCTATATCACTGCTGCCCAATATAGGGGTTTCCTGGGACTCTGGGGAACATACCAGCGGGGATTTGGACTGGCAACCTCATGCTTGCTAATCAAGTCATTTCCCCACTGCGTCATTAGGTGGCTGCTTTATGGCCACTAGCCTTAGTTATTGTGACTCCCTTGATGAAAGGAGAGGAGAGCTGGTCTTGTGGTAGCAAGCATGACTTCTCCCCTTTGCTAAGCAGGGTCCACCCTGGTTGCATATGAAAGGGAGATTAGAAGTGTGAGCCCTGGAAGAGCTTCTCCTCAGGGTATGGAGCCGCTCTGGGAAAAGCAGAAGGTTTCAAGTTCCCTCCCTGGCAGCATCTCCAAATAGGGCTGAGAGATACTCCTGCCTGCAACCTTGGAGA
Organism: Hemicordylus capensis; assembly: GCF_027244095.1. Taxonomy (NCBI): domain Eukaryota; kingdom Metazoa; phylum Chordata; class Lepidosauria; order Squamata; family Cordylidae; genus Hemicordylus; species Hemicordylus capensis. The sequence continues at coordinate 14,474,546 of NC_069666.1, read as the reverse complement.
AGCCGCTGCCAGTCTGTGAAGACAATACTGAGCTGGATAGACCAATGGTCTGACTCAGTATATGGCAGCTTCCTATGTTCCTATGTTCCTATGATGCTGCATCCTGATTGGCCATTTCAGTTCTCATTCCCAGGTGTGTGGCGGTGCCTGCAATTAAGGGCTTTGGCGCACATCAGGGCTTTTTGATGGAGCAGCATCTGAGTGAAGATGCCTCCAGGCTATCCACGGTGACAAGTCTAAACAGCTGTTGGAGAACAGCTGCTGGCATTGCCTGGCTGCCTGAGGTCCCATTCTGAGAAGGAAGCAAAACTGAATCATGGCCCGACGGTGCCACTTTAAAACCAAGAGGCAAAAGAGAAAGCGGGGGCGGGGGGAGAGTGATGATGGATTTCCTAAAGAAAGGAGGAGGGATATATTTTCTAGACGGAGAGTTCTGTCCTCTTTCTCTCCCCTGCACAGAATGTTCTATTGTTAGATCAGATAGGAGCAAATAAAATCCTATCTGGGCCATTCTAAACAAGCACGGTTCTTGGGCTGCTTAGAACAAACCCTTCACGTCCGGGGCAGTGCCAAGTCAACATGCAAGAGCTGAAAACAGAGGTGAAGCTTCAGGCCATTGGCAATATTTTCACTAAAGGCTGTTAGCATAACACCATTTGTTCCTGCAAGGGGATTGGGACAGGGTCAGGGGTCAGGCAAATTGGGCATTGGCTGTGGGGCCACAGCCAACAGCCAGGCACAATATTTCAATCAATCAATCAATCAATCAATCAATTAATCAATCAAGTTTTGTTTCTATACCGCCCCATCCAACAGCTCTGGACAGTTTACAAAAGCAAAACAAAATATAATCATTTTAAAAAATCAAACTTAAAAACCATATAACAATCCAAACAATTCAGACACAGTTTAAAACAGTAAAAACAATTTAAAAGCCCTGAAAGGCCAGACCAAAAAAAAAAAAAAAAGTGTTAAGGGCTTCTTAAAGGCTGGTAATGTTTCGAAACCACAAATTTCTGTGGAGAGTGCATTCCACAACACAGGAACAGCTACAGAGAAGGCCCGGTTCCGAGTCGCCCCCAGATGCACTGGTGGCAGCTGGAGATGGACCTCTCCAGATGACCTCAACATGTGTTGGGAATTATACAGAAGGTGGCATTTTCTAAGGTAACCCGGGGAGTGTAATGCCATCTAGAAGAGGAAGATCTACCCCATACCTCAAATTCCAACCTCCCACAACGAGCATCTCTGTCTTACTTGGATTCAGCTTTAATTTGTTATCCCTCATTCAGCCCATTACTGCCTCTAGGCAGGCATTTAGGGAATGAATACCATTACTTTGCACCAAATCCTCTGATGACCTCACCCAGTGGTTTCATGTAGATATTAAAAAGCATTGGCGGTGACAGAATGTATAAGGCAACTTTGAAAATAAGTAGTAGTCCATGGGTCAGCTGGAATGGTCTGTACCATCTGGGGGGATGAATGCCTATGTTGATTTTATATGAGATCTACACCCCTTATTGGGAGGGAGGTACCAGGAGGAGGTAACAATCAGGGTGGGGCTATAATAGGGCTGGTGGTTTCAAAAGCCCATCATGCCCTGCATCTGGGAGTCGCCAAGTCTCCAGGAGGAGCTGCCAAGCTCACCCCCCACCGGCTGAGGCTCCCACCCGATCTACTGCTGGCCTCCTGCTGCTGCTGCCAGCCGCCTCCCTCGGCTGCTCGTCCGGCTCCCATGAGATCCTCCTTCCATTGGCCAGGCTCATTTCATCCTGGGAGCGGGGTGTGTGTGGGGGCCACCTATTAAAACCTGGGCCCAGTATGTCTCTGGTAGCAGTGGTGTGAGTCTACTGCAAGGCTGCACAACTCAGGCCCTCCAGCTATGGTTGGACTACAACTCCCATCATCTACAGTGGCCAATAGTCACGGATGATGGGATTTGTAGTCCAACATCTGCAGGAGGGCAGAAGTAGTGCAGCTCTGATCTCATGTGCCACTGCTGCTTTCTCCCATTCAGTTACCTTTTTGGGAGCGATGGTTTCCCTTCCTTAAATTTGCAGATAAAGCAAAACCCCTTTGCCTCTGTTAGGTACCGGCTCTGCCAGAAGTGTATCCCTCCCGCAATATTTTCACAATATTATCAAACCATTAAGATCCCCAGGATTGCTTTCAAGGGTCCCCTGGGGATTGATATCCCTTCATGGAGACCAAATAGCCAATTTTCATTTCTATTCCTCTGACAACATGGATGAAATTTTATAGTATTTTGGGGTGGTTTTTTTAAAAAAAGCTTTTATAACACTGATGCAAATTGGGCTGTTCCAAGCCCGATGGCCATCAGGACCATAAAAGTATGAGCACACACTGAAAGTTGAGTGTGTGTGTGTGTGTGTGTGTAAGTGTGTATGTGTGTGTGTGTGTGTGTGTGTATATATATATATATATATATATATATAAACTTTATTTGTTAGCCATCCCATAACAAATTGTTCTCTGAGCAGCTCACAACAGAGGATTAAAACATACCATAAAAAACACATAACACATTAAATCAACAGACAAAAAAGGCAAAAAAAAATACAAAATACAATACAAAGCTGCTTAAAAACTCCTTTTAAAATTAATTAAAAATCAAATTAAATCTGAAAACCAGAATTTAAAAGGCAGGCATTGCAAAGTTATCACCTCTTTTCCATCTCTAGGGGTGTGTAGACCGTATCTAAAATCACCATGAACATTCATCCCCGCCAGATGGTTCTACTACTTATTTTCAAAGTTGCCTTATTCCTTCTCTTGCCTACAGATCTACCGCTCAAATTCTTAATGTTGAAAGTTTCCAGCCACTCACAATCTGAACTCCTGAAACATATTTTATAAGATTTCCATAGAGGCTTTATACATGTCTAGACAGGGTGGGGGTCGGGGGAGCGGATCTCTCCTTTAATGCTATTTCCGTAGAGGCATAATCTCAGACCTGAAATTGTCATATGCCTCATGTGGTTTCAAAGTATAGTTTGCAACAATTAACTCAAGCCCCTGGAAAAGTATGCAAACCCCTAAATTGCTGTGCAATTAACATTCTACATTCTCATAATGCCTGGTTATCGATGGCCTAGTTACACTCAAAAGAAGGGAGATAAAAAAGTTAGGTCCTTGTTGAGGCTTACGTTCAAAACAGCCTCCACTGTTTTCCAAAAATGGATGCCCTTCAGAATTCGTCTAGGTTGCAATTTCTGTCTCCCACAACCTCATGACATCATGTTAAATGAGGCTGTGCCAACACCGCGGTTGTGTGTTTTTCAAGGAAACCTTTGATTCGGTTTCCAAGAAAAATGAGGCATTTCGCACCGACCACAGCCAAAAGGTAGTTCACAGGAGCCATTGGCATGGAAGTAAATGTGCTAATAGAAATGATGAACAAACGCAGTTTTTAAAATGACAACAGCTTTCTTGACATCAAAAGCCAGCATCAGGGACAAACCTCTGGAAGGAGGGAATTTCCCCCATTTTGTTCCTCTGATTTGTATTCCACTCCTCCTGAATTTTGGTTTAATGAAACTAGAGTTGCCATGCCCATCAGAATTCCGGGTTTCACCCAGATTTTAAGCATCTCACCCAGATTCGCCCAGATTTCAGCTTTCATTTTAAAAATAAATAAATAAAAGCTCAGCTTCCCTTGTAGACCCAGAGTTATGGAGCAAAGTGTGCAGTCACTATTCTGCTCAAAAACTATTTTCAAGCCAATTTACATAATATGCAAATTAGGCACCCGGATTTGGAAAGCCAGAAGATGGCAACCCTAAACGAAGCCCTCTTCAGACATAACCTTCAGTTGTACCTGCGTTGAGATATCTGCACTTGTGCTTGTGTGTGAATGACTGAAGCCCTATTCAGATATAAGAACAGCCCTGCTGGATCAGGCCCAAGGCCTATCTAGTCCAGCATCCTGTTCCACACAGTGGCCCACCAGATGCCTCTGGGGAGCCCACAGGCAAGAGCTGAGGGCATGTCCTCTCTCTCTTGCTATTGCTCCCCTGCAACCGGTATTTAGAGGCATCTTGCCTCTGAGGCTGGAGGTGGCCTATAGCCCTCCGACTAGTAGCCATTGATAGACCCGTTCTCCACGTATTTATCCAAACCCCTCTTAAAGCCATCCAGGTTGTTGGCTGTCACCACATCTTGTGGCAGCGAATTCCACACGCTGGTTATGCATTGTGTGAAAAAGTACTTCCTTCTGTCGGTCTTAAATTTCTTGGCAATCAGTTTCGAGGGATGACCCCTGGTTCTGGTGCAGGGCTGCTCAACTTGGGTCCTCCTGCAGACATTGGCCTACAACTCCCATAATCCCTGGCTATTGGCCACTGTGGCTGGGGATTATGGGAGTGGTAGTCCAAAAACAGTATAAAGTTGAGCAGGCCTTTTCTAGTATTCTGGGAGTGGGAGAAAATTTTCTCTCTATCAAGGTTCAACACTAAATTGAACATTTGTATTAGGGCACACAGGTACAGATTTGTACAGACGTACAAATTCTCGTAGTATGTTGAACACAGGTAGAGCAGCAAATATCCTATCTGTACCTTGCATTTGTACCCTGTACCCACGGTAACTTTTAAAATGATCGCAGGAACACTCTGTGCAAACATCTGTACCCTCGTATAACATAACAAGGCTGTTCTTAAGCTTTATTGGCTGGCTGGTCCTTCCCTTTCTCCAAGGCATGCAACTCCCTGCTCAAAATGCAACGTGACCCAGTGGGATTTGGAAAAAAACAGGGAGAAAACAGTCATCGCCTCTTCTTTGGCATCCACCCGGTGTGATGAGAGCACTGAACTCAGACTGGCCCTGAAATTCAATCCAGCTCAGCGATCCTTGATACTGTCTCAGAGACAAATGAAAAGTTTCTCTCGTGTTATCACTTTAGAGAGCATCACACAGGCAGGTTATCTCCTGTTCTCCTTATTTAGATAGCATGTTCTGCCATACCATTGTCTTGGGCAAAGTACAGGTTTCATAGCATTAAGGAAGTTACCTTGAAGATTCTGCCTCTTATCAGGACATCACACTTACTTAAACTCCAGCTATATAACCCCCTCTTCTGTCTCCGGTCTCATCTCTCTCCGTTACCTTTGCCCGTCTCTCTGGTACATTGTTGGAACGAAATGTCAAAAGGGCAGTGGGTCTCAAAGAGATAACGCAAATGTTTTAATAGTTTTAACACTGCTTTAACATTTTAGCTTGTTTCTGATGTTTTAACTTTTCCGGTTGTCGTTTATTTTGTTTTATTGCAAACCGCCCAGAGACGCAAGTTTTTATGTTTAATAAATAAACAAATAAACATCCATAGTCTCTAATTGGGATGTGCACAGAACCGGCTGGCCCGGTTCGGTTGGAGTCCGAACCGGACTTGAACTTGAACGGGCCATTTCTGTCCAGCACCGCCTCGTTCGGTCCAACACCCCCTTGACACCCCAGTTCGGTCCCATAATCCTTGGCTATTGGCCACTGTGTTCGAATCCCCACTTAGCCAAGAAGGTCTGGGTCACTCACTGCTCTCTCAGCCTGACCTGCCTCACATGAGGAGGAGAGCAGGTCTGGTGGTAGCAAGCATGACTTGTCTCCTTAGCTAAGCAGGGTCCGCCCTGGTTGCATATGAATGGGGGACTAGAAGTGTGAGCACTGCAAGATATTCTGCTTAGGGGATGGAGCCGCTCTGGGAAGAGCAGAAGGTTTCAAGTTCCCTCCCTGGAGGCATCTCCAAGATAGGGCTGAGAGAGATTCCTGCCTGCAACCTTGGAAAAGCTGCCACCAGTCTGTGTAGACAATACTGAGCTAAATAGACCTATGGTCTATTTACACAGGGGTCTATTTATTTATGGTCTATTTAAGCAGGGGGAGTTTTCAGGGTGAAGTAGAAATGGATTGTTTGTGGTGTCGACTCCTAGCGATCTCTGCCCATTAAATCTGCATTACATAATTAACCCGGGTGCTCTTTGGATCTGGTGTCTCTTCTCAGAAGGGGCCAAAGTATAGCTAGGTAATCTCATGAAGAAAATCTCTCTCGGCACTGAGGTCACTCTCCTAAGCAGATTAGCAGGTCAACATTCCAGCAAACTATAAAGCAGCATTATTTTTGATCAGGGAGCAGGGGAAAAATCCCCAAGGGAACTCACGAACTTTTAGATGGCATGACAATTACAAAAAGGAAAGTCACAAGGAGAGTTTCTCATGCGTCTTAACAGCTCACAAGTCGGGAGCAGATTAGCCAATTAGGATAGAATCAGGAAACCCAAGTGTGTGTGCCCATCCAGTGCCGATGGAAAAGAGAGTGGGCAAAAGGTGGTGTTTTTTTAAGGGGATACGGCAAGGTGGGGGCTGGCCATTCTATTCTCAGCCCTACCTGGAGATGCCAAGGCTGCTGGAAAGTGAAGAGGTAGAACATGGCATTTTAAAATACAGATGAAATAAGATGTTGCCCTTAAAACACCTTTGTGAAGTTGAGAGTTGGTCTTGTGGTAGCAAGTATGGATTGTCCCCTTTGCCAAGCAGGAGGTTTGACACCAGCTTCAGCCCATGGAGGAATGCTGTGCTGGGGATGGATGCGGCCAGTTGCTCCCCCCTCCCCGCTAAATAAAGACTCGCCACTTTTAAAAAGGTACCTCTTTGCTCAGTTAGCAAGGGAATGGATTCCAGGCAGATCAAGGGCAGAAGATGCCCCAGAAACCCTAACCCTGAACCACGTTACCTGAACTTGTGTTACATAAGGCCGGCTTGCCTGCTAGAAGAGGCTTAGCGTGGCTTTAAGAGGGAGACGGGAAGCCCTCTGTGGCTTCCACGTCCGATTCAGCTTTTCCAGCTCTCTGCAAGGAGGCGTTTTATGTTTAGACTGTGAGCCCTTTTGGGACAGAGAGCCATCTTCTCTATTTCTTCTATGTAAACTGCTTTGAGAACTTTGTTGAAAAGTGGTATATAAATATTCAGAGTAATAGTAGTAATAGCAGCAATAAATTACTACTAGTGGTACTGAAACAGTAATAGCAATAATATAGTAATTGTTACTATAGCAATACTACTAATGATGATGTAGATGTCGTAATAAATAGGAAGCTGCCTTTTACTGAGTCAGACCATTGGTCTATCTAGCTTAGTATTGTCTACACAGGCTGGCAGCAGCCTCTCCAAGGTTGCAGACAGGAGACTCTCTCAGCCCTTTCTTGGAGATGCTGCCAGGGCAGGAACTTGGAACCTTCTGCTCTTCCCAGAGTGGTTCCATCCCCTCAGGGGAATATCTTCCAGCGCTCACATGTAGCCTCCCATTCAAATGCAAACCAGGGCAGACCCTGCTTAGCAAAGGGGATAATGCATGCTTGCTACCACAAGACCAGCTCTCCTCCCCAATGTCAGGCTGCTGCTTTCAGTGGTGACCACATATCCATCAATGTTCACTTCTGGTCTCCAAGACGTGGTACTGTTAGGTCAGTATAAAGTTCTCCACAGAAAATGACGTACATCCTGCAATGCTACATTCCAACATCAACACAATCAAATTAAAATGAATCTGCTAAGAGAAAGAGATCGAACAAAAAATGGTTTTATTCATTTTAAGATGGCAGCTCTTGACACAAGTCCTTTTTGTCAAGAAGTCTAGCAGGGTTTATTTACATGGGTTCGGAAAAGAAGAACTGTACAGTCTCTCTATAAAAACCTATCTTCGGAGTTTGGCCGGGCGTTATGCCTCCTCGTCTTCATCTTCCTCGTCGCTGATCACATACTTCTTGGGCTTCTTACTGGCCTTGTCGTCGTCTTCTGCTTTCCTTTTGCCTGAAGGCTCACCTTCCTGCAGAAAAGCAAAACCGAACATTTTGCCAGGTTTCTCTCCATAAGAGACGAAGCTCCCATTTCAAGGTCACCTTTGCACAGTAAATTGGCTGTTAATGATCCAAATGGAGAGATGAGCCCTCTTACAAGGGGCAAATCTTTCAGGGGGGGGGGATTGTCTAAAGGAGGTGGAAGCACTAGCTAGGGAAGGAGGATTCTTGGAATTGTTTGTGCACAGCTATACAAGTTCACAACCAGGATGTACTGAAGCCAACAAAACGAAGCATTGTAAGGAAAGGACACACCATAGGGTGGTTATATGGAGCCTCCATGTTCAGAAGCAGTATACCCACAAATAAAAATCAAAAGGGGGCAATAGCGGGGAAGGGCTATTGTTTTCGAGCCCTGCTTGTGGATTTTCTGGAGGCAGCTAGTTGTCAAGTTCACGCAAATGAAGAACATGGGAAGCTGCCTTCTACTGAGTCAGACCCTTGGTCCATCTAGTTCAGTACTACCTACACTGACTGGAAGCAGCTCTCCAAGGTCTCAAGCCAGAGTCTCTCCCAGCCCTACCTGAGGATGCTGCCAGGGACTGAACCTGGGGCCTTCCGCATGCAAAGCAGATGCTCTACCACCGAGCTACGGCTCTATGCCTCGTAGCAGAGGATGCTCCACATGCAATAATTAGCAGAATGCCTACAAGTCACAAGTATCACCAGTGACTAAATTTACCTATTTTCTTTGGGTTTCATTTTAAGCAATTCTGTGGCAAAGAGCTTAAAGATCCCCCCCTACTCATCAGAGAAGATCCTGTATACTGTACACAATTAATATTTAACTCTAAAGTATTAATATGACATAATCAATACTTTAATCAATGGAGCACAGATCAAATGCAACAAAATGAATGCTTGATAGACTATAGCTGCTACAAATCTCTACCAATGGAAGAGAAAGTTTATTGCTTTGTTTTCAGCAGGAAATGCTGCTGAGGGATAAGGTTTCCCCTAGAGTATTATTCTTATTTATTATTATTTTTACATTTATATTGTGCTTTTCCTCCAAGGAGCCCAGAGTACTACATACTTAGGTTTCTCTTTCACAACAACCCTGTGAAGTAGGTTAGGCTGAGAGAGAAGTGACTGGCCCAGAGTCACCCAGCTAGTTTCATGGCTGAATGGGGATTTGAACTCGGGTCTCCCCGGTCCTAGTCCAGCACTCTAACCACTACACCACGCTGGCTCATCACACATCACGCTGGCTATTAACACATCAAGGCTTCCTTACAAAATCAAAAACCAAAATAGAGACCTTGAGTATCTCAAAGTCAGCTTCTGACTGAGGCACATTCTTGAAAGAGGCTGGTATTTAATGAAGTCATCACTAATGTATCCAACTCTTAGGGCAGGAGAATGTCATTAGATTATACCAGCTGGAAAATTGCTTTTTATTAATGACTCTGATTACTCGATTAGTTTTCATATAAAGCTTACTGCTCGAGCACCTTTAAATGCAAGATCTATAAAGCGAGTCGCAGTACTAACAGCCTGTTGCTCTAAATGAGGCTGAATTACAGTTATGGTCCGGTTACAGTTGCCACCGGCTCATCTGGTGGCAACTTGGGACTGGGCCTTCTCTGTGGCTGCCCCAGGAATTCGCTCCCTGTCAAAATAAGAGCTTCAGATTGCTTTTTAAAAGGCCCTCAAGACACCACCCGTTCTCACAGGCTTTTAATTAAAATTAAATTTAAACTGTTTTTATTCTGTTTTATTATATTTATTGCATTTTGGATTATGTACACTGTCTAGAGATACAGATATCAGGTGCCAGTGTTCCCTCTAACAGGGATTCCCAAATGTTGTTGACTACAACTCCCAGAATCCCCAGCTGCAATGGCTTTTGCCTGGGGATTCTGGGAGTTGTACTCAACAACATTTGGGAATCCCTGTTAGAGGGAACACTATCAGGCGCTACATAAATATCCATGCCCTCTAACTGAATTCAGCCCAGGTCCTAGCCCCGCAATGTGTGTGAAATCTTTTGTACTTCTATCCACATTCAGTTCTTTATTCCTGAATTCCTCCAGAAGAGTTCTGTGAAATTCAGACGCTTATTATGAGGGATGTGCACAAGACGGTTCGGCGCATCGTTTTGGAAGCACCGAACCGGCTTGGGCACCCGCAGCCAAACCGGTTCGACAGGGCGAGAAGAGGCTCCCTTACGCAGCAGGGAAGCAGGTCATTACCTGCGCCGCTGCCGTCCCGCTGCTTCTCCGGCTTTTTGTGGGTCCAACATTTGACAAATGAGACGTACAAAAGTGCCAGGGCCCAGACATTCTATCATGTGTGGTGACTGCTGAAGCACTCTTGGGTGTGTGTGTGTGTGTTCTTAAATGTGTCCAAGCACCTCCATGTGGCACAGTGGGGAACTGCAGCCTTCAAACTAAATTGTTTTTAAAACGAAGGACAAAAGGCAGGGACGGGGGCCATACATAGCTCAGTGGCAGAGCATCTGCCTTGCACGCAGGTCCCAGGTTGAGACCTTGGCAGCATCTCCTGGTAGGGCTGGGAGAGCCGCTGCCAGTCCGGGTAGACAACAGTGAGCTAGATGGGCCGGTGTCTGACTCCGCATGGCAGTTTCCTATGTTCCTTCCTAGCACAACGTAATGTCTGAATAGGGCTCTTGTTAGAAGCCAGCTGGACTCCGATATATTCAGTTAGCATATACAGAGGAGCGTGTGCCTCAGCTCAGAACAGCCATACACATCACTACTTCACACACACTTTCTCTCACCTCATCACTGTTCAGTTTCTTTGCCTTCAGCAATCTCTGTGCTTTTTCTTCATCTGAGCCTTCATCGCTGTCTGAAGAATAAATCCGAGCACGCTCCTCTGAAAGGGAAGACATGCGTCACGGTCCAAATACTAAGCTTCAATGCAATCATGCCACAGAAATCGAGGGTAGCTTAGAAGCAGATCAATTAGGAGGATTTTTTTTTTTAAGTGATTCTGCCCACTCGCTGCCCAAGACATCTTCCCTTCGCTAAAAACGTGCTCACAATCCAACTGATCTGTGGCATCTGTTAAACTTGTAACAATTATAAGACACACATTTTAGGCTTGCAATGCAGCAAAGCATGTGACTGGACACACTGAAGCAAAACCATAAAGTCAGCTATAGGGTTTGCAAAGCACAGCAAAGTGCTAATAATGCAAAGCACCGATACGCTGTTAGATGCAACAGTCCCCATGACACCGAACTGTGTTTTGTGCAGCAAACCTATCTCGGGCTTTCTTCGGTTTGCCCCTGGAAAGGGAGCTCATTTAGGAATCACATGTTTATTGCCAGCGAAAAGGAGCAACATTTCCCAGCCTCCCTTGTTAGGCAGTCCAGCTAGAAGTTCTATCAGAATTTTTTTTAAATTAAAAAAAAAACCAAAAACATATTTATATTCCACTCTTCGTCCAAGGAGCCCAGAGTTAAGTTTCTCCTCACAACAACCCTGTGAAGTAGGTTAGGCTGAGAGAGAAGTAACTGGCCCAGAGTCATGCAGCAAGTATGGCTGAATGGGAATTTGAACTCGCATCTCCCCAGTCCTAGTCCAGCACTAACTCCTACACCATGCTGGCTCTAATTGACTGGGCAATAGATAGTTCCTCTGTCTCCTGACAGCCACAAGCACATCCAAATAGGGGGTCTTTGCACGTTAATTTCACACACAGAGATAAGTCAGGAACCTGCTGCTAGCCACAATTCCCCACTGTATGGGCTAAACAGGGGGTATTAGTAGCCGTAGGGGTACTTGAAGGGCTCTCGGGGGGGTAATCCTGCCTCTCCACCCCACAGCAGCACTATTTCTTCCCCATCTGAGGAATGCCGGCTTGAAGCCAACCTGTCCTCAGCAATCTGTCTCCTAAAGGAAGGAGGAGGGAAGAGGGTGAAGACCCTCCTCCTCTGCTCCTGATTGGCTTGACTGTGTGCTGAAGCTCAGCACACTCCTCCCCTCAGCCTGACTGACAGGCTTCCGAAAATTAGCACCGAGCACTCCTCCTGAAAGTAATGTAAACTTAAAAGTAAGTTTAAATTAAATTTTCAAGTTAAAGGAAACTTGTCCCGTTTATTTCAATGGGGATATTCATAAGGAAGCTTCCTCAGCTGCGTAATATTTTTGGGTTTTAATTGCTGGTTATTTTAAAATTGTTAAATTGTTTTTAAGTCTTTGTATATGTTTTTGACTTGTTTCAGGTTATTGTAAACCATCCAGAGAAGAAAGTTTGGGGTGGTGTACAAATTTGATCAATAAATAAATAATAAATAAATAAGTAACTTAGTCTGGACATAAGCCAGTGACTGTCTCATAACCGTAACATTTAAGATAGTGTGTGAATGGATGAACAAGTTTAAATATCACAGTAATGAGACAGTTACTCGAGCTGATGGTTGGGGGAACTGAAAGTTTGCGACCAAAGCGGGGACACACTCGTTTTAAAATGTTGGGAGCCCTCAGGGCTAAAAGATACATGGGCACCATCTGCCCAGGATGGTGAAATGGATTTCCCCCACATCTGTGTTAAAAATATAAATAAACCACCATATGTGAAAGGATCTCATGAATACAGCAGAGGGATGTATTCACTTTCAAGTGCTTCTCCGGACAAGCTGCTTACCAGTTGCTTACCAGCACCCTGTTTCAGCAGAAAGGCTGTTCCTAGCACCTGTTAGGAAGTCGGTGCACACCCAGTTCAGAGAGAAGGCAGGCAAAGCCAACACGGAGCCTCGGCAGGACCACAGGAGGGGCAACTGACATGGCCTGTCGTGAAACTCTCTGTTACATCATGTTTTGGGAGGTCCCACCACTCTCACACTGCAGTTTAATGGCCGGAACATGGGAAAGGGGCTACAGCTCAGTAGTATCTGCTGAAGCAAAACTTCCTTTGCTGTTTTTAAAATGTTCAAGCGCCTCCATGTGGCACAGTGAGGAACTTCAGTCTTCAAACCAAACTGCATTTAAAATGGAGGACAAAAGGAAGGGGCTGGGGCCATGGATCAGTGGCAGAGCATCTACTTTGCATGCAGGTCCTGGGTTCAATCCCCGGCAGCATCTCCAGGGAGGGCTGGGAAGCACTCCTGTCTCACCATTTGAAGAGCTGCTGCCAGTCGGAGTAGACAACACTGAGCGAGATGGACCACGGGCCGGACTCAAGAGGCAGCTCTCTCTGCTTCCATGAGAAGGATTCTGTGGGGATCAGACTGCAGTCTCTGGAAACTTATTTGTAAGTTTGTAAACTTATTTGCAGTATTTGTAAAGCTGCTATGTTTTCAAAGGCAATATATCTCAAGTCTTCAGGATAAGGTCCAATGTACAAATCAAGCCAATCTCGCTCAGGACTGAATCTTCCAAGAGTGGCCAATGAGACGGAATTCAGGGAAATTCACAAACAGGGCTAGACCTTTTGATGAATACTCATCCCTTGCCTGTTGGGCCTGCAGCATTTTACTGAAAAGGAGCAAAGCTGCACCATTATTGCTGGGATGAAACAGGGTCTGAAAGCACGCGACGCAGTGACCTTGAAGCTAAGCAGGTCCGGATCTGGTCAGCATCTGGACAGAGCGTGACTTAAGAGTCTCTCTCGTGTGTGCATGTTCCATCATGAAAGGAAGGTAGGACAAAATGTGGACCAGATCACCAACACACCGATCACCTCTGAACTCATCTGATCCTTTGGGAAAGGGTTTCCCCACCGACACTCGGCCTCTGATCAAACACTACAAGCAAGATGGACATACCTCGAATGCCCCCTTTGTATCGGTTTTTGATGGCGGCCAGGCTGATGGCCTCTTCTCCTTCGTCCTCCTCATCATAGCGATCGGGCTCCAAGTAGCTGGCGCTCAGCCCCCGCTGATGCTGCTTCTCCCGCATCCGCCTCTGCTGGGACTCTCTGCGGATAGAAGCTCGCAGCCTCTCCTCCTCTTTCTGTGGGTGAAACACAGCCGTGAGGCTTGGATGCGGCATCACCCAGCACGCTATGCACTCCTAATACAGTGCCCCTTCAAGGAGTCTCTGTTTTGATGCCTCAGGTCCGGTCTGTAGGCGCAAAACGGAGTTTATTTTGTGGAACTGTCAATTGCTGCAGATTTCTGAATGGGTCTCCAAGAGGATAACTTTATATAGCTAAGTAGTGATACATTTCGTTATCTAAATTTTTTTGATCCGGAAGCATTGCCTGCGTGTGCACGACATACGTGATGGGCGCACGTGCAGGCAATTCTTCCGGCCAAGAATAGGGGAAGGGGCAGCAGGGAGGTACGCTGCCGCCCCATGGGTTTTGCAAAAAACAGAGCGCTGGTAGGGGAAAAGCGACAGGAGGGGTAAGTGCACCCTCCCCTGCCCTTAAAGAGGCACGTCCCCCCGCTGTCAAACCACACCTCCGCGGTTCCATGGTCACCAGGGAGAGGGGAGCAGTGAGAGGGGTAAGTGCCTCCTCCCCCACCCTTAAAGAGGCACCCCCACCCCCAGTGTCGAACCTTCGAGCCAGCGCTGCCTTCGAACCGGTTCAGAGGCCTTTAGAATGGCCTCCGGACTGGTTCATGTACATCCCTCCTGGTGGGCCACTCTGTGAAACGGGATGCTGGACTAGATAGGCCTTGGGCCTGATCCAGCAGGGCTGTCCTTATCTTTTCTTCTTCTTCTATTTGCTTTTTAATTTGTTGTATGCATGCACGCATGAACGAACACACCCACACCTCTCTCTCTCTCTCTGTGTATCTATATATGTGTACATCTATATATGAGTATATAAAATGAAAATATCTCTCTCTCTCTCTCTCTCTCTCTCTCTCTCTCTCTCTCTCTCTCTCTCACACACACACACACACACACACACACACACACACACACACACACACACCTCTAGTCTCTACGGTGCTAATTTTCTCTTTGCAGGGAGCTGTTTTTGTTTCAAAGCTTTGGGACATTCAAAATGCAATTCCCGCCACTTGCCATCCGAAGCAATACAGCCCGCCACGGGCCTCTATCACTTCACTGCCATCTCACTTGACTACATGTATAGATCAGGCCTCAGTGTCCAAGATGCATATTTATTTGACATATTTTTATACTGCCCAAAACTTACGTCTCTGGGCATATTACGTCCTACATCTTTGAGAGGATGGTGTGAGTACCTGTTCGCCCTGCATCCGGAGCCTGCTACAACTAGAAACTGAATGCTGTAGTCAAGCCTGAATACATGACATGAGGCGCAATTAACAGGCCCATTCTGAAATGACACATCATGTAGCCACAGTGTTTGAGGGCCTGCCTCCTTCCCGCTGCAATCTGTCAGAGATAGTTTAAGACGCTGAACTAAATGCTAGGAGGGTCAGGCTTTCATGGCTGTCACCCTGAAAGCGATACCTTAATCATTTCTGTGCGCTGGGACTCAGGGTCACGGCCAGCCATGGGCAAAATCCGAATCTTCTGGGTCTTGGAACACCGGTCTGCAAGCGAGAGAGTCATCTTCCTGTGGGTGGCGCTGTCTGTCGAGTGAGGTCTGTTCGGAAAGTGTTATCGAGTTAGTGTCTTTCTTTCAGGGAATTCCAGGTCTGAGAGAAGAAACTGACAGTGCCATTAAATACCACTGGAGTAAATCATCAGTGTTCCATGCAACAGGGATTCCCAGATGTTGAGGCCATCGCAGCTGGGGATGAGGAGAGTTGCATTATTTATTTATTTAAAATATTTCTATATCGCCCAAAACAAAAAAGGTGCCTCTTTGCCAAATTAGCAAGGAATATTGTAATTTAGCAGCGATTATATTGTTAGCAGGGAATATATTGTAATTTGTTTTGTACTGTGCATTTTAATTGGATTTTTGTGTGCTTGTTTTTGTGTGTTTTAAATTGCATGTTTCTACTGTTGTGTCGTGAGCCACCCAGAAGACAATTTGTTATGCTGCGGCCAATACATACAGTTCATTACTATTATTAAATACACTCCGCATGCTTACCTGAATGTTAATTTTGTCTTGAACACAGCCTGTCCCTGAAGCCCTGTCCCTTGCCTGATGAAGAGATGGTTGTGGTCTCCCTGCAATGGTGCTTTATATACATCAAACACTTCATTTCCCAAATGCAGTGACATGCTGCAAAAAGATCGGGAGGCATAAACTTCCTATTAGATATAAACTCTTGCATGGTGCACTTTTTGTTTGTCATTGGAATAAGATGTGCACGTACCAGAGTGCAATAATCCATGCAGCATGTTCTCAACACACCCACTGTTAAATACAGTATTCATGGCAGTTCCTTCTCCACAACTACCGCGGATACAGAAACCACAAATACTGAGTCAATGACTCTACGGGACTGCAGGGGGTTAGGTTCCCGGAGGTTTTAAAAAATGCCAAAGACAATTTAAATTGCCCTAAAATTGTGGCGGGAAGTGCCCCAACATGCTCAGTCTGTCCCTAGCAGTCCAGCAATGCCCCCACAACACTGCAATTTGTGTTTCCCCCTGTAAAAAATAGCAGTCTCTCATTCTTTCTTTTTTAAAACAAAAATAAGCCAGAAAATGGCTCCCTTAAACAAAACAGTGGGCGGAAATGACCTCAGAGGAAAATTAACCCCTTTTTTGCCCCCCCCCACACACCAAGGTCAATTACTCGACTGTGGATACGGGAAATTGCGGGTATCAGATCTGTGATTAACTAGGTTCTCCTGAACTGACGAGAGACGAAAGCATCATATTCGTGTCCATAGAATTTTTTACTTCCTAGTATGGGTCCTTGCAGCATTCTTCTCTCGGCGAGCACTGATTAGTCAAGCAGCAAAACCCATGGGACCCCAATTCCGCAAATTTAATCCACCCCACACAATGTCACAAATAATTACTTTCATCTGTGTAGTCTCTATAAAGATAATCCTGTTCTTTCTCTTGAGAAGACTAAAACTGTTATTCACTCTCACACACAGATGGTTGCCAATGCTTCCTTGCTAGGTCTCCTTCCCTCAAACTGGTTCTCTGTCTTGAATTCTTAAATTTGCCTAATCTACTGCTCATCGTTATGAACATGTTACTGCATTTACCTGAATTCAAGACTAGGTTTCCTCCAAGTTCTTTGATGTTTGAATTTAAGACTACCCCCCTGCTTTCTGACTCCTCTTACTTTGGGTGAATATGGGTATAAACTGAATTTAGCCTCTATTTTTAAAGGGGTTGCAGTTAAATTCAGAGTTGTCTAGTATTCGGGTCAATACCATATCCTTTTCTAACCCCTACAACAACTCCCCCTTTCTTCTAGCTAGTCTTCTTCTGTTGGCCTTCAAAACATTTCCAGCCTCGTAGTCCTGTAGATCTCTCCTCTTTTCTCTCTTTCCATGAGTTTCCTCACTCTTTCAACCTCAACAGGCATATAATCAAACTAACCTCCCATCAGACCACTTGACTATCCGTGCGTTGCTTTCTCTAACATCAGTTCCTTCCTCATCTCGGCGTGTCCGCCAGCGTATAGTGTTCTCCACCTGTTGGGACAAGAAGGTTGCTAAGCAGAAAGCATTTCTTCAGTAAAGCAGAAAGGTTCTCTCAACAAACATTCAAAATCATGGGCAAGAAACACAGGTGGGTGGAATATTTTTGGAGAAATGTCCAAAAATATTTGCTATTTCAGTGAACCACCAAACTTTCCAAGTTAATATTGGTGCCATTAATTGGTTGCAAAACATTAATGACATCAGATACAAAGCCATAACACTGAGCCCATAAAACATTGAGGGAGCCAGTCAGTGTCAATACTGAATTAGATGGACCAATGGTCCAGTAAGACATCTTCCTATGTTCCCTCCATTCTTTCTCTCTCACACACCCCCACTCCAAATATGGAGTGCAACCTCAACGAGGACAGGAAGTTCTATCATATCCCTCGAATTATGACAGCCTATCATGAGTGCCTTTGTTTTGTTTGGATTCAGCTTCAATTTATTATCCTTCATCCATCCCATTACCATCTGTAGGCAGGAATTCAGGTGGACGATAACATTTCCCGATAATGGGGTCATGGAGAAATAGATTTGAGTGTCATCAGCATATTGATAACACCCTACTCCAAATCCCCTGATGATCTCTCACCCAGTGGTTTCATAAATGTTAAAAAGCATTGGAGATAGGATGGAGTCCTGAGGGACACCATACAATAACTCTTGTTTCACAGAGCAACCATCTCCAGACGATACTATCTGGAATCTACCTGAGAGATAGGAACAGAGCCACTGCAAGGCAGTACTGCCTATTCCCAAATTTTGCAAACGACCCAGAAAGGTACCATGGTCGATGGTATCAAAAGTCACAAAGAAACTGGCAAACCAATATGCTTCCTTCCTTGGTAAAGATCATCCATCAGGTGGAACAAAAACTGACACCTAAACCTTAAGACTTGAGAAAAGGTTGTGCTCTTTGGGATAATTCAGTTTCAAAGAACTGTGAGTGGGGAGAATTTAAGTTTTACCTTCAGTTTTAACCTTGTTCTACCTTCTTCATCAAGCATCTCCTCATCTTCAAATTCATCTTCATAGTACTGAGGATCAAAAGGTCTGTAATAAAACAGACACTGCATTACCATACAAACCTTCCCTTTATTGCAGATTATTCAAAAATATCACAGGATAATACCTTTATTAGGACAACTAAAACATCACAAAGTGGTGAACAAGCTTTTG
This sequence comes from Hemicordylus capensis, assembly GCF_027244095.1. Lineage (NCBI taxonomy): Eukaryota > Metazoa > Chordata > Lepidosauria > Squamata > Cordylidae > Hemicordylus > Hemicordylus capensis. Next base: position 14,456,018 of record NC_069666.1, on the reverse strand, counting down.
AGTTCTACAGAACTGTTCAGACGAGATGTTAAGCAAAACAATATTGGGGGTGGGACGGAAGAGAAAAAAGGTGGGCATGTGTGGAAAATCCTAAATTGCAGCAGTGGTTAACTGGGATCACAGGAGGCTGCCTTATACTGAGTCAGACCATTGGTTCATGTAGCTCAGTATTGTCTACACTGACTGGCAGCAGTTCTCCAAGGTTTCATGCAGGAGTCTTTCCCCAGCCGTACCCGGAGATGCCGAGGATTGAACCTGGGACCTTCTGCATGCAAGGAGATGCTCTATCACTGAGCTTCAGCCTTACGCCCTAAGGGAAATATCTTACAGCGGACAGGCGGCAGCACTCACATGTAGTCACCCACCCAAATGCAAACCAGGGAAGATCCTGCTTAGCAAAGGGGACAACTAATGCAGCCTACTGGAAGGCCATCTCTCCTGCCCTTCTTCTTTACCTTCAGTTGGCGCAGGACGTTTCAACCTGCTGTCTAACACCTTCAGCTCAGGTACCCTACAGAGATTTTTTTTAGTGTGTGTGAAAAAATGCAAAGCAGACGCTCTACCATTGCTACCACAAGACCAGCTCACCTCTCTACTTACAAGGGGAGGCATCTGCATTGAAATGATTTTGGTAGCCATCATAAATGCAGTCTCAAAACTATGAAGCCCATGTCACTCCCCTCCTACTCCCTTTTTCCCTTGCACAGCCAGGAATTTGAAAGAGAGACAGTGTGTTGTAGTGGTTAGTGTGCTGGACAAGGACTGGGGAGACCTGAGTTCAAATCCCCATTCAGCCATGAGACTAGCTGAGTGACTCTGGGCCAGTCACTTCAGTCACTACCAGTCAAGGGTAGGGGGAAGCGTGAAGACCTGGGCCACTCTCACAAGCCGAACTAACTCTGGCTAGTTGATCCAAAGTGGCCTGGCAGATCTTCAAGTGAACACCACTCCAATGCAACTACTTATTTTCAGATCAACTGTTATGGCCAGCGCTCAGTTTTCGGCAGGTGTGTTTTAAGTTGAAAAAAGGGCCAAGAGCAAGGCATTTTGGCCTCAGAAACATCATCACGTGCCGTTTTATTCATAGCCCTGTTTTTGCCGAGAACAGCAAGACAGCAGAAGCACCGGTGTCTGTGTGCTCTGTGCATGGCCTTCGCTCCCAGTCAAAACGGGGCTTTGCTTGGAGCATGAGAATGAAATCACTGGCTTCTGTTTTGAATTGGGAGTGGGGAAAGTGCTTGTGCAACTGTTCATCAGAGGCCTGGACAGTATTCGCAAGGCAGAAGGACAACATCTTGAGTAGATGCTAATGCGGTTTGGAAACATCTAGGATGGGAGAAGTCAACCTGGAAAGCTTTTTAGCAAGCCTTTAAGTGGAGAGCAGTTTATTCTGAGGTTTTGCTTTTTGTTCTATTTTGTTCTATTTGCTTACTTGCGACTCTATTTTTGAAACCGCATACCTCTTTTCAAGAGTGTGCCTTGACTGTGTGTCAATGACTGCATTCTACTTATGTTATTCTTTTTATTAGCAATGAGAGATAATATAAAACATACTATAGTATGTTTTAATCCTCTCTTATGAGCCGCCCAGAGAACAATTTCTAATGGGGCGGCTAACAAATAAAGTTTATTATTATATTAGAGAGGAAAGAATCCCACTTCTCATTTCCCCCCCCTGTTGGAACAACCCTTGGCCTAGCTACAGCCTAGGACCAGAGGGTTCCCTTGGATGGGTGGAAGTCCCAGCAGGGGTTGTGAGCTCTTTTAGACTGTGAGCCCTTTGGGGACAAGGATCCAACTCATTTATTTATTATTTCTCGATATAAGCCACTTTGGAAACATGTTGAAAAGCGGTATGGAAATGTTGTTGTGTTATAAAGTACACGTTCCTGGCTGGCACACTCCTCTCCCCCTCCAGTGATGTCTCGCACATAACACAACCACAAATGATGGTTTTCACGGTTGGGCTGCTGCTTTTACCTGGGCTCCACACTGAGGAAGTTGGGAAGCTTCACAAAATACAAGTCGTTCCCCAAGTCTGTGTTTACTTTTGGAATCTCGACTTCGATGCGCGTTTCTGGAATGGGCTCTTCCTCCGGCTGATCCTCATTCAACCCATTTTCATCCTAATGGAGAAAGAGAAAGCAAGAGAGAGACCATCCAGTCATGGAGGAGCTAAAAGACCTCACGTTATTCCACACACGGTTTTAGAAATAAACACCCTTACATAAGCAATTGACTAGGGGATATAAATATTACCAAAATCATTTTAATGCAGATTGATTGATTGATTAAGTGCCGCCAAGTTGGTGTCGACTCTTAGCGACCACATAGAGAGATTCTCTCCGGGATGATCCGTCTTCAACTTGGCCTTGAACGTCTCTCAGTGGTGCATTCATTGCTGTCCTAATCGAGTCCATCCACCTTGCTGCTGGTCGTCCTCTTCTTCTCTTTCCTTTAACTTTCCCCAGCATTATGGACTTCTCAAGGGAGCTGGATCTTCACAGAATGTGTCCGAAGTATGATAGTTTGAGTGTGGTCATTTGTGCCTTGAGTGAAAATTCTGGATTGATTTGTTCTATGATCCCTTTGTTTTCCTGGCTGTCCATGGTATGTTTTCCTGGCTGTCCATGCAGATACCTCCCGCTCATATGTAGAGAGGTGAGCTGATCTTGTGGTAGCAAGCATGAATTATCACTGTTGCTAAGCAGGGTATGTCCTGGGTTCCATTTGAATGGGAGACTACATGTGTGAGCACTTTTAGTTATTCCCTTCAGGGGATGGGGCCGCTCTGGGAAGAGCATCTGCATGTTTGCATGCAAAAGGTTCCACGTTCCCTCCCCATCATTGCCAAGATGTGGCTGAGAGAGATTCCTGCCTGCAACCTTGGAGACGCCGCTGCCAGTCTGTGTAGACAATACTGAGCTAGATGGACTAATGGTCTGACTCAGTATATGGCAGCAGCCTATGTTCCTAAGATGAACCCACATACTTCTCTAGCAACTCCTCCCAAAGGGATCAAGAATCATTATGGAACTTTTACACAGTATGAAAAACATGACGCAAATGTTTTAAAATGTGCGCACATTAACATCTCAAGCGTTCAAGCTGTCCAGCCAGCCTTCCAGATTAAATCTTGTCTTGGGAGGAGACAGGGTCACGGGATGCAGCACCCCCACCCACTTCCCACTCAAAGACAGCTGCGGGACTTACAATTGGCTGCCCTGGAGTCGGAGGCTTATCTTCCCCATCGCTCCCTGAAGAAATGTCATCCGCTCCTCCAAACAGATCCATAGCATCCCTATTATCTTGTATCCAGAAAATAAGATGACAGAAAAATTATGCTTCACCAATTCTCTGTTGAAAACATTTAAGGTGGGTTAGGAAAAGTTTAAAAGAAAATCCTGTTTCTCACCTTTGTATCAGCGTGGGGTGTGGTTGATGAAATCTGCAGGATTTCATCAAATACATTTAACTCACTTTATCTTCCCTCATTCTGGCCAGGTTCATATGAAATACGAAACCAGAAATCTGTTCACCTATGGTTTCACTAGCCAAATGTCTGAACCCGGGGAAACAGAGTTAACGGACGAAATGGTTCCGTTGTTCTCTTCCCCTGACTCCATTCGTCACCTTTGGTTTGTAGTGATTTTTGCCACCATAAATTGTATCTCGGCAGCACCTTCATTACATCCGGACTGGGAGTGCAGTTAGCCTTTCCCTCAAACCAGAGTTGAGGGAGGAAGCTCCTCCCTCACTCCAGCTCCTACTGGCTGCATGGGCTGTCCCTCAGGAAAGAGGGATGCCCGCACAGCCAGATCCCCTGCCTCTCTGCAGTCTCCCTGACTGCAGTAGGTCTGAATGCAGACAGGAGAGTGGGGGTAGGGGGTGCAGAACCTTGGGCCCACTGGACCGGCGGCTCCGCGTGAATGCAGCCTTTGTCTACAGAACTTCTGTCGCTTCTAGCCACAATCCCACATCATAATCAGGATATCAAAGGCTTTTTGCTACTGTCAGCTAAATAACTGGATGAAGGCAGGGAGGGCCCGGTTGGCCAACTGCTTTGTTCTGATCATTATTAATTAACGATCAGTATCATCATGAGTATTAATAAAATCTGGGAGGCGTCCCAAGCAGTGCTCCCTCTAACAAGGATTCCCAGATGCTGTTGACCACAACTCCCATAATCCCCAAGCAAAAGCCATCAAAGCTGGGGATCCTGGGAGTCGTAGTCAACAACATCTGGGAATCTGCTAGAGCAGGGATTCTCAACATGTGGGTCCCCAGATGTAATTGGACTTCAACTCCCATAATTCCCAACCAAAGGCCACTGGGACTGGGGATTATGGGAGTTGAAGTCCAATAACATCTGGGGACCCACACGTTGAGAAACCCTGTGCTAGAGGAAAAACTAGTCCCAAGGACCAGATAAAATTTGCCTCAGGTGTTGGTTCCTCTCTATGGGCCACCGGCTGGCTAACCCTAGCTTAAGGGATGCCCTTCTGCTGAAGCATATGAGACCCACTCCTATCAAGTTATTTTTTGGGGGGGAGGGGGGTTTGCCGTAGCTCAACGGCAGAGCATCTGCTTTGCATGAGGAAGGTGCCAGGTTCATTCCATCCCTGGCAGCATCGTCAAGTAGGGCTGGGAAAGACTCCTGCTGGAAACCTTGGAGAGCTGCTGCCAGTCAGTGCAGACAATACTGAGCTAGATGGTTGGACTTGGGAGAAGGCAGCTTCCTATGTTTCTAGACACGGACAAGAGACAACCCAACATCTTGCAGTCAGAACCAGTGTTTGCTGTAACAGGGATTCCCAGCTGTTGTTGACTGCAACTCCCAGAATCCCCAGCTGCATTGGTCTTTGGCTAGGGCAGGTGTGGGCCCACTTGGCCCTCCAGCTGTTGTCCCCCATCATTCCCGGCTGGGCTACGGATCATAGGAGTCGCAGTCGCCAACATCTGGAAACCCTTGTGACAGGGAGCAGAACTAGAACAGTAACCAACGCTAAGCAGCAGGCCCGAAACCAACAGGAGGACGGGTCAGATAGCTTTTGGGCACCATGTTGGCGGCATCTCACTGGAGAATGTGACGGGTGGGTAGAAATCCGATGTCCACTCAAGCAGAAGATGGGAAGAAGCTCTGCTTACCTTTCTGCCCGTCTGCATCGCTATCCATTTCAGAATCGGACGCAATGTGCTTCTTGCGCTTCACCTGTGGAATGTCGTCATCGCTGTCGCTGCCTCTTATGGACTCTGCAAAAGAGAATCCGCTGTCAGGATGGGAGCGGCAAACCGGATGCTTCCTAATCTTGCTCCGGTTTCACATGGAGAGTTTTACAGAAACCCGTCTTGCGATGCACGCTCCGAATGCAACACAGTGGCGCAAGTCCATCTTGAAGAACTACTTGGAAGGTCGCCAACACTGTTAAAACAGGCCGTACTGCCGGATAGACACGGGGGTAGATGTGGAAGAAGTATGCCCAGATCCCTACATATGAAGCTTACTGGGTGAAACTATAGCCCATCTGAGGACTAGAGGCAAGGGTGAAGAAATGTTGGCTCAGTTTATCAGCCAGACAAAATATTTTACTAGTCGAGCTATGTTGACATGTTGCTCATCGGGACTTTTTTCACTCGTCAGACATCATTTTTCACTCGTCACAGACTAGTAGGACTAGTGGATTTCTGCAGCCCTGGCAATAGGCCACTTCCAGCCACAGAGGCAGGATGCCTTTGAATACCAGTTGCAGGGGAGTAACAGCTGGAGAAAGGGCCCGCCCTCACCTCTTGCCTGAGGGCTTCCAAGCAGCATCTGGTGGGCCACTGTGTGAAACAGGATGCTGGACTAGATAAGCCTGATTCAACAGGGCTGTTCTTATGTAACCTCAGGCTATTTTTCAGTCTAGCCTACCTTAAAGAACTTCCATGAGAAGGAGAAGAAAAACAATCACATAACCTAGGCCTCTGGAAGAGACTGCACCCCAAAATCTAAATCTATATTATATGGAACAATTATCCATCAGCCACAAAAGCCAAATCCTAAGAATTGCCATCTTAGATGGTAATAGACAACCATCCAATCTATAGCAATGCAAGCTGACAGATGGTTTCTCTGGCCTCACCACTATGCTCTGGCCTCACCACTATGAATATTTATATATCACTTTTCAACAAAAAGTTCTCAAAGCGGTTTGCATAGCAAAATAAATAAATAATAAAGGTGGTTCCCTGTTCCCAAAGGGCTCACAATCTGAAATGAAACTCAAGGTAGGCAACAGGCACTGGAGGGATGCTGTGCAGGGGTTGGATAGGGCCAGTTGCTCTCTCCCTGCTAAATATAACAGAACTGAACTGGAAAGAAGGAAATTTGCCTTTAGTAGCCGTTAAGGACTGTTCAGCTGTCTTATTGCATTACAGGGCCTTGACAAATTTTATTTGGGATTGGAGTCAGCCCCAATATTTAGAAGCCGGGTGATGGACACTTGACCAAATTACCAGATTTAGTATTACTCCTAATTGAGCAAAGAGGCACCTTTTAAAGTGGTGATTCTCTTGTCTCTCACAGGGCAAGAGCAACTGGTCCTATCCAACCCCAGCACAGCATCCCTCCAGTGGCTGTTGCTGGTATCTACCTTATATTTCCTTTTAGCTTGTGAGCCCTTTTGGTACAGCGAAGCATCTTATTCATTTTTCTAGGTAAACTGCTTCAAACGCTTTTGTTGAAAAGTGGTATACAAATATTTGTTGTAGTAGTAGTTAGTGTCAGACGTTGGGGAGGGCTAAATGGATTTCTGTTCCTTACATCCTTAGAACAAAAACAGAGCTGCCTGGGACAAATAAAGATTGAATTAAATAACTCTACCTCTGAATCTCTTAGAATAGGCACCATAGTTGAATTTCTAGATGCCATGGCTCCCTGGCACCTGGGATCTGTCACTGCCTTATCAACAGTCTTGGTAAGATAATCCTTATAAGTATTTGCTCAAATGACCCAGAGAGTTATAACAGGCTCACAGTATTGCCCAGCCGTGATTAATCCCAACAGTTCCTACCAGATTTCCGCTCCTGCTCCTCTTCATCATATGACATCCTGCGCTCTTCGTCATCCGAATGTGGAGGCCTCTCGTCGTCCGAGTTCTGCATCTTCTCCTCATCGGAATGTGGTGGCCTTTCATCCTCGTCTTCCGAGTTCTGGGCATTCTCTTCATCTGAATGCCGCGGCCGTTCGTCCTCGTCCGAGTGCTGGAGCTTCTCCTCGTCTGAAAGGGGCAGGCGGTCTTCGTCATCCGAGTTGTGAATCTTCTCGTCGTCGGAGTGCTGTAGCCTTTCCTTATCGTTGGAAATCCGAGTCCTCTCCTCGCCATCCGAGTTCAGCATCTTCTCTTCGTCATCCGAGTTCTGAGGCCTTTCCTCATCATCCGAGTTCTGGAGCTTCTCATCATCCGACTGATCACTTTTATCTTCTCTCTCCCACTTCTCATCCTCCGAGTGCACCTTTTCAGATCCTTCTGCCTCCGAGTGACGGCTGCCTTCATCGGACCTGTGATCTTCGTCTTCATCCTCGTCCCGAGCAGCTTCTGAACCACTGTGCTGGTCGAGATCCGACTGGTCATTTTCGTCATGTTCGGAGGGTCCTGAACCTTCAGAGCGGTTGTAGGACCTTTCAGACTGGTTGTCGCTTCCGCTGTGGTGAGAGGCAACCTCATCCTCGCTGTCGTCTCCAAACAATTCTTTGTTACTAGGTTGCAAAGCCTCTCTGTCATCATCTCTGTCGCTCTCACTGCCAGAAACATTACTGACAGAGCCAGCATTCTCCTGATCAGAGTCTGAATCAGAAGCAGAATCAGAATCTGTTTAAAAAGAGAGAGAGAAGAATGAAAGCCACGTGCAGTGGTACATTCCAAAGTGTAGCCACCCTCCATGACAGGCCCTCCCCATGGCTGTGCCCACTGCAACAGCTAGAGAAGCTGAGAAGTACTGGCACTCTGTCCCTGCGCATCCCCCCTCCACGACACCCCTGGCCACTTGTCTGGGGAGGGCTTGCCCTCCCCCCATGTTAGAGGAGCCCTGCCTCAGTTTACACTGGCACCAGCCCCTCCCCAGGGGGGTTATCTCCTGTCTCTGTATGGGAAGAGCTTCCCAGTAAGTAAAGCAAAGTGTGTCGTCAAGTCGATCCCGACTCCTGGCACCCACAGACAGCCCTGTGGTTTTCTTTGGTAGAATACAGGAAGGGTTTACCATTGCCTCCTCCCATGTAGCATGAGATGACGCCTTTCAGGATCTTCCTATATCGCTGCTGCCCGATATAGTACCAGCGGGGATTTGAACCGGCAACCTTCTGCTTGTTAGTCAAGCATTCCCCCCACTGCGCCACTTAAGGGGGACAAGAGCCTCCCAAGCCCCCTCTTTATTTCTGCAGCATGAACATAGTGCTTTGTGCGGGACTTCTGAGAAAGAGAGAGCTCCAGGAGTCCAGTTCCTTTTCACACACACACACACACCCAAAATCTCTCCCCGCAATCCAGGGTTGGGTAAACTCGGCCCGCCATCTGCCGGTGGACCACAACTTCCATCATCCCCAGGATACAATGTTGTTCTCACCAACAGCAGCAGAACCAAGTTTGCCCACCCCTGCCCGAGCCTCCCCTGCTGTACGAAGCCGGTTGGGAGGACAAGGCACTCTGCACATCCTCAGAGGCACGCCTTCCTGGATCCCTGCTTCTCGCGTGGCGTCCCAACACTGAAATAAGCCCTGACGAATCCCGGGGGGGGGGGCGAATCCCGGAAGGAGCCCCAACTATAGAAAGCGGGGAGACAAGGAGTGGAGAAAGTCCAAGGGGGCCCTGGCGCATGCGCAGTCGGACCCTAGAGCCCGCACACAGCCAGCCCCGGCGCTACCTTTTTGCTCTGGCTCGGTGTCGGCGTCGCTGCCGAAGAGCTCCTCCATGTCGGCCATGGTGAAGGCAACCCGTTCTCCAACCTAGGTAAGCGGGCCCGGTAGAGCGTTAGACCGGAAGAGAGCGCATGCCAGTGACGTGATTGAGTCGCCAACAAAACTCGCGAGAAGAGGAAGAACAACCCCGGGCGGGCCGACCTGGGGCCTCTGCCTGCTGGACTACAACTCCCATAATTCTCAACTATTGGCTTTAGGAGTTGAGGTTGATGGGAGTTGCAGTCCAGCAACCGCGCTGGTGAGATCCCCGCACAGAGCTGGTATGAGGCTAGAGTGACGCACGTTCACACACAACTTTTGGTAAAAATGGAAAGCACTGCAACTTTCTTCTTGTCCGTTGTTTCATTGTTCTTTGATATCGCTCAGTGGAGTCTGTGCGATCTGATGAAACCCTAGTTCATGTTCTTGCTGCAAGGCAAGTTATAGAGGGGCACTGCTCACTGAGCGAAGAGGCTCCTTTTACAGTGGCGAGTCTCTTCTTTTTAACAGTGGGAGAGCAACTGGCCCTATCCAACCCCAGCACAGCCTTTTCCCAGTGGCTGTTGCTGGTGTCTACCTTATGGTTCTTTCTAGACTGTGAGCCCTTTTGGGGTGGGGAATGTTCTGATTTATTTAGTTTTGTACATAAATAACTTCAAGAACTTTTGCAGAAAAGCAGTATATAATTTTTCATAGTACTAGTAGTAAAAATCGTTTTGCATTCTAGAGCAGAAGGGTCTTATAGGTTGTAGTGCGTCTTTCTTTCTCTCCTGCTGGCACTTCTAGATGTGCACAGCCCAAGTTATTTATTTTGTTAATTTGTATGCTGCCCCAAACATATGTCACTGTGCAGTCAACATAGGAACATACAAAGCTGCCTTCTACTGAATCAGACCATTGGTCCATCTAGCTCAGTATTGTCTACACAGACTCAGCAGCTTCGCCAAGGTTGCAGGCAGAGTGTCTCTCTCAATCATATCTTGGAGATGCTGCCAGGGAGGGAACTTGGGACCTTCTGCTCTTCCCAGAGAGGCTCCATGCTCTGAGGAGAATATCTTACAGTGCTCACACATCAAGTCTCCCATTCATATACAACCAGGGCAGACCCTGCTTAGCTAAGGGGACAAGTCATGTTTGCTACCACAAGATCAACTCTCCTCTTGATCTGTTTTTAACTCCTGGGGTCTACTTAGGGGGTTTCCACATAGGGAGGGCATGCATCTGCTCCCTGTTCCAGTTTTCTTGCTTGCAGCCAAATCTAGGTGTAACTAGCCCATTTCCATCTAAGTGACTTGTCCCCGTGTGTCATAAACTGGGAGCTCACGCTGCTGTGAAGCTCCTGAGCATACCAAAAGTGAGATCTCCAAGCCTGGAGACTCAACCATGAGCAGGGAGGCTGCTGGGAGCCTGACAAAAAAAGCATAGCTGGTAACACATTAATTCCTACCTTCTGTTTCTTGTCCTTCAACCAGTTACCAATCCACACATGGACCTGCCCCCTTATCCCATGACTAAGTTTGCTCAAGAGCCTTTGATGAGGAACTTGGTCAAAAGTGGGTTTTTCCTCCCACATATGGGGCTTTATCTTTCACATTTCTTGACAGGTGGATTCTTGTCAGTCAAAAATTGGGGTCCAAGGCCTGTGACATGAAATACAGGGAAAGGTAAGTGCATCCCAGTCTGTGCAGTTCATGATCTGTAGCAATATATACCACTTTTCAACAAAAGTTCCCAAAGCAGTTCACATGAATATAAATAAACAAAAGGGCTCCCTGTCCCCAAAGGGCTCACAATCTAAAACGGAAAGAAACATAAGATAGATACCAGCAACAGCCACTGGAGGAATGCTGTGCTGGGGATAGATAAGGCCAGTTGCTCTCCCCGTGCTAAAGCAAAGAGAATCACCACTTTAAAAGGTGCCTCTTTGCTCAGTTAGCAGGGGACTGTTAACAACCATCACACCTAGTTTGTACAGATACCATGTATGGCAATGACAGCTGGCTTTCGTGGTCTTTTCCTGGGAATGACTGATCCTTAAGAATCTGCAGAAAAATATCTTCCCTTTGATCAGTCTTGTGAACTAAGTGGTCAGATATGTGTGTGTGTGTGTGTGTGTGTGTGTGTGTGTGTAAGTAACCTTGGCAAAAGTCAGTTATTTTAAACCCCATTCAATTATGTAACCAGCACATTCTGCTAAGTCTCTTGCTGTGTTCCAAAGTATATGATTTCCCAGCCAACATGTTGATATATTGCGCTTGGACAAACTACAGCATTTTGCTCTGTTAAACTCTTCAAAGTACTTCAAAAGTGGCAGCAGTTACGAACTTGCGTGAGTATATTTTACAAGAATGGACCCACAACAAAATGTTGCAGTATTTCCCTGGCGCATCTTGTGTTACCTGAGCCTGTGCGTGGTAAAGAAACAAAACTCAGAAACAAAGGCTGGAGTGTCTGCTCCAATCTGGGTCTTAACTTACTTCATGTGCAACTTTCACTTTTTGCTGATTTCAGGTGTTTTTGTAGGGGAAAGGCTGTGCTCAGTCTCAGCTGTTCTTCAAATCCCCCACCCCCCCAAACCCCAAAATGTTGTGAAATGATTGGTGAGAAAACAAGAGAGTCCCCTGCTAACAGAGCAAAGAGACCCCCTTTTAAAGAGGCAATTCTTTTTATTTACCAGGGGAGAGCAACTGGCATTATCCATCCCCAGCACAGCATTCCTCCAGTGGCTGTTGCTGGTGTCTAGCTTATGCTTCTTTTTTAGATTGTGAACCCTTTGGGGACAGGGAGCCATTTTATTTCTGTATATCTATGTAAACCACTTTGGGAACTTTTGTTGAAAAGACGTATATAAATATTTGTCATATTCGAGAGAGTGTTACACACCTTTCCCCCAGGGGAAGCAGAAGGGCTGGTGACTGTCTTGAGGGAGTATACTAGAAGCGGATCCATTTCCCACACTTTTTGTTCAAGCCCTCCTCCCCTCTTGCCACAGAGTTCCATTACCTCCATTCACTGGCTTGTCTGTTAACTGTTAACTCATAACTGTCTGACCTCACAAACATTCTGTCCCATTGACTAGCATAGGGAAGTTTGGATTTTGTGTGGGGTATGGGATTGTGTTTGCTGGGGGCAGGGTTGTTTGTTTTGCCCCCTTAGGATCTTTTTCCTTCAGACTTCTTGAACACTGACATATCTGTGAGTCACCCCGAGTCTGATGGTACCTGCCACTAATCCGCTGCTAACAGAGCAAAGAGGCCCCTTTTAAAAAGGTGATTCTCTTTACTTAGCAGCAGGAGAGCAACTGGCCCTATCCATCCCCAGCACACCTATTGCTGGTGTGTCTCTTATGGTTTTGTTTTGTTTTGTTTTTAGGTTGTGGACCCTTCGCGGACAGGGAGCCGTGTGTGTGTGTGTGTGTGTATAAACAAACCGCTTGGGGAACTTTTGTTGAAAAGCAGCATTTAAATGTTCATTGTACTTGTATTCCCACTTGCCTGCAGCGCTCCAGTTATCCGTCCACAAGGATCCCAAATCTCAACACTTTCAGAAATAGTATATAGATTTATAGATTACAATCCCCACTCCACTCTAAATTGGTGCTGCAGAACTTTGGCTCTCTGCCTAGTTAACAATAGCTATTTAACACAAACTCCCATCTCCCCCAGCCACAGTGGCCAAGAGCCAGGGATGATGGGAACTGAAGTCCAGCAACAGCTGGGATGCCACAGTGGTGCAGCCCTGATCTAAACTGATTGACGGACTCCTATAAGGGTTTTAAACTGTCTTGGGTCGCGGCTGACTGCAAACATAGGAACATAGGAGGTTGCCATATACTGAGTCAGACCATTGGTCTATCTAGCTCAGGATTGTCTACCCAGACTGGCAGCGGCTTCTCCCAGTTCGCAGGCAGGAGTCTCTCTCTCTCTCAGCCCTATCTTGGAGATGCTGACAGAGACTGAACTTGGAACCTTCTGCATGCAAATGCTCTTCCCACAGCGGCTCCATTCCTTACAGTGCTCACATGTCTCCCATTCAAATGCAAACCAGGGTGGACCCTGCTTAGCAAAGGGGACAATTGATGCTTGCTACCACCAGACCAGCTCTCCTCTCAGTAGGGAGAAGAACTCATGGCCCTCGCTCATATTTCTGGATTCCAACTGGTTGCTTGCCAGTTTCATTTTCCTCTGCTATCTTTGTTTAGCTTCTATGTCTTAAAATATTCGACCAATTAGCTGTACTATGCTATGTGGAAAAAGTAAGCATGTTTAAAATAGTGCATGTTGTTCATCTTCATCCCTTCTTTTTGAGTGTTTTCCAAAACACAAGGGGACGGAAAGGACTTTCCCTTTAAAACAATTATATTTGATCTTTTTCTTGGTGTAACGATTTAGCCTCAGTTCTTTGTGTTTTCTAAAACATACCCTCAGCCAACATTCAAGTGAGATATTTTTGTCATACATAAATAACAATAGACACGTAGTAAGAAGGGTTATGCACATTAACACTTTCCAGAGGCGGTAGCCAAGTGAGCCCATTGTAGCAAAAAGAACAGGCTTGCAACGTTTTGAGATCATTCACACAATAAAAAACCTTGTTCTACCCGGGTTTGGGAGCTACATGTGCTCCCAGTTTTTGGTTTTGTGGCAGCAAGGTGGGAGGAAAAGCTGGATAGAAGTGATTGTGTGGAAGCAAGGTGGGAGGAAAAGCTGGCTAGCTTTCCCTCCTACCACGCTCCCACACAAACACTTCTACCCAGGTTTTCCTCTTACCTTGCTTCCACACACACAGAGAAAATGGGAGCACACACAGCTCCCAAACCTGGGTAGAACACAGTAGACCAGTTGCCAGTTTGAATCCCCGCTGGTATGTTCCCCAGACTATGGGAAACACCTATATCGGGCAGCAGTGATATAGGAAGATGCTGAAAGGCATAATCTCATGCTGCATGGGAGGAGGCAATGGTAAACTTCTCCTGTATTCTACCAAAGACAACCACAGGGCTCTGTGGGAGCCAGGAGTCGACACAGACTCAATGGCACACTTTACCTTCACCAGGGATATACAAAGTGCACACAAAAGAAAACAAAATCTAATGCAAAATCTGACTAAACAAACTTTCCTTAGACTGAACTCCCCAAAGCCAAAGGCCTGGCTTCCTTTGTCTTGAACTCACCAAATTCTGGATGGGAATTCAAGCTTCCTGCCCTCTTGGCTTCCCAGGAACCTGCAGAGGTATTTCCTGCAGCCGGTTCTCATGGCCACATGTCCGCCTCTGCAACCCCAGCCATCTTCTAACAAAGAAACTCTCCTTCTCTAGGTCCCACCCACCTGGTGTGCTGATTGGCTGAGCCCTGGAGTTCACCAGTCTGTCAGTCAAGACTTCTGGTGGACTCTGGCTGATCACTACATGCTAATAGTGTACAAAGTGGGGTTTTTTTCCCCTGGGATCCCTGCAGTGCTGCACCCTACCACAAAGCCAGGCCATGGATCTTTGAGACTAGGAATGGGGGGAGTCTCCCCCCCCGCCACTCTATGCAAAGTTAAAATCTTCTGTTTTGTGACTCGATGACATAGAGTGCTGATAGTGTAGTGCTGCTGAGATTCTGTGACTGCTTACATGCTAAGGCCTGGGAATGGGTATGCTGAGATCCAGCCTGGGGTCATAGAGTGCTGGACTAGGACTGGGGAGACCCGAGTTGGACTCAGTATATGGCAGCTTCCTATGTTCCAGCCAACACTACCCTGCACTCAGAGTGAACTGCCTTAACTTCCTCCTCCTTCCACAATGGATAGCAACAAGTTAATGGGCCAGTTAACTTAGTAGGGAGACACAGATAATGTAGTGAAGGCAATTCTCTCCCCATCTCAAAAGGGCTGAGCCAGCGATATAAACCTGGAGATGCTCCTATTAAAAATACTGATTGGATTACTGGGTAGTTTGTCCAGGAGGACATTTTTGTTGTGCATTGGTGTACTCTTAGTTTTCATGACAATCAGCCTGGGCGTGCCTCGGCAATCCACACATTGTTACACCCAGGAAGAGCAATCAGCAACACTGCCTTCCATGCAGGTTCCTCCTGGCATTTCCAAGCTGAAGGAAAGGGCAAGAGGAATTCTGCCCCAGGATATGCATTTGGATACAGGTATCCCTACTTCCATGAGCCAGTGTGCTCCCTTGTGCCTCTTACTTGGGAGTCCACTGAGTATGCCTTTTGCTCTCTCAATCCACAGACACCTTAGAATCACTTTTGTCATCTGCTGCTCATTTGCCTATACGCCGCTGGGCAGTGTCTAGCTTTTCGTGCCCCTTTCCAGATCGGTCCTTTTGCCAACCCATCCAGCCTTCCTTGCACCCTTTCCTCTACTAACCCCTGCTAACTTGGCAAAGAGGCACCTTTTGACATGGTGATTCTCTTTATTTAGCAGGGGGAGAGTCACTGACCCTATCCAACCCCAGCACAGCATTCTTCCAGTGGCTGTTGCTGGTGTGTGTCTTATGTTTCTTTTTAGAATGTGAGCCCTTTGGGGACAGGGATCCACCTTATTTGTTTGTTATTTCTCTGTGTAAACTGCCCTGAGTCATTTTTGGAAGGGCGGTATTGAAATTGAATGAATACATACATAATAATAACCTTCCAACCAAGCTGTCGCAGAGGAGCGAGATCCTGCAGCCATTTCAGAGCAGGTGATATCGCAAGTTTGCCCTACAACTGGGCCAATTCTACCCCTTTCTTAGATCCGAGATACCCCCATGTCTCTCTCTCTCTCTCTCTCTCTCTCTCTCTCTCTCTCTCTCTCTCTCTCTCTCAGGCCCGCCTGGGAACTTACACAATTAGACTCTAAGCTAAAAAGAGTCTCATTGCAGTTGGTTTACTCAGAAATGTATTTCTTATGTACTTTTGTGGCAATAATACTATGAAAGAGACTCGTTTGGATATGTTTATTACAATAAACGGCAGCATACAGTGCTGGCATTCTGATGTAATTCATGTCTCTTCAACAGAAACATCAACAACAACAAAAATCTGTAGCTTGCAAACGGTATTATTTGTATCAAAAATAAGAGAAGATAACATTTGTAAACAGTATAAGTGTAAGCACATTATTCTGAAGTATAGTACGGAAACATTCTATTCTGGATCTTAAGATGCGGACCCTAAGACAATCAATAAAAGCTGGAGGTTAATTATTTTACAGGATAAGTGCATATTTCAAACAAAAAGCAATTTCCCCCAAGGACTAATAGACTGTAAAAATGCACAAAAGCTTCACTTCTTTAAGAACAGGCCCAGTGTTGTGTTTATTCCTTGATCATTATATGCAAGGTCACATCGTGTATGCCCTTAAAAGTAAGCTTAGCACACTTGATTTCTCAGTGGGCAAGTTTGCACGATCTGCAAATCAGTGAGGTGGGCAAGTGTGGGTAACTGGGAACGTGCGCTTACAGTGGGCAAGACATTGGAAGCTGCCCAATTCCAGTTCCTGTGCTGGATTCGAGATTCTCCTGGACTTCTATCACCAAGATCTGAAGCCGGGTGACAAAGTCAGGATAAATGTGGAAATCCAGCAAGGGAACTGGACTCATGTGGGTTCAGACATCATGACTGTTGGGAGCATACACTCCCAGTTACCAACATCAACCCAGCTTGTGCCAACCTGACCTGTATGCATTCAGAGCCAGAAAAACCACTTTGCATTATAGTTCCTGAACAGTTCAGAAGGAGAACCAGCAATGGTTAAAACCTCTCCGTTTCACCTGCCCTTCTGCATAACTTGGAGGGGCAGCTTCATAGCTAGAATCGTTGACTTGAGCCATATCATTAAGCCCCTCCACAAAGGTTTTATTCATTTACTTTCAATCTTTTGTTCAATCTTTTCACCCCGGGTTCTACTGTGCCTCTGAGGCAGCAGCAACTTCAGTGGCGCCTGAAGAAGAACTGAGAGTGTTCCTGGAGGCTTGCTTAGGTCAATAGCCATGCCCCTCACCCCCAGAATGTGGCAGGAAGTGACCCCAAAGGATAATTTCCTCGAAAATTCAAGAGGGAAGAAAATGTGAGCGGTGCCAGTAACGTGGCCAGATAATCCAAAGGCTGCAGACGCTCCTGCTCCAGTGTCCCCTCTGACAGGGATTCCCAGATGTTGTTGACTACAACTCCCAGAATCCCCAAGCAAAAGCCATTGCAGCTGGAGGTCCTGGGAGTTGTAGTCAACAACTGGGAATCCCTGTTAGAAGGAACACTGTTCTGCTCGTGTAGAGGCCTATCAGATTTTTTTTTTAAAGAAGAGCAAGCCCTCTTCAACGCCTCTTGCCATGGTTAAAGATGCGGCTGATTTACTCTGTGGTCAACCAGGTGCTGAGAGGAGAGAATGCCTCCTTCTCTCCAGCGATGATCACTGGACTGCTGCAAATTAGACACCAGTTTCTGTGTAGGCCACTAAGCAATGTGTGTGCTAATAGATGCTCAGACCACCATAAGAAGGTTTCACCTTAATTATTTCATCAGTTACTGAAAGTATCATACTAATACTTGTGACATCAATTTACCCAGAATCTGCTCAGGAAACACAAACCAACCCAGCTGACAATGCAGTCTCCTCCAGAAGAGAGGAGGTCGTTTACCGATCCTTTTTTTGACAACTCTAAAGTAGTATTAGGCACTATAATCATTAAAAACCATTCACCCAGGAGTGCTGTTGTGCTGCATTTGTGGGTTCCAAGGTGGCATATGTGAACTTCTGCTCAAGCCACGCTGAAATTAACCTGAGTCGTGCAATAGCAGCACTCAGGTGAATCATCTTACTCCTGGTTTCAGGCAGGATAATACAGTACAAGCATCCCTCACACTTTGGTGAATTAGCATAGCACCACCTGTGAAAGAGATATGTAGGGAGCAATCCTGCCCAAGTGGGATTTCAGTGAGACTTGGGCACATGAGTACGCAGGTGCAAGATTCAGCCCTTACATACAGATTATGGGAGTTAAATATATAATATCAAACCTAGCCATTTGCAAACCACAACTTTTGCCTCAATCCAAAATGCACTGACTTGGAAGATTTTAATGAAACTGACTTCCAATTAGATGTCTACAGTCACAATCCTTATCTGAAGAGAGAGATTTAGGAGGGCGGGGGCGGGGAATAGACCAAAGCTGGGTATCAAGGGACCATTAAAACATATGCAACTTCTAAGAAAAATGTCTGTGAGCTGATCTGATCTGCTGCTCTATGCTGTTTAGTTCAGTGCTCATCAAGTAGCAGAGACAAAACATTTTGCAATCGTATAAACAGAAAACCCAAACAGAGTGATGTTTGAAATGGAAGGAGGGTTGTTGCTTAGTTTTTCTGAAGACAGAATTCTGCACTTAACATGAGTTGGAAGTAGCTCTGTGAATCCTGACCCATCTATAACACTGGTGCAGTCCACCTATTTGCTTCTGTGTGGTTTATAGGACCAGCATGATGGCTTGTGCCCAATATAGAACACCATGTGAAACTGGGGGAGCTATAAATCAGTGGTAGACATTCATGTAGTGGTGACTCCAACACAGGGCTACACAATGTTGGCTCTCCCGTTATTTTTGGACGACAACTCCCATTATCCCCAGTCACAGTGGCTGATAGTCAGTGATGATGGGAAGTGTGGTCAACATCTGCAGGAGGGATGAAGTTGTGCCGCTCTGTTATGTGCGCCTTCTTTCACAGTGGCTGCCAAGCTCAGATTATATGTTCTGGTGTCATCCTGTTCGTTTCAACCTCTAAGGAAGGTGTGTTAATTCGGTCAAGTGCATTTGATCAAGACATATTTTAAAACTCTGGATTTCACTTGGGAATAGTCTGCTGCATCCCATGTCTAAGACAATTTCTTCCCGCACATTAGTGGCATTGCAGAACATAAGGCCCTTGCTTCTAGAAAATTTGCTACGCCACATCTGTCAAAAGCCTCACAGTCCCAGGATCAATATGGTAGCCACGTATCACAGCTCATCCAGACAGGGCTTATCATGCACCTGACGGGCTGAAAAATGAGGCTGATATGTCCCATGTCACCTGAGAGCCATAGATCCGATGGGCTGCCATAGACATTTAAACAGTCTTCTCATCTCACCAAGGAACAGAAACCAACACTGTGCTGCCAAAACCAAAAACAAGTCTATAAATACATCCAGTTCAGACGTAACGGGGCAAAAAGTGCTGAAATGTCGCATTCGGCCAGTTAACAGAATAAGAAGCTACGCAAAATAGCATGCATGACAAATGCTGCAAGGTTTACTTAAGGCACCCATATATCCGTTTGGTTGTTTTTAGTCGGCTTAGCTTACCTCCAGGAGGTAAAAGAGCGGAAGCAGCCCATAAAGTGGAATAATCCTTCTCTTATAAAAAGAAGTTTCAAGCTTAATCTCTGAATCAAGAAAGCATTCCAAAATGTTCAAAGCAGACTAAAGACGAACAGAGGAACTGTGAGAAGTCGTGACCACTCACCACCACCACTCAAAGTGGACGAAGGAAGTATCGGAGTCCTTTGTTCCGTGTACAGAATCCCTTTTCTCTCTAAAACATCGTTTTCAAACTATACACAAAGTCCCGATGCTTAAATAAAGGGGGAGCTTCACACAATCACTACCGAGTAAGGAAGTTGGGAACTGTAGGTACGATCACGGGAACTAGGAGTGCACACTCCCGACGGGCGTATGATGAAGCTGCTCAAGTCACATTACTGACATTCTCTCAATCTGGC
This sequence comes from Hemicordylus capensis, assembly GCF_027244095.1. Classification (NCBI taxonomy): domain Eukaryota; kingdom Metazoa; phylum Chordata; class Lepidosauria; order Squamata; family Cordylidae; genus Hemicordylus; species Hemicordylus capensis. The sequence continues at coordinate 14,436,349 of NC_069666.1, read as the reverse complement.
CTGCTCAACTTGGATTCCTGGTTACAGAAGTCGGGCAGAAGTTTGGAGAATGTCGGTAATGCGGTGCAGGAACCAGACTTGGGCAGATTCGTTCGACACGAGGTCTCGGTTCCCGCCATTTTACCGACATGGCCCTGACCTCCTTACCCGGCGGCCATCGTACGAAGCCTCCCAAGGACTCCAAGTTCCCTGAAAACCTGAACCCTACTTTGGCTTTCACCATTTGCCTAGTGATAATAAATTGCCTATTGGACAGTGACTCCACAGATTTTACAATGGTTATTTAACTTTTTGTGTGTGGAAGACACAGACCCAAGTCTGGAATTAAAAGTGTTTTCAAGAATTGACCTTGGGCAGATGTGTTGACCACGTCTCAAACATATAGATGTTAGATACCATACATATCAATATAACATTACAAAGAGACAAAATTCAAAAGAGGAATGGCAATTCCAGTCTTTTCCCTTCTACCCCAAGTCAAAAGAAGTCTCAAGATTGCCAAAGGCTAAGCAGATACACCTCAAGGAGCTCCGAATTCTCTCTGCTGTGCATGTCTGTCGGCAGGAAGATTTACTGGTGGTCTCCTTCCACTCGTCTCTTGCGAACTGTGTGTCCGTAAGAAAGAAAACATGCTTCAGTTACTTTGTGTAGTCCAGAAGTACAAGGAACAATAACAGCTGGAGTCATCAAACAGCAGTGGTCATGATCCAGAGAACCATGTGGGTAGATCTCTCATCCAGTGGGGCTATGATCTTTTTCTCTACCGTTTGTCAAATCACACAGTACTTTTCATGCTCAAAAGAGGGAAGGTAGGCGGGCAGAGGAAGCGATAGCCTGCAGAACCCATCCAGGTTAGGAGGAGGGATCTGTCCTACCCAGCAGCTGTACCCAGCTGTTTAGTGAAGTAGGAGGAAAAGCCCTACCTGGCGCGAGCCTCATGGATGATCACTTCCCCCACGTCTTACCTTGCATTTTATAAGCACGTGATCACAAAACGGGAGCACATGGAGCTCCTGAAATGGGGTAGGACACTTGTCCAACCCCATACAGAGGAGAATTGGTCTAATAGAGGAGAGCTGTTATTGTGGGAGCAAACATGACTTGTGCCCTTTGCTAAGCAGGGTCCACCCTAGTTTGCATTTGAATGGGAGATAAAAGCTTGCTAAACTTGAAAAGCAGCTTGCAATTGGGTAGTGGGAGGGTTGCCGTGGTCAAAGAATTAAAAAAACCACAGACCCTTTTGATGCACACTTGGTTCTAGTTGCCTTTATGTATTATAAGGGCAATTATAATAATACCGCCTTTATGTATTATTTCTCTGTGTAAACCACCCTAAGCCATCTTTGGAAGGGCGGTATAGAAATTGAATGAATAAATAAATAAATAATACACAGAGCTTTCCTGGTCAGCAGCCTGTTCATGCGGTTATCCTTCCTGCACTTTTCTATTTTTAAAACCAACAAGCTCTGGGTTATCTCTGTCTCAAAGCCAGGTCTGGGCTGGCTATAGCAGCAGCACCTTCACACACTGCAAAAACGCCAGAACATAAAAGCCCAGCAAGCTGCTAACCTTGGCATCCATGTCTGGGGTGGGATGTTCAAACATAAACACACTATTAAAACCACTCCAAGAAACAAGCCTTTGTTTCTTGTTTGGTTTAAAAGCCACACAAGCATTGGAAAGGAAGGATTTGTGCCAAAACCCAGCTAATTTGATAATCAAGGATTAAACTGTTGATCTTGCACATAAAGTTATTGGCCCTTTGGATAAGTTACAAACACATATTATTCCACAGAGCCACCACTGGAGGAGATCAAAACATTCAGACTCAGCACTCTAGTAAATAGTTTGGGAAAGTTACTGTGCAAGCTTCTTAAGCCAGGAAAAACACCAGCCCATTATACTGAGAGCAAAGCATTATTCAGAACACTGAAAACCTAAGGCAAGGATTTTAAATTTTTAATATGTTTTTATCTACTGAGATGGTTTTTACTATTTGTGAATTTTAACTTTTACATTTGCTATGTTTTAAACTTTGTACACTGCCTAGAGATGTCTATGTCAGGTGGTATATATATATATATAATAAAAATTATAATAAATTTGAGCCAGAGAAGAATTCAAGGGGCATGTTGCTGGTCTCGTTTTTGAGATTAATAAACCCACAAGATTAGTTTTTCTGAGGTAGGACTGAAGCTGGGACCTTCGGCACGTCAGCAGGCCCTTTGCTATTGAGCTCTACAGCCTGCTCTCGTATGCGGTCCATCACTTCTAATTAGTTCTTTGCCTTAGATCAGGCCTGCTCAACGTTGCCCCCCCCCCGCTGTTTTTGGACATCAGCTTCCATAATCCCCAGCCACAGTGGCCAATAGCCAGGGATTATGGGAGTTGTAGGCCAACATCTGCAGGAGGGCCAGAGTTGAGCAGCCCTGGCTTAGATAAATATGTTAATAACGTGTTTTGAGCACTTCATTACTCTGTTGTCAGCCCTGTATCAGCAACTTCCATGATACATTTTATCACCAACACTAAAATGGTTCTAGAAAAAGCTGTACACCAGAAGTTTGCAAACTTGGGTTCCCAGAGGTTGGACTACAACTCCCATCATGGGCTTTGGCTGTTGTAGCTCTGGATGACAGATATTATCGTCCAACAACATCTGGGTACCCAAGCTTAAGAACCCCTTACAGTAGGGGTAGTCAACTCTGGCTCTCCAACTCTACAACTCCCATAATCTCCAATAACAATGTATTGTGGCTGGGGATGATGGGAATTGTAGTTCAGCAATAGCTGGAGAGCCAAGGTTTCCTATACCTGCCTTACAGTGTTTTGGTACAAATTTTAATGTTCCTAGCTGGTCATGCAATTAGAAATAAAATCCCAAGGCCTCTGGAAAAAAGAATTAAAAAAACAAGATCAAAGACAGACAGGCATGCAGGATAGAGCAATATAAAAACACAGGAGGAAAGATGCACACATGTATGTTAGAGGAAACATATAGAGGCAAGGATAGGATATATTCAAGGGGGAGGTTGTTTTGTTTTTTTGAGGTGCTCAGAACCCAATAACCTGCTTCAGAAGATTCAAGGCTGAAGAGATGAAAGGATGTTTGCTGAAAGTTTTACTCTTAAACGCCAGACTAGGAAAGCAAGAGAGAAAAAGCAAGATATCAATAGATGATTAAAAAAAAAAGTAGGTTTCCCAGCAATGAAATACAACTGCTGGAATTTGTGAAAAAATAGAGTAATGTTTAAGATGAGCAGAAAGGCCATTTGATGGAGAAAGTAAAGAGGTCTATTTATTCCACCCACAATTCTAGACCTTTTGTTATACCTTTTCCTCTTCTTCCCACAGATGCCTCCAACCTATTATATAATAGTGGCTGTGTAAGTAGCTTTAATCAAGGAGTTAACTGCAATTATTCTCAGCCAAGGACTACAATGAGAATACAGTCTGACAATGGGGCTGACAATGGAGCCATTCTAACATCATGCTAGTCGATGATTTGCTCTAACCATAGTTTAGATCCCCCAAACATGATTTGAGATTTCAGAACATACATACAAACAAACAAACCATGGTTTAGAGCTCCGAGTGTGTTTTCCGTCTTCTTGGCAATCAGCGCCACAAAGTTTACTCTTGTCTCCCTAAGGTTTCTGGAAGTGAGGCACTGGCCATAACTATGTCTTGTCAGTTCAGACATTGTGCCAAACCCTGGTTAGCACGAACCACAGTTGCTAACCCTGCTTCAGACCACCGATTTCCTATTCTGGTTTGCCAGTCGGAGCCATGGTGTAATGTCTGAATTGAGCCAAGGGGCAAAGAGGAGAAAATTAAGCTGCAGTTTTGAAAATCCTAACACACCGTCTAGCTAATGGTTGGCAGATAATATCACTTCCCAAAGCGACGGAATTCACATTTAAATTCCATAGTCTCACAGCTGTGGTTTTGCTGATCAACCAGCATTCATGGCATTGTGCCTTTGGAGCAGAAATCTGCTTAGGCAGCAGGAGTTTCAGAACACCACGAACACCACCACCACTAATGTTTCAAGAGTATTCACATATTCTCATGGGAATGCAAAGTAACCAGCAGGCTCACAGTAATGCCCTTTCCCTTCCGTACGTCACTCAACAGAAGCACCTTACCTAAGTCGTTGCTTTTCGTGATTGCGGCTGCTGCTCGGGTCCGTGGGCCCTGCTGCATGAAGCGATAGCCAAATTTAAGGATCTTGGGGTTCTCTTCAAGCATCTTTGCAATCTCCATCTCGACCAGTGTCCCCAACTGCTGCCTCTGTCAGAAGGAGCCAACAGGACAAGGTGCAAACCTCAGGTCGGGAAAGCAACGTTCCTCCAAACTGGCAGCCTTGACAAGGACGGGGCTGCCTCCAGCTGTTTTTAGACTACAACTCCCATCATGGCCAGCCACAGAGGCCAACAGCCAGGGAGGATGGGAGTTGTAGTTCAACCTCGGCAAGGGGGCTGAGGCTGGGCAGCCTAGCCTAGGGTTACATAGGAAGCAACCTAATACATATTCACATCCTTGGTCCATCCAGCTCAGTATGGTCTACACCAGGGATTCTCAACGTTGGGTCCCCAGATGTTACTGGAGATCAACTCCCATGATTCCCAACCAAAGGCCACTGGGGGTGGGGGTTATGAGAGCTGAAGTCCAGTAACATCTGGGGACCGAATCCCTAGTCTACACTGTCTGGCAGTAGCTCTACAAGCTTTCAGGCAGGAGCAGTGCTCCCTCTAACAGGGATTCCCAGATGTTGTTGACTACAACTCCCAGAATCCCCAGCCAAAGGCCATTGCAGCTGGGGATCCTGGGAGTTGTAGTGAACAACATCTGGGAATCCCTGCTAGAGGGGACACTGGGCAGGAGCCTGGAAGCTTAAAGGAGGAGAACTGGTCTGGTGGTAGCAGGCATGAATCGTCCCCTTTGCTAAGCAGGATCCACCCTGGTCTGTATTTGAATGGGAAACTACATGTGTTGGCCTTGTAAGATATTCACCTTTGGGGATGAAGCCTCTCTTGGAAGAGCAGAAGGTTCCATGTTCCCTCCCTGGCAGCATCTCCAAGATAGGGCTGAGAGAGACTCCTGCCTGCAGCCTTGGAGAAACTGCTGCCAGTCTGTGAAGACAATACTGAGCGAGATGGAGCAATTGTCTGACTCAGTATATTACAGCTTCCTCTGTTTCCAGTCTCTCCCAGCCCCACCTGGAGATGCCAGAGGCTGCCAAAAATCGAACCTGGGACCTTTGGAGTGCAAAGCAGATGTTCTCCCACTGAGTTATGGCCTCATCCCCTAATGGGAATATATTTCGGCAGACAGCACTTCCCTGTAGTCACCCATCCATATGCAAATCAAGGGGAACCCTGCTTAGCAAACAGGGGCAATTCATGCCCGCTACCATAAGACATGCCTTGCTTAGCTAGGAGTAGCACTGGCCGTACTGAAATGGGAAGCCTGATGCTAGATGGGTGAGGCAGAGGGCACAGCAGATGCGATGTTGCATCTTTGGGGGCCCCTGTTCCTCCTGTATTTAGAATTCTTTACTGGCAAAGAAACAGTGGGGAGGAACACCATCTGGAAACTTCTGGCTCAAGTAGACAACTCACGACAGCTACTAAACCTTGAGGCAATGTTTGAGTTTTTCCATTTTCATTAAGAGCAGTAATAAATGTGTTAAATTTAATGAGGCGACTTTCAAAGTGGTGATTCTCTTACATTTAGCAGGGGGAAAGCAACTGGCCCTATCCAACCACAGCACAACATCCCTCCAGTGGACGTTGCTGGTATCTGCCTTATGTTGCTTTTGAAACTGTGAGCCCTTTGGGGACAGGGGACCACCTTATTTATGTAGGTCACCTTATGTGGCTCAGCGGGGAAATGCTTGACTAACAAGCAGAAGGTTGCCGGTTCAAATCCCCGCTGGTGTGTTTCCCAGACTATGGGAAACGCCTATATCGGGTAGCAGTGATATAGGAAGATGCTGAAAGGCATCGTCTCATACTGCATGGGAGGAGGCAATGGTAAATCCCTCCTGTGTTCTACTAAAAGAAAACCACAGGGCTCTGTGGGTACCAGGAGTCGATATCAACTTGATGGCACACTTTACCTTTCCTTTACATAAATACATGTAAAATGTATTGACATTTTCCTATGTAAATTGCTTTGTGAACTTGGACTGAAGAGCGGTATATAGATATTCGTCATCATAGTAGTTAATTTTCTACTGCAGGCCTATACTGACAGTTTTGCCAGTGGGTAGTGCCTGAAAAACACAGCCCATCTCAACTGTCAAAATGAATATATAAATGCTTTTTAAAGACAAAACAAAACAAAACACACACAAAGCTATTTTTATTCACAGCAATTATTCCCCTTGTAAGATGGCCATGTGAGACTGATCTGAGAGCCAGTAATTGCTTAGTGCATCTCCTCTTAAGTGCATGTTGAAGTAGTTGGTGTTTTTTAAAAAAAGTTTTCGGGAAGATTAACAGTCCTGAATGCATGCTCTGCTAATGAAGACTGTTCCTCACATCCAACTGTTATACACAACTCCAAAGGAATCTAGGAAGCTGCCTTATCCTGAGTCAGACCATTGGTCTATCCAGCTCAGCATTGTCTACACCAGGGGTTCTCAACGTTGGGTCCCCAGATGTTTTTGGACTTCAACTCCCATAATCTCCAGCCCCAGTAGCCTTTGGTTGGGGATTATGGGAGTTGAAGTCCAATAACTTCTGGGGATCCGATGTTGAGAACCCCTGGTCTACACAGACTAGCAGTGGCTTCTCCAGCTGGCCAGGCAGTGGGGCTGGGCAGCAATTTGTGAAGCAAAACGAACCAGCCGCCCGCAAGCTCAGAGAACTGCTCTCCCAGGCCTGCCACTCCTGTGCTGCGCCCAGAGGTCGGAAAGAAGTCGACGTTACCTGGTTGTCGATTTTGATCTCAGTCAGGGTGTCGTTCTCTTTGAGGGCATCGATCAGAGCCAGCATGCCTGCCCCGGTGATGAAGTTGGACTCGAGGTTGAGACTCTTCAGCGATTTGTTCACTTTCAGCATCTCCGCAAATGCCTTGAAATGCAAGAAGCGCCAATGAAATCAAAGGGAACGGAAGCCAGACAGAATCAGTGTTCCTTGTAAGAGGGATTTGCAGATTTTGTTGACTACAACTCCCATAAGCCCCAGCTGCAATGGCCGTTGGCAGGGGAATATGGTAGTTGTAGTCAACAACATCTGGGAATCCCTCTTACAGGGCACACTAGTCAGAATCCAGCCAGGCCTGGCCAGGCCAATAAGAGGCTCTCCAGTTGTTGTCGGACTACAACTCCCATCATCCCCAGCCATAGCTGGAAAGCCTCATGTTGGCTAGACTTGTTCTGTACAGAACAAGAATAAAGAATAAAGACTTGGCTCAGAAAATTAATCATTCTGTAGGTACTTTTCAGTTTAATGTACCATCTTTAATGTTGTTAAAATTATTTATTTTTTCAAGAAAGAAATACAAATATAATTAAGATGTACAAAAAGATATACAAGATTGCTTAGTCATTCTTCAATTAGTCAAATTTAAAAATGTTACAAAGGCAAGATAAATAAAATAAAGAAAAATTGCACTAAGTTTATGTGTGTGTGTGTGCTTAAATTCCATGTAATTTTTATTTTATATCTTAATTATCTGTATAAATAAATTCTTATTTATTTGTATAAATAAATTCTTATTTATTTTTATTTTATAAGTTATATCTTATTTATATCTCTTTATTTTATAGCTCTAATTTTTATTTACATCTCAGTCTTCCTCCAAGGAGCCCAGAGCAGTGTTTATTCCATTAGATCTTAATCAGATCAAATGAGTTCTTAGATTCATAAACAAACCCAGATTTTTAAACAGTCTTACAAAATATAAATAGCCTATAGTCTTTCTGATCTCTTATAGTTAATCCAACTTCTGTCAACACAACCCAAAAATGGTAACCATGTTACCAGCAAAACATCAATATGGGTAGGATTTCTGGCTACCTTGATACGTTGTGACCATTTATATTGAATTGCAAGATCCCCAATCTTGTCAAACCAAGATCCAATCAAAAGGTATTTCTCAGTATAAGGCAGTCTATGTTCCTATGAACCGGAAGAATTCCAGTTCATAGGAACAAAGGAAGCTACCTTATACAGTACAGAGTCAGACCATTGGTCCATCTATCTCAGTACCATCTACACTGACTAGCAGCAGCTTGCCAAGGTTTCAGGAAGGAGTCTCTCCCAGCCTTATCTTGGAGATGCCAGGGACTGAATTTGGGACCTTCTGCATGCCAGCAGATGCTTTCCCACTGAGCTATGGCCCGATCCCCTAAGGGGAATATCTTACAGTGTTCATATGTAGTCACCCATCCAAATGCAAACCAGAGAGAACCCTGCTTAGCAAAAGGGGTGCAATTCATGCTCGCTGCTGACTCTCCACCCAGTTCCCTGCATTAACAAGTTTTAACAAGAAGTGTTTTCAATGGCTGTCAGTCTCACTGGCTCCTCCCATGACCGGCCACTGAAGGTTAAAGCATCCATTTGCAAAATCTGGTGGCTCACTTACAACTGCGACAGGGTCGTTGCTTCGGGTAGCTGCAAGGCTGAAGCTCTTCACGCAAGTATTTGTTTCCAGGGCCTTGGCAAATTCTTTCAGCGTTGGGATGGGAATGTTCTGAAATGAAGACCAAAGGCATCATTACTACTCACTGAAAGTGTGATTACTGAAACACACAGAGGCCATTCACAAAGTTGGAACACAGGAGCATAGGAAGCTGCCATATACTGAGTCAGACCATTGGTGTATCTTGCTCAGCATTGTCTTCACAGACTGGCAGCGGCTTCTCCAAAGTTACAGGCAGGAATCTCTCTCAGCCCTATCTTGGAGATGTTTCCAGGGAGGGAACCTGGAACCTTCTGCTCTTCCCAGAGCGGCTCCATCCCCTGTGGGGAATATCTTACAGTGATCACACTTCTAGTCTCCCTTTCATATGCAACCAGGGTGGACCCTGCTTAGCTAGGGGACAAGTCATGCTTGCTACCACAAGACCAGCTAATTGGGTAGGACAAGTGTCCTACCAGGTATCTACAGATCCACTTGCCAGCTTGCCAATGGCGAGTGGCCACAGGCCTCTGGCGAGCAGAACATCCAGCGCCACACAGATCTCCTCCCCAGAGATCTCATTTCCACTGCCATGTTTGAGAAGGTAAGAAAAAGCAGAAATCCTTTCTGAGCAGAAGGAGAGGGCTTCCCCGCCCCATTTCTTACCCTCTTTACATCCCAGTGCAAATGACAGAAGACCCATTTCTCCCCTAAGCCCTCTGAGGCCTGTGTGCCAGAAAAGGACAAGAGCAGTTTTCCCTCTAGCAGAGATTCCCAGATGTTGTTGACTACAACTCCCAGAATCCCCAAGCAGAAGCCATTGCTGCTGGGGATTCTGGGAGTTGTAGTCAACAATATCTGGGGAATCTCTGTTGGAGGGAACACTGCCCCTGTGTCCTACCCAGCTTCAGAAGCTATGCACGCTCCCAATTTTCATTTGTGTGCTAGCAAAAACGTAGGAGGTGGGTGATCGTCACAGCTGGGAGCTGGGTAGGAAGGCACCATCCTACCCAACACTTATACCCAGAATTTTACGAGGTAGGAGGAAAAGCTGTCCTACCCAGTTCTTCTTTTTCAGACCATCACTCCTGCCTCCTCCTACTTAGGTTTTCACTAAGACATGAAAAAACCGGGAGCATGCACATGCTCCAAAGCTGGGTGGGATGCTTGTCCTACCCAATTAACGACCATGTGAATTGTCTTACAGTAGCCTTCAACTGACATTTAATAATGAATTGTGTTAGGAAGTCTCAAGTTGGATAGTTCTAGGATTTGTTGCTGCCGTATCGGAGTCTGGTTAGCGATTCTGAACCAGTCCTCAACCGGTGGCAGCCGACCTTGAAAGTGTGGCATGGTCTTGAAGTGGGACCAGAGCATCTCTCTACGGAGGATGGATCCCAGGGAAACACAACAGCACCAACCACCAGCACCACAAGTCTGTCACAAGACTGTATTCCAATAATCAAATCTATACGTCCCCGTATGTATTTATTGTATTGCTATATTTGTATCCTGTTCTTCCTCCAGGGCACTATACATGGTTATGTTTATCCTCACAACAACCCTGAGAGGTAGGTGAGGCTGAGAGAGAAGTGACTGGCCCAGAGTGACCCAGTAAGGCTCATGGTTGAACAGGGATTTGAACTCGGGTTTCTCCGGTCCTAGTCCAACACTCTAACCCAGGGCTGCTCAATTTAGACATGAACTGCACAACTTTGGCCTTCCTGCAGATGTTGGCCTACAACTCCCATAATCCCTGGCTACTGTGGCTGGGGATTATGGGAATTGTAGTCCAAAACCAGCTGGGGGGCCAAAGTTGAGCAGGCCTGCTCTAACGACTACACCACGCTGGCTCTCAGAATTTAGGCAGGCCTGTTCAACTTAGGCCTCCCAGCTGTTTTTGGACTACAACTCCCATAATCCTCAGCCACAGTGGCCAATAGCCAGGGATTATGGGAGTTGTCGGCCAACATCTGCAGGAGGGCCAAAGTTGAGCAGGCCTGATTTGGAGTGACAGGGGTCAGTTTGGAAACCAAGATGCCACTATAAACATTCAGATGTCAGAAAAACCCAAGTGGTAATACATTCATCACCAGAACAATACCCTGGAATGTTATTCATAAACACCATTTCTGTCGTCTCTATGCTCAGTTACCTTTATGTTGTTCAGGTTGACTTCAACAAGGCGAGAATCATTCTCTTTAATCCTCTGCAAACTCTCTTCCACATTTGTTGGGTTTGGTGGCTCATCAAAGACTGGCATTATCTTTTCTCCTTTGACGACATCTGAAGAGAGGAGAAATACAAGTCACAAGGATCTATTTACGTTGTTGGCAAGAGATGCTAGTACTAGTTCTTCAAGGCAGACTCAGGTGGTAGGATACTTTCCCATTCAACTTCCCCCCAATTATCTTCTGTAGTTCTTTGTTGGAGAAGAGTCTGTTCTATGGAAATGTAGCTGGTAAAAAAAGAAAACAGCACTCTACCTAGGCTCTCATATTTAAATTTTCCAGTATCCATGAGAACAAGAAGCCCATTCACATGTTATGTTCAACACTTGTACAACGAGTGGACAATGTACACAGGCACAGATCTGTACACAGGTACAGTCATTCACATGTTATGTGGAACACGGGTACAGAAGTACACTTCTGAGCTGGACCATGCACTTGGAAGGCCTGTATCCAGGTTTCCCATGCCCAGACAGCTTCCCCATGTTCTAGATCCCTGCCCTGCAATAGCAGCTATTTGCCCTGGAAGAGAAAATCCGAAGTGTACTTAATCACCAATAATGTTCTTTATAGTACAGGTTGAGTATCCCTTATCTGAACTGCTTGGGGCCAGAAGTGTTCCGGATTTCAGACTTTTCCAGATTTTGGAATATTTGCATATTTGTAATGAGATATCTTGGGCACGGGATCCAAGTCTAAACACGAAAGGTTACTGTACACTGTATTTTATTTTTTTAGGTTTTATTTAAAGTATAAAAACGAATAAGCATTGAATTTACGATAACTACAAGTAGCTGTAAATGTAATGAAAACTAAGCCGCAACGAGTCGGTGCTGTAGGTGCACGCCGTGGTGGTTTCCGGATTTTGGAGCATTCCGGATTTTGGATGTCTGCATTAAGTTTACTCAACCTGTACTGCTATCCTTCCAGTTTCTTTAAAAAAAAAACTTTTATGGGCCTCCATGCATACCTGATTGCATTAAGAAGCTAGTTTAGCTGGAATCAAAACCAGTTCATTCTGTTTTGTCCAGCTTCTAAAGTAATACCCAAGTGACTCGATGGCCAAGAATCAATCAATCAATCAATCAATCAATCTCTCTCTCTCTCTCTCTCTCTCTCTCTCACTCACACACACACACACACACACACCCTTCCTTTGGCCCTTCGGTGCAAATACTCACTTGCAAAGCCTTCGTTGCCGATGCCATTGTTACTTCCCATGATATCGCATAGCTGGCTGTTGCTTATCAAGTTGTGCATTCCCAGGATGGCTACCAGGAAAGAGGGGAGAAAAACAGGTTTGGCGTTTCTAGCTGCTTACAAGCGACAAGCGTCCTATTTAGCTTCAAGTTCACAATCTAATTTTCCAGATCTCTTGAGCTTCAAGCCATTGTTGTCATTGTTGAGCATTTTCCCACTACTAGCTGAGCAAAGAGGCACCGCTCAAAGTGGTGATTCTCTGATATTTAGCAGCGGGGAGAAGTGGCCCTATTCAACCCCAACACACCTTGTAGTGCTGCTGCTGCCTCTCTTGTGTTTGTGTTTAGATTGTGAGCCCTCTGGGGACTCGGTCTGCATGCCATACTCCGCAGGGGCTTTCATGAATATGTACAGGCACAGCTGTACTGTTTTGTTTTTTAAAAGGGTTTTAAACCAACCTGCAAGGTCACACAATTCTGTGTCTGTAGCACTCGTCAATGCTTCCTCCAATTCTGGGTCAAGAGTCACTTTCTCCTCTGTGTATTGTACTGGTTTCTGTTTGGGGATAAACATTTTCCCTGTTCGAAAGAAAGAAAAGAGAAAGGTGGGGTTTTTTTTTAAAATGGTACCAGGGCTTAGCTTCATTATTATTATTATTATTTTACTAACAATTAATGTATAAATCAAACAAAAAAGCACAAAATGCCATAAGTACCAACAAAGAAGCCATTACCCATTTTTCCTAAAATAGGTGGTCTTACTATTATGTTTTCTTAATATTCCATTACAACCCATCTTGGTCTCAATCACTGCAGTAAAAGGAAAATGTTTACTACAGGTAGCTTGTATTTTTTTGCAGATGTTCCAGTGTCTCATCCCTGCTACCTTGTCATGCCTTTGTTTGTAGTCAGTCTGTGCGATCTTTTTACAACAGCTGATTAGGTGGTCCATGGTTTCATCTGCTTTATTGTTGTTAATTTGATTTCTATACCGCCCTACCAAAAATGGCTCAGGGCGGTTTACCCAGAGAAATAATAAATAAATAAGATGGATCCCTGTCCCCAAAGGGCTCACAATCTAAAATGGAGCCTCTGCTGCAACTCAGAGCAATGGGGACAAAGCTCCGTGGTAGAGAATTTGCTTTGAATGCAGAATATCCCAGGTTGAATCCCCGACATCTCCAGGTAGGGGAGGGGAAAGACCTCTGTCTTGAAACCCAGGAGAACTGCTACAAGTCAGTGAAGACAATACCCAGCTAGATGGACCAGGGGCCTGACTCTGTATAAGGCAGTTTCCTATGAACCTAGGATCCTTTATGAGGATGGGGCTGTAGCTCAGTGGTAGAGCATCTGCTTGCATGCAGAAGGTCCCGGGTTCAGTCCCTGACATCTCCAGGCAGGGCTGGGAAAGACTCCTGCCTGGAACCTTGGAAGGTGTGTACAGAGTGCTGAGCACTTAGGAAGCTGCCATATACTGAGTCAGACCATTGGTCCATCTCGCTCAGTACTGTCTTCACAGACTGGCAGCGGCTTCTCCAAGGTTGCAGGCAGGAACCTCTCTCAGCCCTATCTTGGAGATGCTGCCAGGGAGGGCACTTGGAACCTAGATGCTCTTCCTAGAGTGGCTCCATCACCTGAGGGGAATATCTTACAGTGCTCACACACCAAGTCTCCCATTCATATGTAACCAGAGCAGACCCTGCTTAGCTAAGGGGACAAGTCATGCTTGCTTCCACAAGACCAGCTCTCCTCTCCACTTCCCAGTGCTTTCCTCCTGGAGCTCTTAGAGGGCTCCGTCTCTCTTAAAGGCCCCTCCCAGCACTTAGACATGTACTGTGTGGAGTTGGTCAGCATAGTGGGACAGGGCTCTCATATTGGAATGGGGTGGGGGCGGGGGCAAAATGGACCCCAGTTGAAAAAGAGTGGACATAACTGATCTATATGAACTCAATTCAACCCTGAAGGGCTCTCACCCCTGCTAACTAGGCAAAGAGGCACCTTTTGAACATGGTGATTCTCTTTATTTAGCAGGGGGAGAGCAACTGGCCCTATCCAACCCCAGCACAACATCCCTCCAGTGGCTGTTGCTGGTGTCTACCTTATATTTCTTTTTAGATTGTGAGCCCTTTGGGGACAGGGAACCATCTTATTTATGTATTATTTATTTTTCTATGTAAACCACTTTGTGATTTTGTTGAAGATTGGTATATAAATATTTGCAGTAATAGTAGTAGTATCCACCCCCAGCACAGTGCTTCCAGTGACTGTTGCTGGTGTCTGTCTTATGTTTTTCTTTTAGATTGTGATCCCTTTGGGGACAGGGATCCATCTTATTTATTTATTATTTCTCTATGTAAACCGCTTTGGAAACTTTTGTTGAAAAGGGGTATATAAATATCTGTTGGTTGGTTTTTCCATTCCAAATGCTGAAATCACTTCCAAGAGGAGCCGATTTAGCAGTCTCTCCTTCAGAAAGAGACCCTCCCAGCCTCCGCAAGCACCTGTCCAGAGCTACCAATAAGCCACATCTCATTCAGACCCGCCCATGTTTCTGTGGAGTGAACGCTTAAAGATTCTTTTCAAGGTGATGAGCAAATACTCTAGGAGTTAAACTGATTGTTGAGTCACTCCAAGGGTAAAATCTCCTCCATCTTTAGAAACCATGATCTAACCACTGGGCAAGGGGCCAAGAGCGCGTCAGGTGATACCGACACAAACATTTTCCAAAGGACACATTTTGCACATGAACCCGTAAGGTTCATGCGAGTCATTTTGCCGATTATTTGGGAACACCGCGTGTGTTTTAAAATGAGATCACGTACTGAGCCCCAGCCAGTGTTTGCTTGTTTTAAAAGCCAGGGGAAGCAGCGATATAGGAAAGATGCTGAAAGGCATCATCTCACACTGAGCGGGAAGAGGCAATGGTAAACCCCTCCTGTATTCTACCAGAGACAACCACAGGGCTCTGTGGTCGCCAGGAGTCGACACCGACTCGACGGCACAACTTTACCTTCGTCAGGAAAGTAAACGCAAACCTTGAGCCACTGATTTCTGAACAGCTACACTAAAGCTCCAGAACTGTGAGCTGGGGATTCCACTCTGAAGGCTTTTGTATGTGGGCTGGCTTCAGCAGGAGCTGAGCTAGTTTGATCAGCGGAACAAGGAGATCACTGCTTTTGGAGACGCATCACCATGTGGATGCTAATGGCAACCACTGACCCATTTCCATACTGGGACAGTCCGAACACACCCTCAGTGACGACGACTTGCCTAGGCAACACAGGAAGCTGGCATCACAAGCGATGGACAGATTTATCCCCAGCCTTTTGGCACTTGGCATCGTACAACTCTCTTGCATGCAGAAGACAATGGTATTCACATGCCCTTGGATATTCCCAGTCCTCTAGAGACAAAGTTGCTATTGTTGAATGAATGAAATCTGTAGTTTCAAATGTTATTCGGTGAAAGGAAGTTTGTTACGTCAGTCCTCTCTCTCAGGCAACAATGGCTTATTGTATGTTCCACCAACGACTGAGGTTAGCATGAGAGTCAAGTTATAGGACAACTGGGTTTTTTTTTTTTTTTTTTTAAATAATAATCTGTTTTTCTTTCCTTGAGGACATATGGCTTTCTTTAGGCTGCTTCCTCAAAATAAAGCCAGTGGCTGGAAAGACCCTGTTGCATTCATCCAGCAAAAAGGATGAGAACCCATAACAATATCTTGCGTTTTTGCAGATCTAGGTTACATTTCCCTCCGTATTTTGTATCTTCTTCCCCACCCCCACATTTTTTACTCTTATGATTTAATGTGTTATGTGTTTTTATTATGTGTTTTAGTCCTGCAATGTGAGCTGCCCTGAGAACAGTTTGTTATAGGGCGGCTAACAAATAACAACAACAACAACAACTCGAAACAGGTTGGTAAAGGGGTGGGGGGACATGAAGCCCCGACGCTGCAGGGATTGAGTGGCCGCACAATCAGCACCACCACAATTGCTCCCATTCGCGACAATGTTCAGAGTGGCTCACAAATGTAATAAAAACATATACATTTAAGAACAAAAAAATTAAGATTCCACTAGATGGAAACAGCAAATAAGAACTAAAAAGCCTCTTTAAAAATGTGTGTCTTCCGCAAGGTTCCCTCTAAGAGGGATTCCCAGATGTTGTTGACTACAACTCCCAGAATCCTCAGCAGCAATGGCTTTTGCTTGGGGATGAAAACCCCTGAGGGAGACAGCATGACAAAGCTCTTCCAGCAGGGCATTTCAGAACCGAGGGGCCACAATAAAAAAGACCCTGTCTCTAGTCCCCGCCAATCGAACATCATAGATAGAAATGTTTTCAAATGAAGCGATTACCTTTCTTTTCTCCCGTGTAAGGGACAACATCTTCCCTGTCTTTATGCTCCAGCGCTTGTTTCTCCAGATACGCAAGAAGTTTCTCTCTGTCATAAGGACCGGAGGGTTTTTTGCAAGTGTGGTCCTTTTGCCGGAATCCTGCTGGCAGAAGGGCATTCTGCCAGACAAAAGAAACAAGTTACTCTCTGAACAATTTCACACACAAAAGCCATGCATCTCCTGTTTTGCTTTCCTTTTCCACTGTGCCCTACCACTGGCTACAGCCCCATGACGACTATGAAAGCTGCCTTTCATTGGCTTTGCATTCAACATGGGGGTCCCAATCTAAGAAGCTGTGGCTTGATGGATCGCAAATAAGGAGTCTACAGAGTGAATGGGCTCATTGCTGCCTCTTCCTCTAGTACATTCATAAGAACAGCCCTGCTAGATCAGGTGGCAGCAAGCATGAATTGTCCCCTTTGCTAAGCAGGGTCTGCCCTAGTTTGCATTTGAACGAGAGACTACATGTGAGCAATGTAAGATGCTCCCCTTAGGGGATGGGGCAGTTCTGGGAAGAGCAGAAGGTTCCAAGTTCCCTCCCTGGCAGCATCTCCAAGAGAAGGCTTAGAGAGACTCCTGCATGCAACTGTGGAGAAGCTGCTGCCAGTCTGTGAAGACAATACTGAGCTAGATGGACCAATGGTCTGACTCAGTAGAAGGCAGCTTCCTATGTTGACCTTCTGCATGCAGAGCAGATGCTTTTCCAGTGAGCAACAGCCCCAACTCTTAATCCTACTACTATAGCTCTGTGCATGTCCTGGAATACACAAAATGTGCTTCCGTGCATACAGACTTAGAGACAAATTTCTGTGCAATCAGGATGCCTGGCTTTGCAGGTCACCCAACCACATGGAGCGGGTGGATGTTTGTATGCACCAAAGAACATTGCAGACATGCTAAAGCATGCGTGGCAGTGGAACCTGCTGCCACAATGCTGCCCACTGCCCTACATGTGTTCATGAGAACCAGCGTGGCGTCATGGCTATTGCTTTGGACAAGGGCTGGGAGACCCAAGTTCAAATCTCCATTCAGCTATGTAACATGCTGAGCGACACTGGGCCACTTATCTCTCAGTCTAACCTACCTCACAGGGTTGTTGTGGAGATACCGTATACACAACCATGAATGTCAATGTGCACATGAAGAGAGTTCACACCAAGGCTTTGCAGAACCTGCATATTCCTTTTAGGCTGCAGGCAATAATTCCCAATGCAAATCTCAACAGAGTACCGTTGGTTTGCTATTCCATTTACACATAGTTTCTAGACTTAACCAGGAGTTACAGAGGAAGCTGTTTCACTGACTCAGACCGCTGGTCCACTTAGCTTAGCATGGTCTACACCAGGGCTGCTCAACTTCGGCCCTCCTCTAGACGTTGGCCTACTATTCCCATAATCCCTGGCTACTGGCCACTGTGGCTGGGGATTATGGGAGTTGTAGTCCAAAAACAGCTGGTGGGGGACTAAGCTGAGCAGGCCTGGTCTACACTGATTGTTAGCAGCTGCCCAGCCCTACTGGGAGATGCCAAGAATGCAACTCAGGACCTCCTGCATGCAAAGCAGATGCTCTTCCACTGGGCTATGGTCCTTGCCCACATATCCAGACATGACTAATGGCTACATGATGGCCATGAAACTTACGGGATTTGCCCATTGGCCCTTACATGGCGCAGTGGGGAAATGCTTGACTAACAAGCAGAAGGTTGCCGGTTCGAATCCCCACTGCTACTATATCGGGCAGCAGCGATATAGGAAGATGCTGAAAGGCATCATCATCTCATACTGTGCGGGAGGAGACAATGGTAAGCCCCTCCTGTATTCTACCAAAGAAAACCACAGGGCTCTGTGGTCGCCAGGAGTCGAGATCAACTTGACGGCACACTTTACCTTTTACCAATAGCCCAATACGTACCTCTGGATCGAGGTCATCCAGAACACTTTCCAATTGTTTCAGCTCTTCCTCTGACAACTTCCCCAGGATTTCATCCTCATCCAGTTCCTTGTACTTGTCCAAGTCTTTCCGGAAGGGGAGCTCCATCACTCTGGCAGCCGAGAGACAAGCAATGTGTCGACTGCAGGGCAGAAACGGGAGGCTTCACTTCCGTCCTTAAAAAAAGAAGACGAAAGAAGTCAGACCTCTCAACAAGTGTGGTGCAAACTGAAAGCAATTCATTGGAGCAACATCATGCTTGCAGGGTGATGGTTCCTCATGGAAGCATTGGCCTTCACAGTTGTGGTGCTCTCCCCTTTGGGGAAAAAGGTGCCGTAGCCGTGGTTGCCCGGCAGGAGGGGTTGAGTGACAGTGGCGGGGCGGGACTTCCTTCCTGTTGTAACCATGAACGCTGCTGTGCTGATGTCTGAATAGGGCTGTAGATGACAAGCAATTCAAAACCATCCCCCATTTATGAGCTACCCACATTCTGCAACCGACCCACTTTTAGCTAGCAGAAAGCTGGGTCGACTGGAATCCACAAGACCAAATGAAAATACTGCTTTAATCGCTCATCCAAATCAAGTTTCCAGCTCTGTGACTTACAGATCTCCTGAACAGGTATGGGTACCAATTGGCTGCTGTTAACAATTAAAGCATATGGAGGAACATAGGAAGCTTCCATATACAGAGTCAGACCCTTGGTCCATCAATGTGGTCTACACAGACTGGCAGCAGCTTCTCCAAGGTTACAGACAGGAGTCTCACCCAGTCCTCCCTGGAGATGCTGCTAGGGATTGTTTTATTGTATTCACTTATTTAGAAGATGTATGCGCCATCATTTCCCATAAGAGAACTCATGGCGGTTTACAGTACAATTAAAACACACACACACACACACACACACACACACACACACACACACTAATACACATCACATTACGTGTAGCTAATTGATTTATATTGTATATATTTCATGACACAGCATTTTCTGTCTTATTGTGGTCTTTTTCTGTTTATTGATAACTTCATGAGGGATCTTTTTGGAAGTAGCAGAGAGCCAGGTAAGAACATAAGAACAGTCCCAGTGGATCAGGCCTCAGGCCTATCTAGTCCAGCATCCTGTTTCACACTGTGGCCCGCCAGATGACTGGGAAGGCTAGAACCTCTGTGCAGGCAATGAGGACAAGAATGAATAAACTTTATTGCGGTCTTTGACCAGTACAGGCGACGATGACATTATTTCAAGTTCCCAAAGCAGTTTACATAGAGAAATAAAAATAAAGAAAGATGGTGCCTGTACGGCTGCACTTCCTTGCCGGAGGAGGGAGATCATTGATGAGATTCGGGGCTCTTAGCAATTCATGGGGTTGCCCGGGCCCCATGGGCTACCCCTTAATGACTGACACACGACACACCTGCACACAAAA
Organism: Hemicordylus capensis; assembly: GCF_027244095.1. NCBI lineage: Eukaryota > Metazoa > Chordata > Lepidosauria > Squamata > Cordylidae > Hemicordylus > Hemicordylus capensis. The sequence goes on along the minus strand of NC_069666.1, from coordinate 14,416,526 downwards.
CAGATGTTCTTCCACTGGGTTACAGTCCTTCCCCATGCACTCGGGCACAACTAATCACTCTATGGCGGCCATGAGGCTTAAGAGAGTTTGTCCAAGAGCCCAATGCAAATAATGCATATGAGTAACGCTTGCTCATTTGATATAACATGCCAGCACCATTATTTATTTATTTCATTGTTAAATGTATATACCGCCTTTCATTAAAACAATCTGAATGAAACTGAAATTTTCATATGAAACTGACTACCTTGACAACCTTGAAACTGACTAGCTCTCTACCAGAGCCACAGCAAGAGAGAAGGCATGCCCTCCTCTCTGGCCTGTGGGCTTCCCAGAGGCATCTGGTGGCCCACTGTGTGAAACAGGACACTGGTCCAGATAGGCCGGGGCTGCTCAACCTTGGCCCTCCTGCAGATGTTGGCCTACAAGTCCCATAATCCCTGGCTATTGGCCACTGTAGCCGGGGATTATGGGAGTTGTAGTCCAAAAACTGAGGGGGGGGGGCCTAAGTGGAGCAGGCCTGAGATAGGCCTTGGTCCTGATCCAGGTGAGATCGTCTTATATTAGAAAGGAAAGGATATGAGATAAGAACATAACATCCTCTTGTTCCTGCTTTGATAGTAGATATATGCAGCGTGGGAAGCAGGTTCCCCGCATTTCCCTTTCCTTGTTGCTCTGGGAAAGCACAAGGGGCCATTTCAGCCGCCAAGAGTGAGCACCTTCATCACTTCACTCTTGTCTGCTACAGAAACATCCAGAGGCCTCTAGCCCCGGCGCTCCCAAGGCCAAGCCGGCTTGTTGCTCATTGCCACTACAGTTCTGTTCACAGAGCTCTCTCAGGTCAAAGTGTTTCCCTAAAGAAAGCGCCTGGCTAATGGAAAAGTACACAATGTGCTGTTTGAGTTCCAAGTTGGAACACGGAACATCTCATTGACTTGCCTCGGAGCACAGGTCTCGTGTCTACAGGCGATATACTGCAGTAAATATAGAAAACAGGAACTTCAGCATCTCATAAGAACAGCCCTGCTGGCTCTGGCCCAAGACCTATCTAGTCCAGCATCCTGTTTCCCACTGTGGCCCACCAGATGCTTCTGGGGAGCCCACAGGCAAGAGGTATGTGCATGCCCTCTCTCCTGTGGTTGCTCCCCGGCAACTGGTATTGAGAGGCGTCCTGCCTCTGTGGCTGGAGATGGCCTATAGTCACCAGACTAGTAGCCATTGATCGACCTACCCTCCATGAATTTGTCTAAGCCCTTCCTAAAGCCATCCAAGCTAGTGGACATCACCACATTCCATGGCAAAGAATTCCATAGATCAGTTATGCGTTGTGTGAAAAAGTAATTCCCCAAAGATTATTCCCACAATCTAAAAAGAAACATAGCAATCAATCATCTTTATTACGATCATAGACTCGCATAAAATGCAGGGGGTAATTACACAGGACAAAGTATAATGCATAATGAGAAGAGGAGAGGTGGTAGCAAGTACGACTTGTCCGCTTAGCTAAGCAGGGTCCGCCCTGGTTGCATGTGAATGGGAGACTAGAAGTGTGAGCACTGGAAGATCTTCCCCTCAGGGGATGGAGGTGCTCTGGGAAGAGCAGAAGGTTCCAAGTTCCCTCCCTGGCAGCATCTTCTCCAAGACAGGGCTGAGAGGAGCCTTGGAGAAACTGCTGCCAGTCTGTGAAGAGAATACTGAGCTAGACAGACCAATGGTCTGACTCAGTATATGGCAGCTTCCTATGTTCCTGTGTAACACAAGGCAGATACCAGCAACAGCGTTGGAGGACCAGTTGGCTCCGCCACCCCTGCTAAATATGACTACTACAACTCCTACATATATGTATATACCGCTTTTCAGTAGAAGTTCCCAAAGCAGTTTACACACAGATAAATAAATATTAAAAAGATGGCTCCCTGTCCCCAAAGGGCTCACAATCCAAAGAAGAAACATAAGACAACCACCAGCCACAGCCACTAGAGGGATGCTGTGCTGGGGATGGATAGGGCCAGTTGCTCTCCCCCTGCTCAATAAAGAGAATCACCACTTTTAAAAAGGGACCTTTGCGCTCAGTCAGCAGGGTTATATATCAACCCTTCCCCAAAAGAGCAGCATCAGCATTTGGGAACCTTAAGCTCCATCTGCCACCATCCCTTTCTTTACTGACTGTGCTGTTGCAGCAGCAAAACTCCAGACAGCCCTTTTAATTGGATCAGTGGCTGATCTTGTCGAACAGGCCAGTGCAACTTCCTACTCCTCCCATCACACAGAATGTTCTCTCCCCCCTCCCCCCCCCCCCGGCTTCCCAAACATGTTTCCATTCGAGCCCCGCATCTTAAAAGGAAATGGCTTCCTGCCACTAATTACACAGCACCACCGTCAGCTGCCAAGCAGCACATTCGTTTGCCAAGTCAACATGAGGCTGGGCTCCCCACCTCTCCAGCATTGTGCAAATCTGCTTACAATCAGACTACACTTTTCCATTTTCCCCCAAAACAACAGGAGTGCCGGTGACTGAATACATACAGAGAACATAAGGCCCTGGTCTCAGCATGCCCGATGCTTCTGGCCAAGTTGTTCTCTTCCCCATCTAATCAAGGGTTTCTATCAGATGGCTTTTGAGGCCGTCTTGAATGAAGCTTTTGTTTTCAGGCCAGCCACAGGGCTACTCAGTGGTCAATCTTATGTTTGCATCTATTCTGAGGAATGAACAAATGCAAACACAGGCAAGGATCCCATTCCCCCCCCCCCCCAAGGAGGCAGCATACCAGCATCTCTCACACAACACCACACTTTGATCGTGGGTCCCATCAAACGCCCTCTTCAGCCATCTGTTCTCTCGGGGTCTTTCCAATCATGTGAGATGCCCGTGAGATTCCTGCCTGCAACCTTGGAGAAGCTGCTGCCAGTCTGTGAAGACACTGAGCTAGATAGACCAATGGTCTTACTCAGTATATGGCAGTTTCCTATGTTCCTACGTATGTTCCTATGACCAGCTGAACAGCCTTCAAACACTCAGCTGCTTCTGTGGATTGCTTGTCATGCTGAGAAGCAAGCAACCAACCAAACGGATCAGGTCTCGCTTTGCTTTCTCAAGTCCCCAGGACAGAGACCTAGTTCTGCCTCTTACACTCTTTCATTTTAAACCAGATCCAATCCCACCTACCCACAATTCGATTATTATATTTATCCATCTGTCAAATTTGTATGCCGCCCCAAACCTCCGTCCCTAGAGGCTTACGACAACATAAAATCAAGCCCAAACACAAAAGTAAAAACCTTAAAATTAAAAAGCTTGGGTGAAAAGTCAAGTCTTCAATGACTTTTTAAAAGTTTTCAGAGATGGGGAGGCTCTCATCTCCGCTGGAAATGCATTCCAGAGTTTTGAGGCAGCAACAGAGAAGGCCTGTCTCTGTATGGCCACCAGACAAGGTGATGGCAGATGCAGATGGACCTCTTCAGATGATCTCAATGGGCGATGGAGCTCATGGAGAAGATGGCGTTCTCTTCGATACCCAGGGCCTAAGCACTTGGTTTCTGCTCAACTGTAATGCACTAAAATCTTACAGAAACTGTACAGTATCAGAATTAATTCCGTTCTCTAGTGTGGATTACTACTGATGGGATGGTTGGTGTGTTAAAAGAAGCATCGGAACACTCCCACAGAAATACAGCCTGCTAACTGGGCAAAGAGACACCTTTTCAAGTGGCAGATGAAAGGCACCGCAAAAGTTGTAGACTGCTCTGGGCTTCCTCGGAGGAAGCGCAGGATGCAAAATGTAAGAACAAAACAAAATTCTATCTGCAGCAAAGAAAAAGCACGTGTTGCCATTTGCCCGGAATTAAAAGCCAAGTAAATATGTTAGCACATGCATACAAAATACATGCATACAAATTAATTAGATTCTGTTTTAATAATTTGATGATTTTTAAAATAGTTTTAACGTTGTTTTAAGTGTAAAATTGTTGTAATGTTTTAACCTTTTTACTACTTGTTTTTGTTGTAAACCACCCAGAGACTTGCGCTTTGGGAGGTATACAGATATAGTAAGTAAGTAAATAAATAAACAACAGGTCCTCCAAACACTGACCTCAAGCACCACCAAGGCTAAAGAGGATATCTGAGAAAGTGACCAATTGGTCATACATTTCTTATGGAGGAGAGTAGTGTTCCTTTAAGGTAGGTAGGAATGTGTGTATGCTCACAGGTTTTTTGATGCCTGCTCAGTTAATTTTAGATCTTGCTCAGGTTGAATCAGGGACATCCCATTCTGAATGCATGTGAGTACATACTGCCTTGACACTGCCGCCCAGAACAAAACTCAATCTGTACACAAGTGAAAAAAGGGTTAGAGAAAACGCTGGAGGAGAGTAGGACAACTTTTCTCAAACCGGGGTTCCCATATGTTGGTGGACTACAACTCCCATCATCCCCACTAAGCCACTGTGGCAGGGCGATGATGGAAGTTGTAGTCCAACAGCCTCTGGGAACCCAAGCTTGAGAACTTCTGGGACAGGACACACAGTTCAGCGATTATTCCTTTGAGCTGATCTTTATTACTCATATTTTTTAAAATAGATGTGACTCAACCAAAAAATAAAATAATGGAGTTGTGCTAGTCCAGAATGCTAACAAAGCAAAGGTTTATCTTTTTCTTTTCTTTTTTGGCAAGAGTTTTCGACCAATCAGCCTCCCAATGAACCTAAACTGAGAAGGGGGAAGCAGAGCATCTATTTTCCACCATCAATCAGAGACCTGAAAGGGGTCCAGCTAACTTAAGGAAGACTGGTTTAAACCTTCTCCCAGAGAAACCCAGCGTGGGCAGCAGCGTTAACGCTTAAGCAGGGCTGATCAGAAAGCCTCCTCCCTATTTTCTCCAATGAACTTTCTACCAGCAAGAATCGGGGGGCAATTCTGGCCATTTTTCCAGCGTTCCAGAAGGCCCCTCGGAATGACATGATGTCATAGCTCTACTCTGGCATTATTGTAACCATGTGCAATGGACACAGTGTTGATGCTGCCCAGTAAGCCCCACCCCTTTCACTTATGTGCTGTTGCCCCGCCCCCTCTCAGGGCCAGCTCCAGATTGGGGCAAGCGTGGCGCGGCTTGAAGCGCCCCCTCCAAAAAGTAATTGTCCCCCATCTGCCCCTCTTTTGGTTTCAGAAAACAGAAATTTGTCTCCACTGACCACAAGTAAATGTTTGTCTTTCTGAAGATACAAGTGCTGTACTTGGGAAGAGATCGTCCCTATAATTAAGAACACTGGGTGTTGTAACCATTTAGACTGTAAACACCTCGGGGCAGGGGATTTACTCGTGTGTTCTTGTGTTACACCATTTCCTTTTATTTCTCTGAAAACCAATAGTTCATGGATGATTTTATTTTTATGTTTATATCCTGCTCTTCCTCCAAGGAGCACAGAGCAGTGTACACGGTTATGTTTATCCTCACAACACCCCTGCGAGGTAGGATAGGCTGAGAGAGAAGTGACTGCCCCAGCGTCACCCAGTGATTTTCATGGCTGAGCGGAGATAGGAACAGGTATCCCCGTTCCTAGTCCAACACTCTAACTGTTACACCACACTGGCTCTGCATGCAAACACGCAGCCAGTACATTAGGGATGTGCACGGACCGGTTTGGAGGTCCTTTTACGGACCTCCGAATCGGTTCAAAAGTTCGGCACTTTGGCTACATCGAAGGTGGGGGCAGACAGCTTTAAGGACCAGGGAGGATGCTCTTACCACCACCCCCTGCCATGTTTCCCCCACCGGCACTTGTTAAAAAAACGGCCCAGTGGGGCAGCAGCATACCTCCTTGCCGCTCCGGTGCACAACAAACCGGAAGTACCCCCAGTAATACACAGTGCGCATGCGCACATCGCACACATGCGTACCTTGTACTTCCAGTGGTACTTCCGGTTCGGTGTCCATCGGGGTGGCAAGGAGGTATGCTGCCGCCACACGGGGCAGCTTTTAAACACAGAGCCGGAGGGGGAAACGCAGCAGGTTGGTGGTGGTAAGAGGACCCTCCCCAGTCCTTAAAGCTATCCCACCCACAACTTCGAACCGACAATCGCCGGTTCCATGCACATCCCTATGATACATATTACACAATATGTAAACACACAGCCATGACAACAAAAGATAAAAGTCCCCTTGAGACATGATGATGAAGCTGTGGGCATTCACACTTATGAGGGCAAATGTGGGGAGGAAGTCCTGCCCCCCACACTGTCAATCATCCTCGCACACCTGACAAACACCTTTACAGTGCTGTTTGTCTGAAGGGAGGCACCTTAAGCATGTTCAGCGGCGATTCCGTGAGCAGCAACCTCAACTGTTCTGTCCAATGCCAATTTTGAGGTTGAGAATACGGATTCATTTAAAATATTTGTATCCTGTCCCTCCAGTACAATATTGCTTGAGGCAGCTCACAGACAACACAATAGAAAATGAATATGATTGTTAAGAACAAGACTTAAGTACAAGCAGATTTGCCAATTTAAAAATCTGCTAGAAACAAAGACCAAAAATTAGAATGCCTCTCTAAAAAGATGGGTGCTTAAGTGTTTCTTAAAAACCCTAAGAGAGGGAGCGTGGAGAAGCTTGTTCAGGAGGACATTCGAAAGTCAAGGGGCCACAACCAAAAAGTCCCCACGAAATGGATCTCAGTCAATGATGGGGTTGTGAGCAGGACCTGAGAGGTACAATGGAGGGCCCTGGCATCTGGGCAGATATGGTCCAACAGATACTCCAGCCCCATGGGTGGTGTAGGGCTTTAAACGTCCAAAACAGCACTTTGAATCCAGCCCGGAAGCAAACTAGTAACCAGTGAAGCATCCACAGGAAGGGTGTAGGAACACAGGAAGTTGCCTTATCCTGAGTCAGACCATGGGTCCACCTGTCTCAATATTTTCCACACTGACTGGCAGCAGCTGTTCAAGGTTTTAGGCAAGAGTCTCTCCCAGCCCGACCTGGAGATGCCAAGAATTGAATCTGGGACCTTCTGCACACAAAGCAGATGCTCTTCCACTGAGCTACAGCCCCTTCCCTTAAGGGGAATATCTTACAGTGTTTGCAGGTAGTGTCCCATACAAATTCAAGCCAAAGCACAACCTGCTTAGCAAAGGGGACAATTCATGTTCACCATCACAAGACCAGCTCGCCTCCCAAGTGATATTTGTCCCTTCACACCAACATTCTGAACCAGCAGAAGTCTCCAGACCATCTTCAAGGGCAGCCCCACATAATCGCAGTAATCCTCACAAGGATGCACTCGTAAGAACAGAACCATCATTCCAAAAAATCAATACCCAAGGCCTCTCTCCCCCACCACCACCACTACACTTTGCTACAGGCTCTGTCCCACCCTCTGCTGTATGCTGCATTCATTTTACTGTGCAATCACCTGTCTTTCACCGATTTAAAAGCCAGGAGGGCGTGCACTTTTTTAAACAAACACACACCCTTCCTGGTATTTAAATAGTGATCTTTGGTATGATAATCGGGGTGTTCCAAGTGTGTCTCTATTTCCTCTGGAAAATCCTCATCAAGCTGAGAAGTTGTTCTACAGCAGGGCCACACAGCTTTACCACTACTACTATTTATGTACCACTTTTCAACAAAGTTTCCAAAGCGGTTTACGAAGAAAAAGAAATAAGACTAGCTGGCCTGGGCGCAGAACATCTGCACCTCTAGTTCTCCCTCATTCTCGGCCCCTCGTTCTCAGCCCTCAGCCCTCCCCCCTCCTCTTCCCCCCTCCAATGTTTTTTCTCTCTGGTCGACAGCCTGGCCAGCCACCTGCCGCTTTCTTCCCACCCTGGCTACCACTGTTTTCTCTCCACCCACCCGCCCGCCCATTCGCTGGCCTGTCCGTTGGCCTCATGTTCCCCACCGCCGTCGCTTTCCTCTCCCCTTGCTCGCGAACTCTCATGAGAGCTGCCACGCATGGGATTAGCCACGGGTACGCCTTAGAGAATTATATAGATAGATAGATAGTTCCCTGTCCCCAGAGGGCTCACAAAAAAAAGAGATACAAGGTAAACACCAACAACAGCCACTGGAGGGATGCTGTGCTGGGGTTGGATAGAGCCAGTTGCTCTCAATCCCTGCTAAATATAAGAGAATCACCATTTTGAAAGGTACCTCTTTGCTCAGTTAGCAGGGCTTTAGCCTTCCCATAGATGTTGGACTATGACTCCTATCATCTAAGGGTGTGCGCGGACCATTTGCCATAGTCTGGTCCAAATCCGAACCAAATTCAGACCAAACCGCAGGTCCCTGAACCCACTAGCTGGGCTGGTCGGGTCGACAAGCCAGCTCAAACTGGTTCAAGAGGTTTACGGTCGAACCACTCAAGCTGGCCCAGTTTGTGGCGGACCAGTTCTGCACATCCCTACTATCATTCCTATTGGCCTCTGTGGGTGGGGATGTTGGGAGCTGTAGTCTTAACACACCTGGAGGGCCTAAGTTGTGCAGCCCTGCCCTACAGAGAGGTACCTGCAGATCTAGAGAGCTCCAGAATGTCTGGAGTGAGTGAGCGAGGCCCTGCAGAGCAGAGGAAGAAGTACCTCTAGTGTATCTTTAACTAGGGGAAAAAATAGAGTTGCTCTGCAAGATGTTATCAGTAGGTCAAAATGTACCTGAACAGTGTGTCACTGGACAGGGTAGGCACTGCAATGCGTCCAGAAGTCAAACCCTGAAGAATGGAAATTCTAGCAACTCACATGTTAGCAAGAACAGGCCAGGACAAATTCTCTTTGGCTCTAGGAGCCAGCCAACCGACACTTGACAAAATTACGAGACTTAATGATGGACATCGTGGCAGGGGGAGGCTAAATGGGCATCTCTTCCTCTCCTTTAGAAGTACAGGTGGCCTCAGAATCCGCCATTTCAGCAACTGCTGTTTAGTGTATCTGCGGTTTCGCATATCTGCGAGGTCTCTAATACTTTAGAGACCAGGTATTTTTTTAAAAAATAGGCAGAATTCCCCTATTCACAGTTTTGAGTGGCTGGAAATCACCTGGAAATCACTCCTGATGTCATTTCTGGCCACCATTTTACAAGGCAGAGCCAATGTGACTCTTTAAAAAAAGCAACCCTGCAATTTTTCACAAAAAAAATCAGAGGAACTGGGAGTTGGGGGAGGACATTTCTGGAGTATATATAGTACTTTATTTCTCTTATTTCTGCCCCCACCCTTGCTTCTTTTAGCCCTTTAGTGTGGATATAGGAACCTAACCCCTGGATTCCCAGAGGAAACTGGGTTCGTGGTTCCCATCTTCGTGTCCATAGATGAGTCAGCCTGTTGATCCATCTAACTGAGTACGGTCTAGGGATGTGCAGGACCTGGTTCGGAGGCCCTTTTACGGGCCTCCGAACCGGTTCGAACCCCCGCTGACTCGAAGGTTCGATGGTGAGGAGGTGGCTTTAAGGGCAGGGGTGGGTGCATTCCCCCCCCCCGCCGCATTTCCCCTGCTGGCATGTGAGTCTTTAAGAGCCTGTCAGGGCGGCAGTGTACCTCCCTGCCACCCCATGCCGCCATTTACCGGATGTATCCAGAAGTAGGAACAGCGACTGCGTGCATCACTGGGAAGCAGCCAGAGATGCTGGGAGTTGCAGTGAACAACAACAACAACAACAACATCTGCGAACCCCTGTTAGAGGGAACAGTGCTCCTCATTACCTCCCTGCCGTTTTTATTGTTATACGTTCATACAGCTGATTGGTCTCTTTCTCAAGAACTGCCCCCTCCTACCCCCATGAGCTTTATCTCCGGAGGGCAAAGCAAACAAGCCCATCTCAGAGATACTCCAAGTATTATGGAAACATTTGGAGTATGCACACGTTTACATGGCAAACAGAACCGAGGGGCCCAAGGGAGCGGCGTCATTCAAGTGCCATTTCTGGACGCAAACATACCTTTCGGGTGTTCTTATTTCCTGTTTCCGCTCAGTCTCTCAAAGTAACTTTGCTGTGCTTCTCAGGACTGAGAGACTTTTGCACTGAATCGGCAAAAGCATGCCTAACAACATTTACCAGCCAAGCTATTCTGGACAAGCATTCCTTCCTAATGATTCTTTTAGCAACTGCATACCTGTGCAGCTTGTAAGTCACGTGGAATGTTTTTACAAAACACAACACCCCGCAGTTGTAGGGAGGTTAGCCAAACAGGACACAGGCAACAACTGCAAGGATGCATCTATCCGGCAAGCTACATTTCCTTCCTCAGTTACCCATTCAGGATTGGATCAACAGGAGAGAACTTTTAATATCTAGAGCGATTGCCCACGAGAGAGGAGCTGGGTAGCAGAGCTGCAGAAATCCACTAGTCTACCAGTCTGTGGCAAGTGAAAAATGATGCCCGACAAGTGAAAAAAGTCCTGATGAGCAATGTACCAACATAGCTTGACGAGTAAAATATTTTGTCTGGCTGATAAACTGAGCCAACATTTCTTCACCCCTGCTGGATAAGACAGATCTACCTCCTACCTCGCTAAGAGCTGGGTAGGACAGCGCCATCCCACCCAGCTCCCGTCTCACAGATGACCACTCCCCCGGCTCCTACCTAATTGTTTGCCAGCGATCAAAAATCAGGACTGCACACAGATCTCAACGTGCTGAGTAGGATAGTTTTCGGTTCAGTTTATTGCCGTCTTTGATCAGATATACAGATTTCAACCCAGATTTCCAGACCCAGATAAAGAGAATATTGGTACAAATCTCTCTCAATATTGGTACAGATCTCTCTCTCGAAGACAGGAAGGAACTGGGGAATCACACCTGAGCATGCTGGGAGAAGGGGAACGGACTTCAGCTACTTGAAGAACACCTGAGATTTCCTGTCTATCGGGAGCAAGGAGTGGAAGTTAACCCTTTGTGAGCCGTGACCTCCTACTTCGAGTGAGAACTCTCTCTCTCTCTCTCTCTCTCTCTCTCTCTCACACACACACACACACACACACACACACTTACATGAAAGTAGAATAAAAGAGAATATGACACTTGTCTTACCCCTCTTAGCGAGGGCCTGAACAGCCTCACTATCTTTGATTCCTTGCTTGTAAAATACAAACACAGAAGGCGGCTAAGCGAGAAGATGGTACAGTCTCAGTGGAGAGGGTCTACACCAGTGTTCCCTCTAAGGTGTGAGCACATGCACCTGGTCACAAGTTTTTTTGATGTCTGCTCAATTAATTTTAGATCTCCCTCATGCTGAATCAGGAAGGTCCCACTCTGAATCTACATGCGCACAGACTGCCTTGATACTGCCACCCAAAACAAAACTCATTCTACAGACTGATGGGGGGGGGGGAATTAGAGGGAACACTCGTCAATACCACCTGCCCAATCTCATGCTTCCAACTATTCCAATCTACAGACTAGGGTGGATTTGATTTAAATCAAACTGATTTAAATCACGATTTAAATCACTAGCAGGGTGGATAAAAATCAAAAAAATCCGATTTAAATCAAAAAAATCGGATTTTTTAAATTTAAATCGGATTTTTTTTTATTTAAATCGGATTTTTTTTAATTTAAATCGGATTTTTTTTAATTTAAATCGGATTTTTTTTAATTTAAATCGGATTTTTTTTATTTTTATCCACCCTGCTAGTGATTTAAATCGTGATTTAAATCAGTTTGATTTAAATCAAATCCACCCTGCTACAGACACTGTCGCGCGACAGGAGCAGAGAACTCCAATCAGTGTTCGCTCTCTTTTTTTTCATCTGTGTGCAGAATGAGTTTTGTTCTGGGTGGCAGTATCAAGGCAGTGTGCGCGCATGTGCATCATAGTGAGGCCTTCCTGATTCAAGCTGAGTGGGACCTAAAATTAACTGAGCGGACATCAAAAAGCTTATGAGCACACGCAGGCACCGACTCCAATCTTGGGAACTTACAGACTAGCACAGGCCACTCCGGCTGAGCCTGTCAGGCACTGTAAAAAAAAGCATGGCTCAAGTTTAAGGGAAGTTTTGGGAGACAAACTTCCAACATCCTGTTTAAAAAGAAAAAATGAACAGATATAAAGAAATTGGCTTCACTCCAGGGATTAAGAGCTTCAAAACATTATATGTCGAACAGAAGCTTTCTCACTCCCCCATAGCAGCTCAGAAGTGACTCTTAAAATTCAGGATTATATTAGAAACAGAAACTGGTGTGCGTGTGTGTGGATGGGGTGGGGGGAGCTTGGGAAAAGCACCTACATGCTTGCATGAAGAAGGTTCCAAGTTCCTTCCCTGGCATCTCCAATTTATCTCCAATAAATTTCTGCTTTCAAAATAGAAAAGTAAATGCTGAGAGCCAGTGTGGTGTAGTGGCTAGAGTGTTGGACTAGGACCAGGGAGACCCGAGTTCAAATCCCCATTCAGCCATGAAACTAGCTGGGTGAGGGGCCAATTTTGAAAGGGGGCTGGCCCACAACAGCTCCACGAGGCAAGGCAGTATTTACTACATGGCCTCAGGCATTGCAATGCCTTGGGTCACCCCGACACATGCTTCAAGCTTTAAAGCGCATCGATTAAAAAAAGGCAGAAAGCCACCATCCTAACTGTATGTGGCACACAGCCCTGCATGGGGGTGCAAATCCACAACAGATGCACCCAGAATATTCCACAGAACCTCTGCCAACATTGTTTATTTATTTCATTTATTTATTAGAAACATTTGATATACCGCCCACTCTGAAGACTCTGGGCGGTGAAGGCGCATGAGCATCAGTTGCGCAACTACAAATCCAGCAGAATACGGGTGCACAGAAACCTCCTCACACGTTTAGATCTCCCTCGTAAGACCAGGACCGATACGCGGTGTGTATCATTCTCCCCTTCTGCTCCCCCTCTTCTTCTCTCTCTCCCCCCTTTCTTTCCCCACCTCCCCACAGTCAGCGCACTGTGCAAAAGCTGGCTAGGGGAGGGATGGGGAAGCCAGGAAAGATATATGTAAAATAAAAGTGTCAAAACAAACATTTTTTTTTTAAAAAAGTGACAGGGTTGCATTAGACACCATTACTTCAAAGAACCAGGAAAAGACATCTCATTCAGGAACTGAAATTGACCTGTCAGTTTTGAACAGGGAAACAGCCTTTCCTCCAGATCAACAAATCTGCCATGTTTCGATTCATCGTCCAATATGAAGCATCATACGAACTGCATTCAGACTGCGTGAAGATTTAAAACCCTAGTCTACAGCCATAAAGCAGAAGCGATCTCCGTATTTTTCCTTGAATGCAGCTCTGAATACAGAAGGAAACATCATCTTTTTTTTTCTTTTAATGCAAGGGTGAAAACATTTTTAGAACGGAAGAAAATAACCAGTATACAAAACTGGGAAAATATACAAAACAACTGGGAAAATAACCAGTATACAAAGCAAAGGTTTCACAGAGATGCACATGACGAGACTGCACATGATAAAGGAATAATAATTTTGATTTATTCAAAGTTGAGTTTATTATTGAGAGCCAGTGTGGTGTAGTGGTTAGAGTGTTGGACTAGGATCAGGGAGACCCGAGTTCAAATCCCCATTCAGCCATGAAACTCACTGGGTGACTCTAGGCTAGTCACGTCTCTCTCAGCCTAACTTACTCCACAGGGCTGTTGTGAGGACAAATATAACAATGCACACTACTCTGGGCTCCTTGGAAGAAGAGCGGGATATAAATGTAAACATGAATAATATCTATTTAGGTCCACAAAATGTGAGAACAATGACAAACCCTTGGGTTTCAACGCCAAGTCTAAATTAAAACACTCAAAATCCCAAATCCAATCAAACGGTATGCAGAATTAGAATGAAAAAATACACAATACCATTTAAAACAGAATTAAAACTTAACACAGCTTAGCCTCTATCAATCTCTCCGACCTTGTTCTAATAGCAAACAACAGAAACTTAGCTATATTTTCAGTAACTGTTGTGTTGGTATCAGCAGAGTGTGTGTGTGTGTGTGTGTGTGTATACACACGCATATGTAAAAATCATCAGAATTCCCTAGATATGGACAGAACACAGGAAAGATAAACTGAGCTCTTGTAAAAAAAAACAATATAAAGGATATAGACTAATGTTTCTATAGCACCACGGGCAAACCTTTAGTGCCAGGACAAACCTTTAAATCAACTCTCCGTACCAGCTGACGGCAAAACATTTAGCCTGGCCACAGAAAAGCTTTTCTAGAAATAACACTACACACCTACATGACTCCAGACCTTCATAACCAATTGCACACTGAAAGACACACTACCGAGACATCTTATATTGGTGCTGAAGGTCAGACACCCAGTGACAGCACAAGCCCGATGGGGAAGGTTCAAAGTGAACACCAAGTTAAGGAAAGCACACACACCACAACCTAATTCTCAAAAAACTGAGGCAGGAAGGAAGTTCCCTGTGGGAGGGCTTTGAGGACATGTCAAGGAGGGAGAGAAGCCTCCTATCCAGTGTGTGTGTGTGTGGGGGGGGGGAGTCGTTTGCTCACTGTGAAAAAAGGGTGGAGTAAGAACTTCCTGGGTGTGATTTATCAGGTTTTTCTGAGAAAGAACTGCAGGGTGGGGGAGAGGCTGTAAAGGGAGGCTTGATGCCCACAGAAGTTAAAACCCTGCCCCTGCTGGCTGGATCCTTCTCTTTGCTGGATCCTCACTGCTCGATCCATGGCTGGATCCTCTTTACTCGCAAGTAGCAGCTGCAGAACAAGTGGCTTTGCTGCTGCTCCCTGCAAGCTGAGCTCCGCTTCCTTGCACCCACTCTGCCCCCCCACCCCGCCCCATCGCCCCAGGGCTCTCAGCTTCAGTTGCATCCCCTTGACTCCCGGGGCGCGTGTGCCACTCCTGCTCCCCTTTGCCAGCCTTGCCGCCTCCTCCTGCGGCTCCCTCCTTGCAAGTTCCCTGAAGTGCAGCCAAGGGGCAGGATCTTGCCCCTTTCCCAGCACGGGCCCAGCTGCCTTCTTCCAAGCCATGCTGGCGGCGGCGGCGCCCCCAACCCCTCTGCCCGCCACAGACTCACCCAACCAGGAACAGGACTTTCCACTCCAGCTAGTGCCCGGAGTTGAAGAAAAGTAAGGCTGGGATTGCAGTCTCCGCCCGGCCACTGCGCCTGCGCGCCCTCTCCGGCGGAGTCGGAGGTGCCCCTGGGCCTCATGGGAGGTGTAGTCCGTCACTGATACACCACCGGCGCAGAGAGGCAGCGGGGAGAGGGGAAGCCCCATCACTCAGCTGGCAGCTGCACCTTGACCTCTGCGGGGTCCCCCTGAGTCATGGCTGTGCGGGAGGCGTGCCTCTATAAACGATCCAGTTCCCAATGCGGCCTCTCCGTTTCAATCCTCCTTTCCTAAGCAGTTTGAGCAGCTGGAACTTGAGACCGGGGTTTCCCTCGTCTGACCCTGAACGTCCAGGCAGCAAGTTGCAAACCTTTTTTCCTGGCGCAGAGTCCTCTGGGAGGGAGAAGGGAAAGGAGTTGAAATGTGTGCAGCAGCAGCAACAGGCCACTCCTTCAGAGGTGCACCGAGGTAATTTTGGAGCCTGGACCTAAAAGTCTTTGGTGCTCCTCCCCCCCCCCCAAATCCTGGTAAGTTAAGCATCATTCCCCTACGTGCGCACACCCTGTGATACACACACACAACACACACACACACACACACACACACACTGTGATACACACAAGGGCAGAGCCACCACTGAACGAATGGGTTCAAAGAACCCGGGCTGCCACCCCTCAGGGCCGTGCCTCATGCCCCAGACATGCTCAGCAGTGTCTGACGTCAGATGTGGGGTGTGTGGTTTAGCTCCCAAACGGGGCCGAGCGAGATCGGCCAGCCAGCGCTGCGTTTGCAGATCGGCCAGCGCTGCGTTCTCCGGCCCCGGTGCGAATGCAGCGCTGGCCGGTTTAGCTCTGCCCGCCGCATCTGACATCAGATGTGGAGGGCGTGGCTAACTGCTCCCTGCGTCTGACGTCAGACGCTGGTGCAGGGGATGGGGCTAGGGGGGTCATGGAGGCCCGGGCTGCCGCTGGCTGCCCTCTGCATCTGGATACACACTGTATTTTTTTAACCCGTGGGTTCTTGGCAAAAACGGCAACTGAACTCACAAGAATATAAGACTATAAAACCAGTATGTTTATGAAAATGTGCATGCGCAGAAACATGTCAACACACAACTTCACATATTTCCATCCCACAAATTTCTTCCCACAATCTCCCCTCTGTTTCTAAAGCAGAGGTCACATCTGGCACCTGGTGCAGTGCGGGCTGGGACAGACTAGAGAGGATTGGTGGGGCAGGGTGTGTGTGTGTGTGTAGGCTCTGGACTTCAGCCCAGAAGTCCAGGGGTAAGAGAGCCTCTGGCTCTCCAAATCTGGGTACCCAATTTGCATATTATGTAAATTGGCTTGCAAATAATTTGCATATGCAAACCAGCAGCTGCACTTTCCAGTTGGCTTGTATTTGCTCTGGATATCTACCAACAATAGTTGGGGAAGATATCTTTGCCTGCCCATTTTCCTGGACATTAACAGTAGCAATAGAACACACACACACACAATGCAAAGCTTTTTAAAAGCTTTAAAAAGAAAAGAAAGAAAGCGGAAATCTGGGTGAATCCAAGTGGACTGAACAATCCGGGTGGGATGCTTAAAATCCGGGTGATACCTGGAATTCCGGGGGGCATGGCAACCCTAATTCAAATGGGCAGGTGAAATCTCACCTGAGCTCTCTAGAGAGATCCCAATAGTTTGGGGGTGCTACAGAATAGGTGACATGTATCAATGTATGTGGAACAAAGTAAAAAAAAATGAACAAACAAATAAATAAATAATAAAGTAGGCGAGGTGGGGCAGCAGTCAGGAACAATAACCCAGCAACACAGGGAGAAGATACAGACAGAGGGAACAGCTTCTAAGAAGCGCCTGTTATCACAGCATGGAGTAGGCACAGGAGGGCTGTTGAGGCTGAGTCCTCTAATAAATCCGGTGGCCATCTCCCGCAATGGCATGAGGAGACCAGGCCACGCAGAGGCCATTGTGCGGGCGCGGCGGCCTCCAGAATGGCTGCCGCACTGAGGGGGGAAGGCCGAAAACCAGCCGAAGCATGGCCGAACGGCTGATTTCTGAAGTAAGGGAGGCCAGTGGGGGGAGAGGGAACCTCCGCAGACCGCCCACCGCCGCCTCGGACAACTCCCCCGGAGAGGGTAAGTTTTTTTTAAAAAAATCAAATTTTAAAAATTGAATCAATTTTTTTAAAAAACAGCAACTCGCAACCCCCCCTGAACCAGACGGGGGGGGGATGTTCGAGGGGGTGCCGGACTGAACTGGCCCAGTCCGGGTCCGGTTTGGATTGAAACCGAACCGGACCAGCCAGTTCCATGCACACTCCTATCCCTGGCAGCATCTCCAAGATAGGGCTGAGAAAGACTCCTGTCTGCAACCTTGGTGAAGCCACTGCCAGTCTGTGTTGACAATACTGAGCTAGATGGACCAATGGTCTGACTCAGTATAAGACAGCTTCCTACGTTCCTATGATCCCAGACCCATGCACACTCCTGAGAACCAGGAGGAGGAGGAAGAAGCCATGATCAGGGGACAACCAACATTATTTACTCAGCATTGCACTGGGGGTGGAGGAAAAGCACATCCCGTGCTGTCCTACCCAGATCATGGCTAGCACATGATCACTTCTCCCTCCTACCGTGATTTATGCCAACACGTTGGGAGGGATCTTGGCTGGACGCGCCTCCTACTTGGTTTTTGATCGTGGGAATGGGCTTAGTGGTTTTCATTTTGCCACGGCAACTTGTTTTGGATTCTGCCTCCCTTTGCCGAAAATGTGAATACCTTCCATCTGCAAGAACTACTCTGCAGTGCTTCTGAAATAGGGACAGTCCATTACCAATTACAAAGAGGGGGCAATGGTACATGAGCATCACACGGAGTTAAAGCCAAGGCTAGACTCACCCACCCCCAGCTTGTGAGCGTGGAATGGAAGCGCCCAGCATGAAAGACCCAGCTATCTGAGAGGGCTTTGTTCCCCCAAATGCGAAGCATCCTCACTGTGCCAAAGCAGGAGGCTTCTGCTACTGATCTGCTCGGGTTGTATAATGGCTGTGAGAGTTTCACTTGAGGATGATGGGGGTGAGAGATGCCACAGAGCGGAGCTGAGTGCTGCTGGCCCCTTGCCTGAAGCCTGAATGAAGAGGGACTTTTGTATGCCCAAGTGCATGCCGGCCATTGTGCAGATGGCCATTATCATTCTGCAGTGCTCCTTAGAAGCCCCATCCGTTCCCAAACCCCAGCTCAATACTTGAGCGAGACAGATTGAACACAGAGCTCTTTCCAAAAAAGACTCACTCCGCTCCTGAAATTTAGCGCTGAATGGCGTACAGTTTCATTTAAAAGCAAGCTGCTCTCAGGAAATGCAAAATACTAAAATACTGAGAAGGGGTAGGTGTAATTAGTGGTGTGCTTCTAGCTTTGTTGTTTTTAATAACTAGGTCAGAGACCCAAAGACCTATCTTTAGGATGTCCAACTTATGGGGTATGTGTCTGTGTATGTCGGGAGTGGGGGGGAATACGGTTTGTTTTGAACGTTTCTTTTTCCTTCTGTACAGCAAAGGCCCCTGCTTCATTTCATAAACTGCTTTTGAAACTCCCCCGAGCGTTTATTTCTTTCTATTTATTTACAATATTTATACCCCGCCTCTCCAGTGTACTACTGCTCGCGGCAGCTCACAACAATAAGAGAGACACAAGATACAATAAAAGTAATCAAATTCACTAAATTAAACAAGAAAAGAAAAAAGAAGAAGAAAAGTTGTCAAATTAAAAACCACAATCATTAGGTTCCAATTAAAATGGAAAATTATAAAAAGCGAAAGAAGCTAAAGAACCTACCAGATATAACAAAAAATAATAATAATGGAGCATTAAAAAGCAAAAAATGTGCGTTTTAAGATTAAAAAAAAACAAACACTGAGGGAGGGAGCATGGCAAAGCTCTTCAGGGAGGGCGTTCCAAAGCCGAGATGTTATAATGGTTTGCCATGAATAATACTTTCAAGATAAGATGCTCCCCTCTTTCTCCCTTCTCACAAATAATATTCTCAATATTAGATGCCTCCCCCCCTTTCTCCCTTCTCTAGTGAACAGAAAAATTATAGGTTAGATATATGAGGCGTGATGTGGAATTAAGTCCCAGGAAATTGATGTGTTGAATTGAGAAGTATTGAGTGCATAAATTGTAGTTTTTAAATGTGTTTGTTTTTGTGAAATGTAAACTATGGTTGCCATTTATAAAATGACAGTTAAATATATCCGTATAGGAGATGAAAATCAATCAATCACTCAAGGAGATGAAATCTGAATAAATAATATATATACTTAAAAAGAACTTTCCCATGTGGCACTGGAAGACGCATGCTGCTATTAGAGAAAAACAAAACCAGTTCCTGCTCTTGGGTTTATGGAAGAACATTAGAACATAGGAAGCTGCCATATACTGAGTCAGACCATTGGTCCATCTAGCTCAGTATTGTCTACCCAGACTGGCAGCGGCTTAGCCAAAGTTGCAGGCAGGAGTCTCTCTCAGCCACATCTTGGAGATGACAGGGATTGAATGTGGGACCTTCTGCATGCAAGTAGGCAGGTGCTCTTCCCAGAGCAGCCCCATCCCCTAAGGGGAATATCTTCCAGTGCTCACACATGGAATCTCCCATTCAAATGCAACCAGGGTGGACTCTGCTTAGCAAAGGTGACAAATCATGCTTGCTACCATAAGACCAGTTCTTCTATTTGGTTCCCAATAACTGAACTGAATCAACATAGTGTAGTGGTTAAAGTGTTGGACTAGAACTGGGAAGACCTATATTTGAATCACCATTCAAACTCACTGGGTGACTCTGTGCCAGTCATGTATCTCTCAGCCTAACCTACCTCACAGGGTTGTTGTGAGGATGAACATAACCATGTACATCGCTCTGAGCACCTTGGAGGAAAAGTGGGATATAAATGTTAAAAGGGGGGGCAGCAGCAGAGCCCCCCCTGCTCCCGGGCTAGGTGGGAGCTTGCTCTTTGCTTCCTCTTTCTCGCCTCTCAACTTATAGGAATGTTGCTGGTGCCTGATCAGAGAACTCATCTCAGCTTCAAACAAGATGACTCCTCTCCTGGAGGAGAAGAGAGGAGTGTCAGGCATCCTTCTCTCCTCCTGGTTGGCTGGCTAGTGCCCAGGTTCAGCCCACCCCTCCTTCAGTCTGACGGACAGCCTCAACAGTGAAAGAAACAACACAGAGCCAGTCACTAGGCAAGGAGGAGGCAGAGATGCTGCCTGATACTCCTCCCCCTCCTGAAGCCGAGACAGAGCTGAAAAGATCTCCAATTCAAGGAGCTTAGGGACCATTTTTGAATCCTGCCCTTGTCAAGAAGAAGGTGTGAGGGAAAGGAGGTGGCGAGCCCGGGGAGGCAAGGGTCTATCTTCCCTTTTGGCCCCGGGGCCCACTTCAACCTTGCAACACCCCCAGTTAATGTGTGGTTGCTGCCATCCAAAGCGGAGCCTCAGTCACACAGCCCGATCTCCAGCAGTCCAGGCTTGGCACAGCTCCAGAATATACAAGCTACTCATATGCTCCCCCGACATCAAAACGATGACAAAGAATTCCCAAATTGTATCGGGCTGGCCTTTCTTCCGAGAACAGGGAAAAGATGACGGGGCAGCCCTGCGTTGTGGGCCAATAGGAACCCCTGTGAGTGCCCTGTGACCAGGGCATGCTTGGGACAGACAACATCACTCACAAATGACTAAACCCGTCAGCCCGTTTGAGCAGTTTCTCAAGCAGACAGGAAAGGGATTTTGTAACTCTTAATTCTGAAATCTTCTGCTCCGCGTGTTCTTCTTTCCGTATGTGATGATGTTTGTTTTAGATCAGGCCTACTAACTTGAGCCTGCCAGCTGTTTTTGGACTACAACTCCCATAAGCCCCAGGCACAGTGGCCAATAGCCAGGGATTAAGGGAGTTGTAAGCCAACATCTGCAGGACAGCCGAAGCTGAGCAGCCCTTTTAGATAGTGACTTTACTGTTCGAATATCCTAGGTATATTGCTAGAATATTGTTTCCTTGAAAGGTGAGGCAGAAATTTATTTAATTTATATTCCGCCCTTCCCCCAGGGAGCTCAGGGCAGTGTATATGATTCTTCCCACCCCATTTGATCCTCACAATAACCCTGTGAGGTAGGTTTAGGCTGAAAGAAAGATTAATGAGCAGAAGTCATCCAGTGAGCTTCACGGCCAAGTGTGGATTGAACCTGGCCCTCTCCATAAGAACAGCCCTGCTGGATCAAGCCCAAGGCCCATATAGTCCAGCAACCTGTTTCACACAGTGGCCCACCAGACGCCAAGAGACATGTGCATGCCCTCTCTCCTGCTGTGGCTCCCCTGCAACTGGTATTGAGAAGCATCATGCCTCTGAGGCTGGAGATGGCCCACAGCCATCAGACTAGTAGCCACTGATAGACCTGTCCTCCATGAATCTGTCTAAGCCCCTTTTAAAGCTGTCCATGCTGGTGGCCATCACCACATCCCATGGCAAGGAATTCCATAGACTAGCTGACCCCACACAGAGCATCTGTGAGGCGCTTTGGGGCCAGCTGTTTCCCCCTCCCTCTTCCTCCTGCCCTGGTCTCTCCTCTCTTCCCCTTCCCTCTGCCCCGTGCTTTCCAGCCCTCCTCCCCTCCTGTTCCTCCCCCTACACAGAGCCTCCGCAGGCGGCCAAGAAGGAACCCGCCGCTGCCTTTTTTTCTCCCTCCCATCCGCCTGCCATGGCTTTTCTCTCCCCCCACTCCGCCTGCCTGCCGCCACCACTTTTCTCTCACCCGCCCACCCGCCTGCTGCCGCTGCCTTTCTCTCCTCCCCGCCTGCTGCCCACCGCCGCTTTTCTCTCCCTGCTGCCACTTTTCTCTCCCCCCCTTCCTCCGCCCGCCAGCTGGCCACCGCCGGCACTTTCTTGCCCCTCTCCTCCTCACTCCGCCAGAACTTTTGCAGCGTGTCGCAAGAGTTCCGCTGCCAAATCCTGGACACGCACTGGCTAAGAGAATTAATTCTATAGATTCCTCGGGGATGAAATGGGGTAGGAAGACTCGTATACACTGCCCTGAGCTCCCTGGGGGAAGCTCCAGTCCTAGACCACGACGCCATGTGGACTCTGTTATTTATTTCACAACAAGCAGCAAACCTTGTTGTGACAATTGTACAGGCTTTGCCCTATTTGTATATGCACCACGCCACATTGAGGATAGGGCCATAGCCGCTTGGTATGCGTGAAGTCCCAGCTTCGCTCCCTGGCAGCATCTGCAGATAAAGACTAGGAAAGACCCTACCTGAAATCTCAGCTAGCCACTGCCAGGCCTTGTGGACAATACTGAGCTAGATGGGCCGATGGTCCGACTCGGTGCCAAAGGCAGCTGGGGATTCTGGGAGTTGTAGTCAACTACATCTGGGAATCCCTCTTAGAGGGAACACTGGGTTCAATCCCTGCATACACATAGGGCTGAAAGAGACTCTTTGTCTGAAACCTTGGAGAGCCACTGCCAGTCAATACTGAGCTAGATGGACCAATGGCCTGACTCAGTATAAGGCAGTTACCTATGTACCATTTTTGCAGCCTCCATAATCCTCTTCCTCAGCTATTTGGAGAGGCTCAGGATCAGTGTGGGCTGTGCAGCTTGGAGGAATCTGGCACACTAAATTCCATGTATTTCAAGAGCTATGAGCAAACACACACACACACACACACACACACACACCCGGGACCCAACCCTTGTGCATAGATACCCTTTGATGACTGAACATCTTAATGGGTGCTGACAGGAACGAGACATGTGCCTTCCCATTCATTTGAGATAGCAGGTTCCAATATCTTCCTCATAATTACATCGTTTATAATGTGACACTGTATAGAGGCACATTGTTTAATTAAATGAATGCATGGTTCATTATACCGCAATGAGAGGGGAAGATCTCTTTGAAGGTACTTTCCAGACCGAGGTTCTGGCTTAGAAATGGCATATCTGCTTATGGTTGGGCTCATCTGCAATAGCCGCCTGCAAATGACCTGGAAGGATGTTGCTCTAAGAACCTTTGATCACGAGAATGGTTACGATCGGTTGGAGGGAGGGATGGGGCAGACAGGTGGGCTGTTTAAGGTGGAAGCCTCTTAGCTTCCCTATGTATTTCCGACCCTATGCATTCTTCTGCAGAAGCACCTTGATCTCTGGTTTAGTATTCGCATAAATGAGTAACTACAAGCAGTGGCAGGATTCAGATCTCGATGGATACGTGGAGAAGAGATCCTCTGAGCATGTGCACGATGCCCTTTATTGTAACTTCATGACAGAGCCTGCAACATTTCACAGTTGTAAATAAGTCACACTTGTGACACTCCTTTGGCCATATCAGAGACCACTGGCCAATGCATTAGGATACATTTATGAAGGTTTTCCTCCATATGCGGTATTGATTTGCTCTGCAAACATCTGTCCCCTCCCCGGCTAAATAACTGACATAGTGCTTGTTCATTGAGTTAAAAATCCAGTTCCCCTGTACTAGTTGACTGAGTAGCCAAAATCATTCTCTGCAGCAATGAAGTGTAAAATGACTCCCATCTTTACCCCAAATAATAAATACCCTCTTCCTGCTAGGGTACCAGTTTTAAATCAATTAATGGTTTAGATGGATTGATATAAAATATTTAAATAAATGTATATCTGATTAATCAGGCAACATGTTTTTCTATTGAATGTTATGTATCTTTCATATAAGTCCTTACAAAAACTGCAGATGGCAGGCATAATCTTAGATGAATGCATCGCCCTCGTTTATTGTCACACAGGTAGGATTGCCATCCCTCAGGATGGGCCTGGAATCTCCAGGAATTAGCACCAGTTTCTAGGGAACTTTAGAAAGCAATCCCAGCGATTTAATGGCATAAAAAATAGTGGGGGAAATATTAGGGAAAGGTCCTCCAGGAATATTTTTAGTCAGAGTTGGCAACCCCACATACAGGAGGGAAAGCTTCAAAGAAGGAGATGCAGTCTATACAGCTCAATGCTAGCCCATCTTGCTTTGTGCTGCCTCTGGCCCAGATCTGTGGCTTTGTGGTGAATGATCAAGAAGTTGTGTGAATTCATTGGGGGCTTGCAAAGGGTTTTTTGGGGGAGGGGGAGAGGCACTCTGGCCCAGATCTGTGGCGTTGTGGTGAATGAACAAGATGTGTGAATCTATTGGGGCTTGAGTAGTTTGTTGTTGTTTGCGGGGGCACTCTCTGGTCAAGATCTGTGGCTTTGTGATGAATGATCAATAAGATATGTGAATCCATTGTGTGGAGGTGGGGGGTGGGGATGCACTCTGGCCCAGATCTGTGGGTTTGTGGTTAAATGTATATATTCAGAGAGGAGCTTATTTTGCGGGGGGCGCATAAGATCATTAGGTCCAGGGTTCCAAATTACCAAGCTGCTCCTGGGGACAATTCATGAGCTATCTCCTCAAGGCCCTTTCTATGCAGGGAGAGGCAATGATGAGGCCTGCCTCCAGCACAGCTGGGAAAAGCACAGGAGCAATGCCAGGAAGCAAGGATGGAATGCCCGGAAGAAGCCATCCTCATGGGGGAGATGGTGGCGAACGTTAAGAAGCCCCTGGCAGCAGAGATGCGGAAGGAACCCTTGAGCGTCTCTAGGCAGCCTCGAACTACGACTCCCAGAGTGCCCAGCACTCCGGAGCGGGACTGAGGCTGCGCAGCCGCCTGCTTGGAGAGCGACCTGCCTGTTGACAGTCCTCTGCTTTGAGGAGAGCTGGCTCGCCCAGAGAAAAGCGGCCGGGAGGGTGGCTGCCGGTGCAGACGTCCAGCCCAGACCGGCAGCGGCGCCGCTGGGTAAGCCTGCGATCCCTCGCTCCGGGCTCAGGATGCGTGCATGCGGGCGCGCTGCTCTCCCTTTCCTGGCGGCGGCAGCAGCAGGATGCCGCCTGGGAGCGGAGAGCATCCTCTCCGCCTGCCTGCTGATGCTGTTGCAGCAAGGGGAGAAGCAGGCGGTGGCGTGGCTGGTCCAGCCCGCGCGCTTGGGTGGGAGCATCTCTCTCGTCTCAGCGTCCAGCCCTGCCCGGTTGGGGCTGGAGGCGCCGCAGGGAAGGAGGAGATCGGATCTGCGGGAAGGCAGCAGGGGCGCGCGAGGATGCTCGGTGGAGCTCAGCATCTGCCGTCGCTGCCGCTGCCTGGATACTAGGGCGGGGAGGTGGTGGTGCGCCTTGGAGGGTCTCATGCGGGGCCTTCCCGGAGCTTTCCAGCAAATACCATGGGTGGGGGAGACGCAGGAGAAAAGATCCAGGGTGGTTCTGCTTTGATCGCTCCGGCATTGCGGGCGGTGGCATGGGGTGGGGGGGGGGCGCGAAGGGGAGCAGGAAGAGGAGGAGGAGGAATTATTTTGATTTCCTCTCAGGCCACAAGAAAAGGTTGCTGGTCTTTCCTATGCTCCAGTGCATCAGTAGGATGCTGCTTGTTATTTTTGCTGCAAGACGGGAAAAGCCGCTCTGGTGGTAGGAAGCATGAATGGTCCTCTTTGCTAAGCAGGGTCCACCCTGGTTTGCATTTGAATGGGAGAGTACATGTGTGAGCACTGGGAGAGATTCCCCTTAGGGGAAGCGTCGATTCTGGGAAGAGCATCTGCAGGTTCCAAGTTCCCTCCCTGGCATCTCCCAGATAGGGCTGAGAGCGGGGGAGGGGGAGAGAGAGAGAGACTCCTGCCTGCAACCTTGGAGAAGCTGCTGCCAGTCTGTGTTGACAATACTGAGCTAGATGGACCAAGTGCCTGACTCAGTATATGGCAGCTTCCTGTGTTCCACTACCCCTTTTTTGGGGGGGGGGCGGGGTTCTTCTCTGCAGGCACAAGGAACCTCTTCAAAATCTCCAGATAGTGGGAGGAAAAGTTTAAAAAAAAAAGGCAGGGGGAGGTTTGTGGTGACTAGTGCTCTAATAATGGGGCATGTTTTTAAAAATCCTCAGTATCTTGGTTTCACTGTCACCCTCCTGCCTCTTGCAAGAAGAGGACCATGATGTAAGAGTTGTAAAATCAGATAATCCAATTAAATTGGGGGAGAGGGGAGGGGAGATGGAAAGGGACCCAGTTGTCGTGCTGCCTAGCCTGCCTCCCACACGGGGAGGGGTTCTTTCCTCCCAGCATCCCGAACAGACGATGACCCCTGTGTAATCCAGGCTGTAGTTGTGTAACCAGCAGAGGCGCCGAAGCCAGCCAAGTGCACTGCGCCAGATGTGCATGCCAGAAGGAGTGCGAGAAGCTTCGTTTCAAGAGAAGAAAACACTCCGAGCGAAAACAGACCATGAACCATGTTGCATTGTCGATACAGGAGAGAGGGACAAGCATTCAGGGTTATCCAGATGCTCAGTGCTCGAGCATCTGTTTGGGATGCAGAAAGTCCCAGGTTCAATCCCTGGCAGCATCTCCAGGTAGCGCTGGGAGAGATTCCTTCCTGAAACCTTGGAGAAGCCGCTACTAGTCAGTGTAGAGCAGGGCTGCACAACTTTGGCCTTGCTGCAGATACTGGACGACAACTCCCACAATTCCTGACTATTGGCCACTGTGGCTGGGGATGATGGGTGTTGTAGTCCAAAAACAGCTGGAGGACTCAGGTTGTGCAGCCCTAGTGCAGACATTACTGAGCTAGATGGGCCAAGGGAGCTTCCTAATTTCCGGTGAGGCCAAAATCCTTTCTAGCCACGCCTTTGAATGTAGCAGTCAGTTTGTTCCTGAGTACTTCAGCCAACTCCCATCGCTGCCGAGTCCCATCTTAAGGCAGATCTTATGTTCAGATCTGAAGATATATGGTTGTTGGAAAGTTGATCAGAAGGTAGATTCAGTGGAATCTACTGAGAGAGCGCACTGTCCTTTGCGGTAGATCAGCAAGAGTAACTTCTGATCCCAAATTGTTTCTCAACAGCAAAAAGGCACCTCCTTTCCCCTAAGTTAGAGGTTTTCCAAATGTCTGTAAAACATACTAAGAACAGAATATGCAAATAAATTTAAGGTGAGGGCTTACGGAGAATTCAGTCAGTCCCACAGACTGCTGCTCTCTTGTCTTCTGGGATCTGATGGGGTCGTCACACAGGAAGAAGGCTCTTTGTGCGATTTCAACAGCGCCACCTGCTGGCCAGGCCTTGCTTCTACAATTAACTGCATTTCCCAGAAAAGTGGATTGAAAAGTGGTGGGAGCAATCACCAAGACAGCCCCATCCCACATACTTGAAACATGGACAGTATTGTTTGCTGCTACTTATTACTGATTGCCACGAAAGTAGGTCTTCTCCCTTCCTATGTGGATAGTATTTATAGGGTGAAGAAAGCCCATGGAAGTCGTTTGCTCAAAGTAGTCTGTGCCCACTAAACTAGAGAAACTATGAATTATGTGCATTATCTCTGTTATTAGCTGGGCTTTTTTAAAAAAGGGTGTGTGTGCAGATGAAACCATTGTGCGTTCCCATGGAACACTTATCTTTGTATGAAAAGGACTCTCCTGGAGAATCATGGGAAATTCTCTGCAGAACTCCAAAGAGTGATTAAAAGATTATGACCTTGGTTAACCACAGGTTTGATAGCTGTTTGAAACAAGGATTCTTTTCAACAGAAACAGTTATTTGAAGGAGAGTCTGGGGGAGTACATAAAATCACTTGAAAATGCCTCAGTCTTTTTCCAAGTTGTGTGTGTGTGTGTGTGTGTGTGTGTGTAAGTTTCCTTGAATGAGCATGTAAATCATGTGCCCTACTAACTGAGCAAAGAGGCATCTTTATAAAGTGGTTATTCTCTTATATTTAGCAGGGGGAGAGCAACTGGCCCTATCCGTCCCCGGCACAGCATCCATCCAGTGTGGCTGTTGCTGGCAGGGATGTAGCAATAATTAAGCGGATGGGTTCAAAGAACCCGGGCCCCCCAACTCCTAAGGCCCCCCCAGCTCCACCCCTCCCTATTTTCTTCATGACCTCCCTCACTCTGCCAGGCCATTGGGGAGAGGGGTGAACACGTGCCCCCTCTCCCCTAGCTAGGCCCCTGGTTGCTGGGGTCTGCCTTGTCTTTCTTTTTTAGATTGTGAGCCTTTTGGGGACAGGGAGCCATTTGTATGTATGTATGTATGTATGTAAGTATGTCTGTGTAAACTGCTTGGTATATAAATATTTGCAATATTTATATATGCTATACGAAATATATATTATGTATTCGTTTTTATCCCACTTTTCTCAGAGGAGCTGAGCATGGTATACAAGGTTTCTCTCTCATGTATCCTCACAACAACCTTGTGAGGCGGGAAAGACAGTAACTGGCCTGGGATCATTCACTGAGCTTCAGGGATTTGTACCTAGACCTCCCCAGTCTCTGTACATCACTGACCACTAACGTCGCTCACCACATTGGCTTCATAATCAGATCTGAGGCAGTGCAAATCCGATTAGAGGATTCCCCCCCGAAAATGATTCCGATGAAAAATTTCTCTGATATCGACGAACCATTCGATGTGATAGACCATCCACTTGGGGTGGTGTCAAAGCGTCTCGGAGGTGGGATCGCTTATCTTTAGTGAAGGCGTGGCTCTTGGAAGGAATCAGCAGCATTTCAAACCTCCACCTTTCCTTCCTTGGTCTCCAGGAAGGAAGCAACATCATGAGGTCGCCTTCTTTTCCTAGCTCATCATTGGGATGCAATTTAGGGAGGAGATCTTGTCTTGTGATAGCAAGCAGGAATTGTCCGCCTTGCTAAGCAGGGTCCACCCTGGTTTACATTTCAATGGGAGACTACATGTGAGCACTGTAAGATACTCCCCTTAGGGGATGGGGCCGCTCTGGGGAGAGCATCTGCCTGCTTGCATGCAGAAGGTTCCAAGTTCCCTCCCTGGCAGCATCTCCAAGATAGGGCTGAGAGAGACTCCTGCCTGTAACCTTGGAGAAGCTGCTGCCAGTCTGTGTCTGCAATACAATACAGTGCTCACATGTAGTCTCCCATTCAAATGCAACCGTTATGGGCCTCTGAACCAGTTTGACTGACTGGCGGTTCCGCCAGTTCGACGGTGGGGGTGGGGGATAACTGTAAGGGTGAGGTAGGGTGCACCTACACACATACCCCGCCGCGTTTCCCCCGCTGGCGTTCAGTTTTCTAAAAGTCCATTGGGGCAGCCGCGTATAAGGATGGCGTAGGGTGCACCCGGCCCGTGCAGGCACGTCAGCTATTATTATTATTATTGTTGTTGTTGTTATTATTAATTCGATTTCTATACTGCCCTTCCAAAAATGGCTCCGGGCGGTTTACAAAGATCTAAAGAGGGACATGACAGGCACCAGCAAAAGTCACGGGAGGTATTGTGCTGGGGGTGGATAGGCCAGTTACTCTCCCCCTGCTAAATAAGGAGAATCACCATGGTAAAAGGTGCCTCTTTGCCCAGTTAGCAGGGTACATCTGGGTACATCCAGACAGCAGGTCAAATGGGGCAGCAGGGAGGTACGCTGAGTACATGAAGCACCTTTAAACAATAGGGACCATTGGAAATTTACCAGCAGAAACCCCTGCTAACTGGGCAAAGAGGCACCGTTTAACGTGGTGATTCTCTTTATTTAGCAGGGGGAGAGCAACTGGCCCTATCCACCCCCAGCACAGCAACCCTCCAGTGACTGTTGCTGGTGTCCATCTTATGTTTCTTTTGAGATTGTGAGCCCTTTGGGGACAGGGATCCATTTTATTTATTTGTTATTTCTCCGTGTAACTTGCCCTGAGCCATTTTTGGAAGGGCGGTATAGAAATCAAATAAATAAATACAATTTACCAGCAGAAATATAATTATAATTACTATGATTATGGAGACCTTTGGAAAGAATTACAGCCCCCCCGCCCCATAAGCTATAGGCTCATTATTTGAGCTAGATGGATCAATGGTCTGACTCGGTATATGGCAGCTTCCTATGTTCATGTGTTCCTCAGGAGTGCTAAGAGAAAGGCGTGAAATGGCCAAGGCAAGCTGGAGAGCAAGAGGAAGCTGGCAAAGCGAGATCGTATCCTGGCCTCTTTGAAGTGCTCTATCAAAGGGTGAAATCAAAGATCAGTGCAACCCTTCAGGTGGAATAGCAGTCGATTAAGTGGAGAGGAAAGGCCTCACCTCTCCTGTCTCCGCTGGATAATCATCAAAGCCTCTGCAGCAGCCTTGGGCAAAACAGCGAGTGGGTTCATGCATCTGATTTCCCTCAACGCTAATGCTTGGAAGATCGGAAGACTGGAAGCTGCTTTATATAGAATCAGACCGTTGGTCCATCTAGCTCAGTATTGTCTACCCAGACTGGCAGCGGCTTCTCCAAGGTTGCAGGCTGGGAATTTGGAAACTTCTCCATGCAAGCATGTAGGTGCTCCTCCCAAAGCGGCCCCATCCCCTGAGGGGAACATCTTACAGTGCTCATACATGTCTCCCATTCAAACACAAACCAGGACAGACCCTTCTTAGCAAAGGGGACAACTCCTGCTTGGAGAGGAGAGCTGGTCTTTCATATGCAGCCAGGGCAAACCCTGCTTAACAAAGGGGACAAGTCATGCCTGCTACCACAAGACCAGCTCTCTTCTCATTCTTTAACTTCCTACGGTATATCAGATTCACCTTTGCTGAGTAGCTGTGGATTCTTGCTGTTGTTTCCCTGGCAAAAATTTGCCTCGTGCTCCTGGGAGTGAGTCAAGCAAACTGATTTGAGTATGCAAAAAAGGAGAAGGGAGAATCAGACCAATAAATGCTTTCAAGCCGTCAAGTGGTAGATAAGATCAGTCTCCCAGAGAGGGCATGGCACGGTTGATTTGCACAAGGCTAATGGATTTGAGAATCCATTTAGCAAGGCATAATGACTATATGCCCATTTCCAAAGAGCTCAAGAAATAAAGATCCTCTCTCTCTCCAGCCCAGCCTTTCAGGAATGGTCAGCCCGTTTTGCCCTCTGGTGTGGAAAAAAGAGGATCATGGTTCATGCCATTATGGAGGCAGAACCCTGGCTGGATAACATTGGAGAACAGAGACTACCATAAGCATATCCATGGCTCATTCCCAGGTTTGATCCCTGGCTCCGTCCCTGGCCTCTCAAGGCAGGGCTAGGAAAGAGCTGGTCCTGCAGCCATGAGCATGAATGGCCTCCTTTGCTAATCAGGGTTCACCCTGGCCTGCATTTGGATGGGTGACTACATGTGAGCGCTGTCTGCTGTAAAATATCTCCCTTGGGAGATAGGGCCGTAGCTTACTGGTGGTGGAACATCTACTTTCATGCAGATGCTCCTAGGTTCAGTTCCTGGTAGCAGCTCCAGGTAGGGCTGGGACAGACGCCTGCCTGAAACGTTAGAGCTGCTGCCAGTCAGTGTAGAGCAGGGCTGCTCAACTTCGGCCCTCCTGCAGATGTTGGCCTACAACTCCCATAATTCCTGTCTGTTGGCCACTGTGGCTGGGAATTATGGGAGTTGTAGTCCAAAAACAGCTGGGGGGCCTAAGCTGAGCAGGTCTTGTGTAGACGATACTGAGCTAGATGGGCCAATGGTATGATTAAGTCTGATTAAGTATTAAACAGCTTCATATGGTCATATGTTGGTTGGAGACCCGGGGACATTCCAGCTGCAAGAAAGAAGGCCGATTGTTCCTTTCCTTTTGATCTTGGCACTGGCATTGTGATTCCGGTGGCAAAGAGTCACACCCAGGATGCAGATCTTTTCTCAGCACAAATGCAGACGTGGTAAATATTTACACAACGCAGCTCCAAAGGTTTTGTCACACTGCACCGGTTCCAGTGATATGTCTGAGCCAGCCCACCGATCACACCATCAGACGTAGGGGCGGTCAAGCTCCCCACCTCTGACCTTGTTTTCCTCTAACACAGGATCAGATATTGGGAGTGTGCCCGGCTCCCGAATTAGGGTAAGGGGCTTCTCCTCCTCTTATAATAATTGTGAGAATTGCCCCCATGTTTGGCCATATCATCTCAATCGACCCAGAGGCTCAAAGACTTGGCCATTTCTAGTGGTGAAATACATGTCCCCTGTATCTCACTCAAACTTGCTTTGACTGTTCTAGACATATTAAAGTGTCATGAAATCCTGCAGATCTTTTAATACACTTCTCAAAAGGATTAATCTTCTCAGCGGCTTTTCAGCCCTGCTAATGTCCCCTGGCCAGACGCCTAGCAACAGAATACTCTTTATTCAGAAGTATTGATGCTTAGAAGTTCTGGAGATTCAGTCAAGATGCTCCTGCCCATCTCTCAGCTTGGCTGTCCACAATTTGCCACATTTTGGGCACATTTCTCTTTAAAATGAAAAATAATAATAATGCTCTAGAGCTCAAAGGGGTCGCATTTGCTTTAATGTGGATCAAGGCAGCTTTTGTCAAACTAATGCTGGTATTTAGTGGGACAAGCTAGCAAAGGATTATACTAATTCTCTTTGGCTCCTGCTTTTGCATAATATTGTTCATACATGAAGGTTTACTAGAGTCGCCAATCAAATGCTATTATACAAGTCCCATTAATAAAACTATGAACTGGTTCTCACAACCAAGATCCGGGTTGGAGACCAGAATCCCAGACCCATTGCATGCACTTGAGAAACCGTCATGTGTCAGCAAAAAGCGAGGCAGATCGATGGGAAATGATCCTATGCTAGCTATGATCTGGGTCGGAGAGCAGCAGCCAAACCACATCACGGTAGTTCACATGATCCTAATTATTTCGGGAGCTGAGCATGCTCCAATTTTCCAATCTCAAGGTGGGAGGCTTGGGAAGTGATCGTGTGCTAAGCAGCAGCTGGACCAGTGGGCTTTCCTCTTACCTCATTAAAGACCTGGGTACAGCTGCTGGGTAAGAGGGTGCCCATCCCCTAAGGATGTGCACGAAATTCGCCCGTATCCATTCAAATTTGAATCGAATTCGAATAGATTTCATTTGGGACAATTGAATAGAGTGGAGACTCGACTCAATTCAGATTCGACCCACCTCGAATCGAATTTATGCACATCCCTGCCTCCGAACCAGCTACTGCTTTGCACACGATCACGGAAGGCGCCTTCCATTTTGTGTTTAACTGACAGACTATCAGAAAATGGGAGTGCTTTCAGTTCCCAAACTAGGTTAGGACATTTATCCTACCCTGACTAGGATCGTGTGGACTCCTTCTTCATGTTCCCAGCACTGTACCAAGGTGGGGGGGAAAAGCACGTCCCATACTGTTGTACGCAGATAATGGCTAGCACAGGATCATTCCCCCCACCCTTAATTTTTGCCGACATGCAACCATTTCTCATGAACACGCATGGGACTTGGAGCCTGGATGGATATTCCTCCTACCCTGATTTTGGTCATGAGAACCAGCCTATTCTCCTCCTTCTCCTTCTCCTACTGCTGCTGCTGCTGCTACTACTATTTATATACCGCTCTTCAACCAAGTTCTCAAAGTGAGGAACATAAATAATACATAAATAAGATGATCCCCTGACCCCAAAGGGCTCACAATCTAAAAAGAAACATAAGGCAGATGCCAGCAACAGCCACTGGAGGGATTCTGTGCTGGCATAGTGAATTAGTACTGTAGTCCGGCAAGTCAATAAATGCCAGATTAGGCCAAGACCTTGGACTTTTCTGGCACCAAATGTCACCTTGCCTCATGACGCTGGTGGGGACCAGCCCCACCACCCTTTGCAAGTTTTGAAAGTGATGTGGGGGGTGAGAGGAGGGAATGCTGCCAGCAGCCTCCTTTTCTTGCCTCTGGCTTCTTGCAAGTCCCCAAAAGCTGCTCATATGGCAGCAGCTGGAGTGGGGGAAGAAATCTCTCTGCCCTACCATCACCCCAATAATTTGCCGCCTGAAGCCCCTGCTTCACCTTGCCTCATGAAAGCCCCTGCTACCTGCTCTCCCTCCCTATCCATCTACCCCCCCCTTTTGCTACCCACCCTTAGTAAATCCTTCTTGTCTCATGTTTCGCCTTTGGGGAATGCTCTCTTAGCACATGTTCTGTGCAAGTCATTGGCGCCATCCCTCTTCAGCACGTGTCCGATACACAAAAGATGAAGCAATTGCACTATATATACTCACTGGGTGAAATAGCGATATTTTGAAACTATGAACATATGACGCCGCCTCCTGTTGAGTCAGACCACTGTTCCACCTAACTCAGCACTGCCTGTAAACTGACTGGCAGAGGCTCTCGGGGGCTTCAGGCAGGAGTCCTTCCCATCCCTACCTGGAGCCCTACCAGTCGGCGATTCTACTTTGGAAGGGCAGATGTGCAATCACATATCGTCTAGGTCAGGGATTCTCAACGCTGGGTCCCCAGATGTTATAGGACTTCAGCTCCCACAATCCCCAGCCCCAGTGGCCTTTAGTTGGGGATTATGGGAGTTGAAGTCCAATAACATCTGGGGACCCCATGTTGAAAATCCCTGGTCTAGATTTACATCAAAGTCCCTGTGAGCTACCGGGGAGGATTCGGGTTTTTCATTGCGTTTCGGAGCTTAGCCCGATTTACGTCCAGGTGTAAGGGAACATTGGCTCCGAGATGGAGCCAGTCGCCATGGGTAAAGGCAGCGAGCTTCATGGTGGGGCTTCCCTCACCCAGGTCTTGCAGGGAGGACCCTATCGGGTGGGGGGGGGAAGTTGACATCAGTACGCCCACTTGGAGGTGTTCCCACTGGCCCCGGCCAAGAGATGTTGCCTCGCCATCAATACATGGCCTAGCTTCGCGGGATCGGGAGAGGCTCTTGCAAGATCTCAAGGTGAGATCTCACGAGACTTGCCCCAGCTGTCAGGAGCTATATAAGGGAGGACTGGCCAATAGTGAGGGGCTAGTCCAGGAGGAGGGCTTGGTGTGGAAGATGTTCTGATTGCGGGGTAGCAACACTAGGGCAGGGCTGAATGGAAGAAGCCCTGCCTGTAAGCCTTAGAACTCCACTGGCTGAGAACCCTGAGGCCACCTCAACCTCCTTTGGCAGTAGAAGTTGGATGGCTGTATTGAGAGCCTGATACCAGGTTAACCCCTGCTAACTGAGCAAAGAGGCACCTTTCAAAGTGGTGATGCTCTTATATTTAGCAGGGTGGAAGCAACTGGCCGTATCCAACCCCAGCGCAGCATCCCTCCAGTGGCTTTTGTTGGTGTTTACCTTATTTTTCTTTTTTTTAGATTGTGAGCCCTATGGGGACAGGGAACCATCTTATTCATTTATTTATTCTTTAATTTTTTTGATGTAAACTGCTTTGGAAACCTTGTTGAAAATAACTGGTCTCTGGTGCAGTTTAAGCTCTGGGCTCAATCCCCTCTTAGCTCTAAAACAAATCAACGTTTTAAAGAAGTGCAACCACATCCCGCAGGGCATCTCTGCAACTTAAGCAAAATGCAAGAGGCAGGACTGACACTCTCATTTTTAACAGGGATTCGGAAGGCTGATTTTTGAATGGTTGACAGGAAAACTTCGGGGGACGCCTTGTCGAAGGAGCCATGGCGGTGCCATTCCGTAAAGAGTTAGAGAAATACAAGAACATCAACGAAGACGAAATCCTCAGCAAA
This sequence comes from Hemicordylus capensis, assembly GCF_027244095.1. Taxonomy (NCBI): domain Eukaryota; kingdom Metazoa; phylum Chordata; class Lepidosauria; order Squamata; family Cordylidae; genus Hemicordylus; species Hemicordylus capensis. The sequence continues at coordinate 14,380,931 of NC_069666.1, read as the reverse complement.
CTCTCTGAAGATGAACTAAAGCAGCTGGAAAGTGTTCTTGATGACCTGGATCCAGAGGTGTGTATTAAATGACCATGCTGGGTTTCTAGTTCTCATGATCACAAGAGAACGTGACGGAGCCGGCGGGGGCCGGGGAGCTTGGGGGCCGCGTGGCCCCCGCAAGCCCCAGTATGCCCTGCGAGAGTGCGCAGGGCATACTGGGGAGACCCCCGGAGCCGGGAGGTGGCTTTTCACCTCCTGGTTGAGGGTCTACTCGTGAGTAACCATGGCGCAGAGCCTCACCATGGCTACTCACGATCAGGGCAGGGGCACTTAGGCGGGTTATCTGCCTAGGAACCACCGGGCTCGCAGCCGAGCCCGGTGGTTCCCACGATCGGGAAAATCTTTCCTAGCCCGATTTTTCCCAATCGTGGGAATAGCCCCAATGTCTTCTTCACTATGAGCCCCATCACCCATGTGTGATGGGGCTCATCTGGAGGTCATTCGGAGAGCTTTGTCCGCAGTTGCCACCAGGCCATGTGGTGGTTACTTAGGAACGGGTCTTCTCTGTTGTCGCCCTGAGACTTTGGACTGCACTCCCTGCTGAAATAAGAGCCTTCTCATTTATGACAACTTCTAAAAAGTCTCTAAAGACACATTTATTCCCCCAAGGTTTTTATAAATTGTTTTAATGTTTTCAGAGGTGTAACTAGGGAAAACGGCGCCCGGGGCAAGCACTGAAATGGCGCCCCCCGCCCCCCAACATACTACATTATACTTAGGCTTTTCCTCACAAGTGCCCGGCGCCGCCGCCAAGCCAGGCGACTGACTTGCTGCCAGGCACCAGCAAAGCAATGGGGGGGGGCGTGGGCGGTGCGGAAGGGACTGCTCGTGGGGGAGGGGGCGCCAACGTGCTCCCTTGACTGCTGCAGCACTGCAGCACTGAGCAGGAAACATTTGTATTAACAAAACATTAAAAAAAAATTGTCATGGCGGCGCCCCCCACGTGACCAGAAAAGATAGCGCCCGGGGCACGTGCCCCCCCTGCCCCCTATAGTTACGCCTCTGTGTTTTCATTTGTGTTTTAAATTTGTTTTATGTTGTTGTAAACTGCCCAGAGCTTGGGGCAGTGTACAATCATACTAACTAACTAACTAACTAACTAACTAACTAACCAAAACCTTCATAAGCCTCCAAGTGACACCTGCAAACATACATTAAGAGCTTGTTCATGGATGACAAAGGAGGGAAGAGAGGGAAAAACCTAACTGTGTGAACGTTGGGTGGATTCACACAATTGATCTAGAGTCAGTTTGATGGAAATTGGAGATCCCCACCTCGTGCGTATGATCCCATGGAATGTGTTATGTAAACCCAGAAAATTCCCCCAATCTCTGGTTTGGCATCACACCTGCCCAACATGAAGCTGAGATGCATACTCTAGGGTCTGAGGTTGGCTTGTTGATTTGGGCTTCACGTTGCCAAATGTATTCAGTGGGTTCGAACTTGAATTGATTTGAATTTGAATCAATTTGAGCAGAATTTGTGCACATCCCTACTCTCATGACAGCTGTAACATCCTTGGGTGTGAGATTACAGATCACATAGAAATGATCTCCACCCTATGCTGGTCAATGACCGAAATAAAGTGTCTGTTGATCTCCAGCCTGTGCAATAACTACTTCCCCCTCTCACCTCTGCTTTTGATAGAATGCGCTACTCCCGGCAGGTTTCCGACAAAAAGATCAGACCAGTAAGCCTTCCACGGGACCCTTTGACCGAGAGCGGCTGCTGTCCTACTTGGAGAAACAAGCACTGGAGCACCAGGACAGAGAAGACGTAATTCCTTTTACTGGCGAAAAGAAAGGTAACCATTGCTACGACTACTATGAATATATATATATCCCGCTTTTCAACAGAAGTTCTCAACATGGTTTACCTAGAAAAATAACAACAACGAAAGATGGCTCCCTGTCCCCAAAGTGTTCACAATCTAAAAGGAAACAGACATCGGCAACTGCCGCCGGAGGAATGCTGTGCTGGGGATGGATAGGGCCAGCTGCTCTCCCCCTGCTAAAGAAAGAGAATCGCCACTTTATAAGGTGCCTCTTTGCTCAGTTAGCAGTTAACACGTCGCCATGCACGCCTGAAGCATTAGGACACAGCAGGTTCTACTTACTGTGTGGCCTCTTGCTGAAATCAAGCCGGCAAAGGGAGATCAATGCCAAATTACAGGGTTTTATGTATGATTTGTGGGAGCACACCCAGATGAATTGCTAGTTTTATCTGTGGCCTGCCCAAGGGATCAGAAGCGATGTTCTCCACGCCTCCTCCCCTAGCTCCCAATGTGGTGTTGGCAAGATGAGGCCTGCACAGCCTGTTATTCACCAAAGACACACACAGTGATGTTCGGTGGTCCAACATAAGTTGGTTAGACCTCCCAGGCTGCCTGCCTGGGGTTCTAAAGAGAGGAATGGGAGTACATTTCCAGCACTAAGGATGTGCCCGAACCGAGGTTCGAGCACTGGTTCGGCGCTGCGGGGAGAGGAGCTGCAAGCAGGATCTTTCAGAAAGAGGAGAAAAGGTCCTTACCTGCTTTCTGCCACCTCATGCAGCTTCCTGCTGGGAAGGCGCTTGTCCCAAGAACCCCCGCCCAGCGCCAGCACGCACATGACACCCGTGCATGCACAGGCACCATTTCCATGGTAGCATGGTGTTGCTGACCATGCAAACGTTGCCCGCACATGCATGGTGGTGCTGGCGATGTGTGGTGGTCAGCATGGTGTTGCTGACCACGCCGATGGCGCCCGTGCATGCACGGATGCCACATTGTGCATGCTGGTGCCACACTCGGGTACTTGGGACGAGCGCTTCCCCAGCAGGAAGAGTCCCGACCCCGGCACCTCCGTACTGCCGGAGGAAGCAGCGGAGTGTCTGGGCATGCGGCATCACGCGCCTTGACTCTCCGAGACCCTGCAGCTGGATCGTCTGCAAGGAAGGCGAGCTTCTGCTGCTTTTCCTGCCCACCCCCGTCCTGTAGCCCCATGTGATCGTGAGGAAGGGCTCTAGGAGACCCCTCATGTGATCATGAGGAAGGGCTCTAGGAGACCCCCCATGTGATCATGAGGAAGGGCTCTAGGAGACCCCCCCCATACGATCATGAGAAAGGGCTCTAGGAGAGCTTGTTTTCAAGCGTCCAGATATTCTGGGACTCACCTGGTTCCCTCTTCTGAGCTTCACTGTCCAAAGACCTGCCTTCTGAAATTGGACTCCCACAAACACTGCCTTGCTGCGATAACCCTTGGCCACGCAAACGAGCCCTGTGGGAAGCCCCCAGGCTGTTGTGAGGCGAGTCTCCTGCTCCAACACTGGCAAAGCATCCTAATGGTTGCGTAAGGGTCAGGCGTGAGCGTAGCTGGCTGTACAGCCCAGCTGTGTGGCGGCTTCTGACCACAGCCTTTATTTTGGCAGGCGCCTCGAGTCAAGAGTTGTGGGCTGATTATTTTGAAAGCTCAGCAGCCTGATTCTCACTGGAATCAAGCCGTGTAGAGATAAGCCCCCATTAATGCCTGTCGGGAGGCTTCAGGGAAGGAAGACAGGCCTTCTGAGAAACGGACGGGCCCATAGCTTAGTGGTACAGCACCTCATTTGCACACAGAAGGTCACAGATTCAATTCCCAGCATCTCCAATGTTGGGAATTCTCTCTGGTAAGAGATACCCTTCTATTACAGCAGAGTGCACAGAGGCACAACACAGCGGAGTCTGCCCAGGCATGCGTGTCTGCTGAGAGCAAAAGAAACTTGGAGCCAGTTCATCGTTTCCAATCAATATAAGGAGTCTTTATTGGTGAACTCCATTCTAGATAGGGAAGTGGAGAGAGAGGATCTCTAATCTAGCTAGCTAGCTGGATGCAGAGGGATGGATTCTGCATCTCTGCACACATGGTGCAGGGAGAGAGGAGCGTGTGTGTTGCAAGGGAGACGAAAGGGAAGAAGAAAGTGGAAGGCAGGCAGGCAGGCAGTCCCCGAGAGTAGCAATCTACATATCAAAGGGATAGTGTCGGAGCAGTAGAGAAGGGATGACCAATGTCTTGACCCCTCTAGCCCAGTGACTCACTAATCTGTCCCCCTCTGTCATTGAGACATGAGACTGTGCAGAGTCCTTCACTTCCAAAATCCAAGAGCTTTCCTAGACGGCAGGCTTTATTGCTGGTTACTGTAAGAATTTTACTGCGAGTTCAAATTTGCCCCCCAAAACCAACAGGAAAAATGGATCTCCGCCCCCTGCCCCAGGACTAGTGTTTTTCCCCATCTGTGTGCTAAATGAGATTTGTTCTGGGTGGCAGCGTCAATGCAGTGTGCATGCAGATGCATTCAGAGTGGGGCCTTCCCGATTCGAGTGGGGCCTTCCCGATTCGACCTGAGCAGCATCGAAAATTTTCAGAGTGGACATCGGAAAAACTTGTGAGTGCGCGCATGGGCGCAAGCCTTAGAGGGAACACTGCCCCGGACATAATTCGGGCCGAGCTCTAACACACAATGAAAACCCCAAATCCTATCTGGAGTGTTCCCCGATAGCTCGCAGGGACTTCAAGGTAAATCAGGAGGATATGTGAACGCACACCTGCTCTTCCGTGGGGGAAGCCAGATTAAAATAGCTGTCTGGGAATGCTCCAAGTCGGGCTGGGGGAGACTCCGCTCTAAAGCAGGGATTCCTGCATAATTATAAGGATGAGCTTACTAGGGAAATCCCTGGCGAAAGACGGGCTTTCTGAAAAACGGGTGGCATCGTAGCCAGTGACGGCACCAGTGAACAATTGAGAGGGGGCACAGAAGGGGCCAAGGCAAAAAAGGAGGCACACGGGACAGGGGAGAGCATAACCTCGGCTCCCGTGGAGACCTGTGAGGACTGATGAGGCAGCCTTTCCCCCACCTTCCCAGGAGTACTGAAAGACCTGTGTGCCCTGAGAGGGAGGCAAGGAAGGAGGCACGCAGGCAAGCCAGCTCTCGTCCTCAGCTCCTGAAACGACCAACAGCCTGCAAAGTTTTATTAAACTCAACATTGCAAACCACTTTGGGTGCCCTTGTCAAGGCAGAACGGCGGCATAAAAATGTAGCAAATAAATTTATGGATGGGCAAGCCACACCCCTCGTATTGTAGAAATAGAAATCGAATAAATAATAATATAGAATCAATATAAATAATATAATATAATAGTGTGTGTGTGTGTGTGTGTGTGTGTATCACAACAAATAATAATAAGATAGAAATTGAATAAATAAATAAATATTAGATTTTTGAAACAGAAATGGGAGGCAGATCTGGGGGGGACGCAAACTATCTGTCTGAGGGGGACTCCCCCCACCACATACACACTCTCTACAGGATCCCCACAGGGACAAACTTCTAATTAACGCAGCGTAAAAATGTGCTGGCTAGAATGCAACAGAGCTCTTCCGCCCACTACTCACTGCGCTCCAAACGTGACCCTGGAGTCAGGCCTATAATTTGTATGTCACCTCGAAGGGAGGAGTGGAAGGAACAGCAGAGGCTACACAACATTCAAATGCCTCTAATTCTTCCTGGAAAATAATCTGCACTTCATTATTGTCCCCCCCTCCCCACCACACACTTTCCCACCCTGACCTGGTTCTGATGACTTGTGTTAGAAAACAGACTCCTTCACCAGGGAATTCTTGAACAAAAGAGCAATCCAACCCGTCACCAGCTGACTGAAATATGAGGATTCTGTTGTTTGGGGTGGTGCGTGTATATACGCTGAAGCGGGCTGTATGGTTTCAATTATGCTCTGAAAGACGCCAAGGGGGTGTGGGGTGTGGGAGGAGACAAGGATGCCAGAGCTTAATGCAGAGACCGCAGAATCAGGAAGGGGTTGGACGTCTTGTGAGCACTGACACCTTGAGCTGGTCTTGTGGTAGCTGGCCCCTTTGGCTAAGCAGGGTCTGCCCTGGTTTGCATATGAATGGGAGACTACACGTGTGAGCACTGTAAGATCTTCCCCTTAGGGGATGGAGCCACTCTGGGAAGAGCAGAAGGTTCCAGGTTCCCTCCTTGGCTGAGAGAGACCCCTGCCTGCAACCTTGGAGAAGCCTCTGCCAGTTTGTGTAGACAAGACTGAGCTGGATGGACCAATGGTCTGACTCGGCATATGGCCGCTTCCTAAGTTCCTTTGTCTTCCTAGTGACCTAAAGGTAAAGTTGTGCCATTGAGTCGGTGTCGGCTCCTGGCACCCACAGAGCCTTGTGGTTGTCTTTGGTAGAACACAGGAGGGGTTGACCATTGCCATCTCCCATGCAGTAGGAGATGATGGCCTTTCAGCATCTTCCTGTATTGCTGCTGCCTGACACAGGTGTTTCCCTTAGTCTGGGAAACGTACCAGCTGGGATTTGAACCAGCAACCTCTTGCTCCCTAGGCAAGTTACTTCCCCACTGCACCATTGAGTGGCTTCCCTAGTGACCTACTTCCATCTTTATAAAGCCAAATGAGATGCAATGTGGGCCTAACTCGTTTGGAATGCCTACCTCCTTTTGTGGTTTGCCCCAACCAATATATTTTTGAAACCCTCGCCTCCTGCAGTTGTCTCTCCAGCCCAAATTTACTCTTGTGTCTATGTGTTTTTATGCTTGTATTTTATAGTTTTTAAATTAGGTTTGTTTTATATTTTTAGCTTAATATTTTAATTGTCATTTTTATTGTATGTTTTTAACTTTTGTAAACCACCTTGGGGTTGTTTTTAATGAAAGGCGGTATAGAAATTCAACAATAAATAAATAAAACAAATATGGGCCACCCCTATGGACAGGAAGGATACCGATGTCATTGGAAAGCGGAGGGCCCCTGCCGCTGAACACCAAAGCCGCGGATCACCTAATGCAGAGCTGTGCATTGGGGGGGGGGGGGAGAAAGGAGGAGCCTCGCTATAGGGCGATGTGCTGTCGCTGCTGCAGTCCTCGGAGAGTTGATGCTACATTGCCAGCATCCCTGTCTGGGAAGGATGATTCATCTCCCTAAAAATACCGCAAGAAGTCAAACAGCACGAGTTGGAACATGGGTTTACCAGCAGTCCCTTATTAGCAGGGACATCCCTGATTTCAGCCCAGAACTGTCTGTCCCTTACTGGGTGCCATTTGTCCCTTATTTTCAGCTCATGGGAAGAACCTACGGCCCAGATCAAACCAGTTATTTTCACTAATAATGAAATGAAGGTGATGATTATGGTGTGTGTGTGTGTGTGTGTGTGTGTGTGTGTGTACAGGAGAACTTTCGTAATTGTGGCTGTTCCATTCTCTGCTACTATCACAGATATGGAAACCGCAAATACCAAGCTGTTGGGAGAATGCAAATGCGGGGTAAGGTTCCTGGAGGTCTGGAAAATGGCAAAACGAGAGAGAGTTAAAAGGCTCTCTAAATGCAGAGGGAAGCATCCTACTGTGTTTCAAGGGTCTCCAGCAGTGCCCCCAAATAGCAAAGAAAATTGACTGCAAATCACAGCGTTTCCCCTTTTTGCAGGGTGGGGGTGGGAGGGAGCCATTCTGAAGCTCCCAATCTCAAAATAGTGTCTGGAAATGACCTCTGAAGTCATTTCTGGCCACCCCTGACCAGAATGTGGGGTTATATGTGGGGTTAACCCTTTTAAAGTTGGCCCCCACCCCACGTATACCGAGGCTGGGTGTCGATTGCCTGATATATATCTTGGAGAAGCTGCTGCCAGTCTGTGTAGACAATACTGAGCTGGAGGGACCAAGGGTCTGACTCGGTAGAAGGCAGCTCCCTCTGTTCCTGTGTTCCAAGTACTAACTGAGCAAAGAGGCCCCTTTTAAAGTGGCGATTCTCTTATATTTAGCAGGGGGGGAGTCGCTCTCCCTAGTCTACCACAGCATAGCATCCTTCCAGTGGCTGGGGCTGATGTCTACGCTATATTTGCTTTTATATATTGTGAGCCCTTTTTGGGACAGGGAACCATCTTACTTGTTTATCTTTTTCCCCCCTATGCAAACCACTTTGAGGACTTTTCTGAATTCACACAACCCCCTCCGTGGGAGAGTGTATACTGCTGGGATCTATAGACCTCTGGTTGGCTCACATTACATTGATTGTGTGAACAAGCTGGGTATGCCAGCATACATGCTATTTTGATGCTGGTTGTGTGAATAGGCCCCCACTTTACCCAGATAAGTAGCTGGGGAGAGTTTTTTCTCTCATTCCAACAACAACAACAACAACAACAACAACAACAACAACTTTGTTAGCCGCCCCATAACAAATTGTTGTCTGGGCAATTTATTTATTTATTTGTTTGTTTGTTATTTCTCGATGCAAACTGCTTTGGAAACTTTTGTTGAAAAGCAGTATATAAATATTTGTTGTTGGGTGGCTTACAACACAACATTAAAACATGAGATAAAAACACACAACACATTAAATCATAAGAGACAAAAAAGGGGTGGGGGTTCAAAATACAATACAATACAGAACAATTTAAAACACTTTGTTAAGATCAATTAAAATCAGATCAAAATTTTAAAATTTAAAAGGCCTGAGTGAACAAAAAGGTCTTCACCTGGCCCTATCCACCTCCAGCACAGTACCTCCAGTGACTGTTGCTGGTGTCTATCTTATGCTTCTTTTTAGATTGTGAGCCCTTTGGGGACAGGGAGCCATCTTATTTATTTATTATTTCTCTGTTTAAACCGCCCTGAGACATTTTTGGAAGGGCAGTATAGAAATCGAGTTAATGATGATGATAATAATCTAAAAGAACTAAGTGATGAACCCAGGCGAACCTCACTGGGGAGGCTATTCCATAAATGGGGTGCAACCACCAAAAAGGCCTTCTCCCTGGTAGACAGCCGCCTCACCTTGTTTGGCAGGGGCTCCCGGAGGTGGGCCTCTGAAGAAGATCTTAAGGTCCGAGTTGGGGCATATGGAGCAAGGCGCTCTCTCAAGTCTCACTTCCACGATGCTTGGTTCCTATTTCTGGATTTACCGTGGTGGGGAAAGCATGTTAATTTAATTCCCGTGCACACCATTCACAAATTACTTTGCAGAATCTGGACTCCTCCATTGCATCATAGTGAATCATTAGGCAATACGATGGTGTGGGAACCGTTCTGGAGAGGTTGTGTGGTTTCCGAGAGACTTCTGTGCAGTGGAATGTCCCTACAGAGGGATGCTTCCTGGACAGATGCCAGAACATTGGAAAATGCCGTCTTTAAAACCGGACTCCCTCAGTGGGAATTAATCCCTCCCAGTGCTGCTGTCTCAGGTCGGCCATCCTTGGAATCAACAGTGGGGTGACGTCAGTCGGAGGAGATGAGCCAGGAATCCGCCTCTTTGAAAATCTTCCTCACAAAATCCAGATGTGAAATATTTTGGTTAAAGTTAGCAATGCATGACTGCTGGTGTTTTTTAAAGGAGAAGTTGAATTTGTGGGATGTCTTTTAAAGGCTGGATTTGTAAGCTAGAGGTTTACAGTGGGGCTCTGATTCATTTGCGGTGATTCAGCAAATGTCAGCCCTCAGATGGGGAGGAGAGCTGGTCTTGTGGCAGCGAGCTTGAATTGCCCCTCTGGCTAAGCAGGGTCCACCTTGGTTTGCATTTGGATGGGGGACGGCATGTGAGCCCTCTAAGATATTCCCCTTAGGGGATGGGGCCATAGCTCAGTGGAAGAGCATCTGCTTGCATGCCGAATGACCCAGGTTCAAACCCTGGCAGCATCTCCAGGTAGGGCTGGGAAAGATTCCTGCCTGTAACCTTGGAGAGCTGCTGCCAGTCAGTGTAGACAATCCTGAGCTAGATGGCTCATGGTCTGTCTCAGAATTGGGCAGCTTCCTCTGTGAGTGTTAACAACAATAAAGTTGTATGAAATCTGAAAACTGAGAGATACACCAGAAAATGTTCAGAGTTGCCTAAATGGGACGCTGTCTGAAAAGTGGGGAAGGACATACCTGTTGTAGGACAGTCAGAAAATCCATCTGGATTGTCCGTATTGACCTGTGAATGGCAACAGTCAACAGATTTTGGATATTCCACTCTGACATGTGTAAAGTAAAGGTAAAGTGTGCCATCAAGTCGATTTTGACTCCTGGCGACCACAGAGCCCTGTGGTTTTCTTTGGTAGAATACAGGAGGGGTTTACCATTGCCTCCTCCCACACAGTATGAGATGATGCCTTGCAGCATCTTCCTATATCACTGCTGCCCAACATAGTACCAGCAGGGATTCGAACCAGCAACCTTCTGCTTGTTAGTTAAGTATTGACTCTTTAAGAGGCAAACCTAGAAGGCCTCGGGATAAGAAGGCCATGTGAGAGAACAGAAGAGCAGCTCCAAGATGTCTCTGCAGCAGATCCTTGCTGCCAAAATGTTGAATACATGAGAACAGCAAACCTCTCTTAATAACCATGTATTGCTAACAATTCAGCTGGAACACCCAGTGCATAGAACTTATGTTTTCTTTCACAAAACAAGCACAGCCTACCTGTTGACTGTCTCTGGTTTCTTGCCTAGGACTATTCAGTCCTGCAAGAAGATCATGCAGGCCCAACCACTCACACAGGCTCCTGCTGCAATACTGTAACTTCCCTCCCCATTTCTCTCACACGCCCTTCTCAGCCTGAGGCCTTCTGGGCTTGCCTAGGCAGTGCAGAAGACTATGCACCTGCCGTTTATCACCCTGATCACTCTCTGAATAGGTTCCATGTGCAAGAATGGACAAATTCTCCGAGTGTCGCTGATGGTTGCATCACTGCCAGAACATTTAATTTGCATTACCTGCTTTTTCTTTAAGGGAAAGTATTTGTCCCTAAGGAAAGGCCAATAGAAACCCACACTGAGGAGAAGGTGACTCTGGATCCAGAATTAGAAGAAGCCCTGGCCACTGCCTCCGATATGGAGCTCTACGATTTAGCAGGTCTGTTGCTGTCCTTTCATTGTTTTACTCTCATGGCTTTTTAGCTGTAATTTCAGTTCTTTCCATCACTCCAACGTGAGCTTCTGGTCTTCTTGGGATGTTTTTGGCACTCTGAGCCAGAGTTCCCCAACCTTGGGTACCGAGGTGTCATTGGACTACAACTCCCATCATCCCCTGCCACAATGGACCAGTTATTTTTCCTCCTCCCTGCACCTGTGTGACTGGAGCCACCAAAGAGGAAACTGAGCTTGAAAGAGAGGGGAATAGGATGGGGGGGCGGGTAAACTTGGTCCTCCAACTGTTGTTAAACTACAACTCCCATCATCCTCAGCCACAATGGATGTATGGGCAGAGTTCTGCTCATACATCTAAATCTACTGCCTGCCCTTCCCAGCATATACCCATGGGGTATTTGCACTGGCAGTCTGTAGCCAATTGCCGCATTCTGGCATATGCACAGCCTGCGGAATAGACACGTGTCCAATCCGGGTTTCATGCCTTTTTCGGAATGGAAGCCTCTTTCTGTGTATGAAATGCATGTTTCCTGATGCAGCTATTAGAGTATTGCTATTCTATGGTGGGCGATTCCAAAAAAAAAGGACCCTCAACCTGTGTTCCCTCTAAGAGGAATTCCCAGATGTTGTTGACTACAACTCCCATAGTCCCCAAGCAAAAGCCATTGTAGCTGGGGATCCTGGGAGTTGTAGTCAACAACATCTGGGAATCCCTGTTAGAGGGAACAGTGCCCTCAACCTATTAGGGCTGTTCTCACAACCCCAAACAGGGTTGGAGCAGGAGAGTCGCGTATGTTCTTGATCAGCGATTGCGCGTTTGCACAGATCAAGGTAGGAGGAGGGGAGGGTGATTGTGTGGGAGGCAGGAGTGGGTCGGACAGCTCTCTGTCCACCTGCGATAACATTCTGGGTACAAAATGTGGGTTGACCATGCCTGTCCCACCCAGCTTCCACATGATCGGCTTCCACACGCTCACTCTCCCCTCTTCCTACCTTGATCTTTGCAAATACATGACCACTGATTGGAAGTGTGTACAGCTCCCCACTCCTGGCTGGATGCATCTCTGAGTCTGTTTAGAGTTGTGAGAATAGCCCCAATTTCTTGGCAGCTTTTCTTTGCATAATGTCAGGGGGGAAATCTTCTGTTGCCTCTAAAAAGAGGCCCCGTGTTCCTCCTTCAGTTACAGAACACCGAGTGATGATTATCTGTCTATCATATTGTAAACCCAGAGATGCAAGTTTTGGGCGGTATAGAAATATTTTAAATAAATAAAAATAAATATAGATAGCAGTGTCTATCTATCTATCTATCTATCATATAGACAACAGTAGCCTGCTATATACATCTCTAGGTGGTGTACACAATCCAAATTATGATATAAAAACAAAAACAAACTATTAAAACATTTTAACAGAATAAAAACAATTAAAAACCATTTACAGAGTGAAACGACTAAAATCATTCCACAGGATAAAAACACTTAGGCAGTTTAAAATTTTAATTAAAAGCCTGAGGAAAGGGTGTGTGTTGCAAGAGTCTTTTTAAAATATAAGGATGTTGCTTTGAATGGAGAAAGGGAAAATGGTAAAAAGTGTGTGTGTGTCCCCCCCCCACTGATTTCATCAGCTGATTTCACCCCAGTTGATTTCACTGATTTCACCCAGTTGATTTCACCATCAGCTGATTTCACTGAAATCACCCCAGCTGATTTCTGTCGCATTGCTCTTTGTATTTTGTGTGTGCTTGCAGCTGTTCTTGGAGTGCACAACCTCGTCAACAACCCACGATTTGATGAGGGAGCCACCAGTAAAGATGGGAAAGGAACTGTGAAGAGTGAGTAGACACATTTCCTCGATGACTTGCAGATATCCGAATCAAGCTTGAGAGTGAGAGTCAACCCAGAACAGAGGCAGAAGGAATGACTTTGGACTTTGTGATTGTTTTATTTTATGTAAATAGCAGTTCCAAGTGGAACTCTGTGTGTGTGTGTGTGTGTGTGTGTGTGTGGAGGGGGGCAGGTGAGTGGGGGGACATCTGCCCCTGCCATGGTCTCACTCTGGATCTGCACACAAATCACGCACGCGCACACACATGGCTGGTTTTTTGCACTGAAGCCAATGGCGACTTCCCTCCTGAGCCAAACAGCAGCAGCAGGAGTGGCCTATTGATCCAGATTGGGACCATGATGGAGGCAGAGAAGTTAAAGCCCCCCTGCCCTCTCTGGATTGTCTCAATCTGGATGGAGCCCCCAAATGGCTGTTATTTACGCTGGAGTGTTTTCAGACAGCAGTCTTTACCGTGAGTTTACTGCAAGGCTTTGCTGTGAGTTTGAAGTTGCCCCCTCATAATGGGGGGGGAGTGGATTTTTTTAAACTCTGGATATAAATCAGGCTATGCTCTAACACAGGGATTCTCAACCTTGGGTCCCCAGATGTTATTGGACTTCAACTCCCATAATCCCCAGCCACAGTGGCCTTTGGTTGGGGATTATGGAAGCTGAAGTCCACTAACATCTGGGGACCCAACGTTGAGAATCCCTGCTCTAACACACAATGAAAAGCCCGAACCCCGATATCTTGCAGGGACTTCAGGGTAAATCTGGCCGATATGTGATTGCATATCCTCCATTCTGGAGGAGATGTGAATTAAAAGCCCTGTGTGAAAAGGTTCCCGGGGAATTACCACTCCTCCTTCTGCACTGATTTGAAAAAGAGGGGGGAGGGGATCAGGAGCAGAGCAATAGCAATAGCACTTACATTTATATACCGCTCTATAGCTGGAAGCTCTCTAAGCGGTTTACAATGATTTAGCATATTGCCCCCCAACATTCTGGGTACTCATTTTACCGACCTCGGAAGGATGGAAGGCCGAGTCAACCTTGAGCCCCTGGTCAGGATCGAACTTGTAACCTTCTGGTTACAGGGCGGCAGTTTTACCACTGCGCTACCAGGGGCTCTGAGGAGGAGGGTCTTCATCCTCTTCCCTCCCTCTCTGCAGCAGTCACATCAGCTTCAAGGTGGCCATTCCCAGATGGAGAACAAGTAGTGCGGTTGCAGCATGGAGGGCAGGAAGGTTCTGAGTACCCCCGAGATACTTTCAAGTACCCCTAAGGGTACTAGTATCCCCTGTCGGGAAACCCTGTCCAAGTCCAACCCCACTGCTCTGTGCAAGAAATGACCACAACATCCCTGACACTGCCTAACCAGCCTCTGTTTGAAAATGAAATCAGACGATACTGATTTTGTGGCCTTTTGGCTCCACCGCGTACATTTCCCTCCTCTCTGCCTGTGTATAACCTGTCTGTTTAGGATGACGCTCTGTGCTTCTGACATAATCTACAAAAGCTTCTGCCGCAGTGAATCCATTGATGCCGCAAGACAAATTTCTGCGATTGCAGAAGCAGACTTACATGGTTACCCCCTCAGGAAGTTCTCTTGAGCTCATATTTGACTCGGAGGTCACCAGCAGTTGCTGACGGTTAAAATATAACCTTCCAGCTGGTAGAAGCTTGGGTGGTCTGAGCTTGCTATCCGTTGCATTGATCTAATATTTAAGAAGGGCAGTTGCAAATTAGAGTTGTGGGCCATGATATGTATCCAGCTCCAGGAATAATCAGTGTCCATCAATGGCAATTCATGGCTGCTAGCATTGGGAATTGTCTCTCTCGTGAGTAAGGCTGCTCCAAGTCTTGATAAATGATGGACTGGTGGAGGGAACAGCTTTCATTTTATTGCTAAGAATGTGCAGATGTTGCAGTTTTGCAGGCACAAATTGAATTCACAGATGGACCATTAATATAGGAGATAAATAGTGGGGGCCGCTACTTATTTTGCAGTGAATGCTCTTCCTTCCCTCCAAACACCGTAGCTCTGACGATCAAAGGAGGTATTCCTCATGATGCCCTTCATGAGAAGAAGGAGATTCACCAGAAGTGGATTGTCTATATTGTAATGTGCTAAGGAATCTTGTGGTGATGAAGCTTCCAGTGGTGATTGGCTGAACTGCTTTAATGTCACAGAGGGGCTGGGCAATCAGACGTATGCCTGAGTGACTGCCATTGGCTAAAGCAGAAGCTTAGGAAAGGAAGATTCAAGGTCCCCCGAGTAAGCCCAGAGAAGCAGGAAGGTATGGAAAGAGTGTTCTAGAGCAGGGATTCTCAACGTTGGGCCCTCAGATGTTATTGGACTTCAACTCCTATAATCCCCAGCCCCAGTGGCCTTTGGTTGGGGATTTTGGGAGTTGAAGCCCAATAACATCTGGGGACCCAACGTTGAGAATCCCTGTTCTAGAGGAATAAGAGGAATGCCATAAGGCAGGGGTTCACAACAGGCTGTACTTGTGCCCCTAGGGCTATTTGAAAGGCTCCCAGGGGTACACAGAGCCCTCCTGCCTCCTGACACTGCAGCTGCATTATTTGTTCCCCATGAAGTTCTTCACACTCAGCTTTTCGCTTGCATCTCCTCCGGAATGGAGATTTGCCTTCACATATTGGCCAGATTTACCCCGAAGTCCCTGGGAGCTATCGGGGTGCACTTTGCACACAATTCAGGGTTTTCATCGCACATTAGTGTAGCCCGATTTATATCGGGGGTAAAAAAAATCCACTTTTTGCATTGGGTTTTTTTTGGCAACTTTGCAGTAAAGCTTTGCAGAAAACCCGTGGTAAAGCCTGCTGTCTGGGAAAGCTCCCTGTGAGGATTGCTGGCTTGAGGCCAACACATCCTCAGTGACGTGTCCACTGCAGAAGGGGAGGGAGAAGGGTGAAGACCCTCCTCCGCTGCTCCTGATTGGCTGGCTGCATGCTGAAGCTCAGCATACCCCTCCCTCAGCCTGACTGACAGGCTTCAGAAAATTAGCAGTGAGTAAAATGACTTGACTAGCAAGAGGTTGTCAGTTCGAATCCCCACTGGTATGTTTCCCAGACCATGGGAAACACCTATATCAGGCAGCAGCAATATAGGGAGATGCAGAAAGGCACCATTTTGTACTGGAGGAGGCAATGGTAAACCCCTCCTATATTCTACCAAAGAAAACAACAGGGCTCTGCAGTCACCAGGAGTCGACACAGATTCAATGATAAACTTTACCTTTTACCTTTACTCCCACTGAAACTGGTCCCATTAATTTCAGTAGGAGTACTCATGAGTAACTTAGTCTGGATTTAAGCCAGTGACTGGAGTAGCCTGTCTCCCTGACTGTAATACTGAAATTTGAGTGAGTGAGTGTGTGTGTGTGCGCACACACACACACACACACACACACACACACACACACACACACTCTTAAATGGAGAGGAGAGCTGGTCTTGTGGTAGCAAGCATGATTTGTCCCCTTAAGCTAAGCAGGATCTGCCCTGGTTGCATACGAAAGGGAGACTAGAAGTGTGAGCATGTAAGATATTCCCCTCAGGGGATGGAGCCGCTCTGGGAAGAACATCTAGGTTCCAAGTTCCCTCTCTGCATCTCCAAGATAGGGCTGAGAGAGATTCCTGCCTGCAACCTTGGAGAATCTGCTGCCAGTCTGTGAAGACAATACTGAGCTAGATGGACCAATGGTCTGACTCAGTATTTGGCAGCTTCCTATGTTCCTATGTTAAATGTTACAGTTAGGGAGACAGACTGCTACTGTCCCTGGCTTACATCCAGATTAAGTTACTTATAAGCAGTCTTATTGAAATTTGTGGGACAATAGTATTTGTCCTATTAATTTCAGTAGGAGTACTCATGAGTAATTTAGTCTGGATGTAAGCCAGTGCCTGTAGCAGCCTGTCTCATAACTGTAACTGTAGCATTGAAATGTGTGTGTGCATTTATTTACACTCTCTCTCTCCCCCCCCCACTCTTCTTTGTGGTACCTGAGCTGAAGGTTTGCATTGGGGACCCTTGCCTTTAGGAGTTTGAGAGGGGAAGGAAAAATGGGGTTGAAGGGATGCCAGGACCCTAAATGGTGAGGAAGAGTGGAGCTCCCTTGTCTGATTTCATATAACCGACCATATTGTCCCTGCAGGTCTCTTGTGCATTTGTAATATCTCAGATAGCAGGAGCTTAAATCCATGAGATTTTTCATCACACCCGTTCCCAGCCACAAGGGATGGCATCTCAAGGCACACCTGCTTTCTGTTTTTCAGATGTGGTCCGAGGTGAAAAGGTGAAGCCAGTTTTCGAGGAGCCCCCGAACCCAACAAATGTTGAAGCCACTTTGCAGAGGATGAAGGCAAATGACCCCACACTCCTGGAAGTCAACCTGAACAACATCAAGGTATTGGGGACCGTGCCGTTACTCCAGCCGTGTTGCCTCATTGCAGCTATAACAACAACAACAACAAATATTTATATACCGCTTTTCAACAAACGTTTCCAAAGCTGTTTACATAAAGAAATAATAAAGAAATAAGATAAAAAAAGACAATCCTATTCACAAAATAGTTCTAGAGATTCTTAATTTGCTTTCTAAGTATTTCTTTGCGGTCAGGGCTCATCCTAAGAAGCTGGGTGCGGGGGACCAAAAGAGGCTGCTTGGGTCATTCCATTCTCTCCCACCCCTCCCCAGGAGCTGGGCTGCCTGAAGCACAAGCCGCCTTCTTAGGTGCTCTCCCCACCCACCAGCTTGTTAGGACAAAGTGGTGATTCTCTTGAATTGAGCAGGGGGAGAGCAACTGGCCCTATCCATCCCCAGCACAGCATCCCTCCAGTGGCTGTTGCTGGTGTCTATCTTTATTTAAAAAAAAAAAGACTGAGAGCCCTTTGGGGACAGGGAGCCATTTACCTTTACTTACCTCATTTATTTCTTACACACAGACGTAAACCCATAATGTTATAAAGCCACACAAGTGACTTTTTAAAGTTACAGAGTACCTTGCTTCACTGATCATACAATATGTAGCAGTTGTCTCGTGATCCACTGACCATCAAGTGAATGAGAGCACCAGCTTACCTGGCGCAACCCTGCATGCGGACTCTGGCTCCAAATTCCTAAATTCGGGATTAGTCCATGAGCCAGGCCCACAGATTCAGTTTATCGGTACCATCTCGGGGGATGAATGCCCATAGTGATTTCGGGCAACATCTACCCTCCTAGAGATGGAAGACAGGTGAGGTCATGATTGCACCTACACCTTTCTTTATTGCTACCCCCCAAACAATTCGGGCAAAACTGCAGTCATTTTTGCACAGAAGAAAGGATTCACGTTAGGGTTAGGCTAACACTGAAAAAAATGTTGTACTCTTTGGAGGACATTCCTTCCAATTGCCATTTCTCTGACATTGATACAATTTTGTAATCGTTTTTGTTTTTGTTTTAACATTAAAAGCTTTTAAAACACAACTGCAAACTGTGACCACTGCAGGCCTGTGGGCTCAGAACGACAACACACTGAAAGCCTTGCAGTGCTGTCACCTATTTCCAATCTCTAGGGCTGTAAACCTTGTCAAAACTCATGAGCGCTCGTGCCCACCAGATGGTACCAACCACCCTCGCTGACTCATGTCCTAGGTTCCTAGGAAAGTCACTGACCTTCACTAGCCAAAAGTCAGCGTCAGGTTCATGAATTATAGTCATGTTGGCAGCCGGTCAGCTTTATATTTTAAAACTACAAGTTCACATTAAAGCCAGAGCCATATATGATCACGTCTAGATTCCCCATTAGAAGTGGCATGATGGATTCCTAGCCTACTCGCCCACCAACCTGAAAGAGCTTGTTTATACAGAATACAACCAATGTCTTCTCCACTTGGCTGCTTGTTGCATTTTCTCTACAGAACATCCCCATTCCGACGCTGAAAGACTTTGCGAAAGCTTTAGAAACCAATGCACACGTGAAGAAATTCAGCCTGGCAGCGACCCGGAGCAATGATCCTGTTGCACTTGTAAGTTAAGCCAACTCTTTTTTGAAAAACTTGAAGGTTTGGTTCAGGCAAGGTGCCTTTCTCATTTACGATGCCTTATTTTGGATTTTATCTTTGAGATATAGTACTACAACAGGGCATGTGCATCACAAAAAAGTAGCTGTATTTTCCCGTTGTAGGAGTTTGAGATTCTGGGCATCGTCTTCAATATGATCCTGCCAATCCGAAGCATTTTACCCCTGTTGTAGGGTTTAATCTGGAAAGCACCCTGGGTAGCTTTTCCTCTTCCCTTGCTTCCACACAGTCACTTCTACCCAGGTTTTCCTCCGACCTGGCTTCCACACAACTGAAAATTGGGTGCACACACAGCTCCCAAACCCGGGTACAACACATATTTTGACTGTGTGAATGGCCTCAAAATATGCATTTTTATAATACTGTTTGAGATTTTCAACCGCAGTTGTTATCAGTTATTGTTATTTGTTGATATTGCCTTCATATGGCTACATGGTATGTTTTGACTGGGTGCAAAATGCTGTAAGCTGCTTCAAGCACTTTGTGAGGAAGGAAAGTGAAAATTAAATGAATGTAATCGTGCCATTGAAGAGGAGCACCCTGAATTTCGGGACGTTGTTCACAAGACTGTAAAAGACATATCCGTAGGTGTTGGGGAAATTCCCAGATCATTACCTTCTGGCAAGAACATGTATTTTGATGGGGCAAGAACATTTGTATTTTGATGTACTCTGTATGGTGCACGTGGATTCAAATTGCAGTAGGGATAATCCCGAGATCCTGACTTACATTTCGTGCTCTTCCCTTACCTTCAGGCATTTGCAGATATGTTGAAAGTGAACAAAACACTGACAAGTCTAAACATAGAATCTAATTTCATCACCGGGACAGGCATCCTTGCCTTGATTGATGCTCTGAAAGAGAACGAGACACTGACAGAAATAAAAATTGACAACCAGGTAAGGAAAGGGCTGTAGACTGGAATCGGGTGTTGGCCAAAAATATCTAAGAATTTTCTAAAATATTCTAAGAAAGGTCTAAGGCAAGGCACAGTCACTAGAAGGAGGTGTTTGGAGCCTGGATAGGGGACAGTTCTTTTTTCCCGTTTTTTCGATTTTTATTTAAAATCACCAGATACCATTACGATACACTTATAAAAACCATCATTAAAATACAAAGAAAAAAGAGGCCCAATATGACTACTGAACATTAGACATATAACACTCTACAACATCATTCCTTTCCACACTTGAATGAATTGGGTTGTCCCCTCCTTACCATAATTTTTATAGTTCAGAAATAATAACAGATCCTGCCAAAACATAATAAAAGATTGGGATGGAATGACACCTTTTCGAATCTTTAAAGAATAAGTCAGTTTTTCGGCTGTTAGAATATTGTTGTACCAATCCTCTAGAGATAACTTTCCCTCTTTCCAATTTTTGGCTATGACCAATCTAGCTGCTATCAACATAAAGGACAGTAAATCTTTAGATTCCAATCCCTCTAATTCTTCCAAAAAAATTTCCTAACAATGCCAAGAAGGGATCTGGCCGAATCTACTGGCCAGTGATTTACGCCAGTTAGGGGGCAGTTCTGTTGAGGCAGAAGTCTGAGCAGAAGGATTATACTTTTGATTTATTTGAGACATGAGGAACACCATACAGGTGACTCTGTGAGCCACCCCCAGCAGTATTATTCCGGAGCGACGGGATACATGTATTTAAAATAAATAATAAATGAATGGGTTCTCTGAAAGTTCTGTCTGGGATGGGTGCTTGAGGGCTTATTCACAAATGCAGGCCGTGGCTTGATGCCACAATTGAATGAGGTGTGTGTGTGTGTGTGTGTGTGTGTGTGTGTGTGTGTGTGAATCCACTTGCAGCTGGGTTTGATCACAATAGGGCCGGCCTACTTTTCAGCTGTGGCTGTGCCTGTAACAGCGGTTTGCCCCAGTCTCTTAACCTGTATTTCCAGCTGAATTGAACCAAACAAAAGAACTAGGCTTGTTCACATGATCCTAATCAGGGTTGGAGGAGTGCCCAGTACATAGGAACATAGGAAACTGCCATATACTGAGTCAGACCACTGGTCTGTCTAGTTCAGTCTTGTCTTCACAGACTGCCAGCGGCTTCTCCAAGGTTGCAGGCAGGAATCTCTCTCAGCCCTATCTTGGAGACGCTGCCAGGGAGGGAACTTGGAACCTTCTGCTCTTCCCAGAGAGGCTTCATCCCCTGAGGGGAATATCTTCCAGTGCTCACACATGCAGTCTCCCATTCATATGCAACCAGGGCAGACCCTGCTTAGCTATGGGGACAAGTCATGCTTGCTACCACAAGACCAGCTCTCCTCTCCATACAGGTTGGAGAGCCGGGCATGCTACTGATTGATGGTCATGTGAACTCAAACTTCAAGGTTGGAGGAGGGGAGAGTGATCTTGTGGGAAGTGGGAGTTGAGTTGAATGTGCCCTGCCCACATTCTGTCCCCAGCACTTTATCAAGGGTGGATGAAAAGCTGTCCCACCCAGCTGCTGCCTCTCACATGATCACTCTCTCCTCCTCCTCCCTTGATGGGCTTAAGAACACAAGAACAGCCCTGCTGGATCAGGCCCAAAGCCTGTGTCCAGCATCCTGTTTCACACAGTGGCCCACCAGATGCCTCTGGGAAGCCCACAGGCAAGAGGTGTTACCTGCAAGAGGTCTCTCTTGCTGTTGCTCCCCTGCATTGAGAAGCATCGTGGCTCTAAGGCTGGAGACTGGGGCGGGGGGAGAGGTCAGTACCAGGCCAGCTGAAATCTGCAGGGAAGATGACCCTGCATACCTGCTCTCACCCAGCCCAGTTCCTGGCCAGGAAGAAATCTAGTTTTTCATCCAGACCTTTTGGCGACACAGATTTCAGTGTAAAAAAAATCTGGATTTCAGTGAAAAAATCTGGAAAAATCCAGTTGTGATCATCCAGTCGTGAGCCCCTTTTTGTGGTCCCTCTCCCTGCCTCCATGTTTAAACTTCGACTGTAAACTCTTTGGGGCAGGGGTGTATTTTGCACATAGAGCACTATGCACATTGATGGGGCTGTATAAATAATCGGAATAAAGTGATGAGGAATCACGGGACGGGCCCGCAGGTGTAAGCCAGGTCTACTTTTTCCTCCTTTGGGAGTAAGCCTGTCCATCTCCTCTTGATTCCTTTCCCAGAGGCAGCAGCTGGGCACAGCCGTCGAGATGGAGATTGCTCAGATGCTGGAAGAGAACCCGCAGATCCTCAAGTTTGGGTACCAGTTCACAAAGCAAGGCCCGAGAACCAGGGTAGCAGCAGCCATCACGAAAAACAATGACCTAGGTAAGACTCCGTGTCCTTCTGGCTAGCAAGGGTTCCTGACTGTGCTTCCTAGGCAAAGGGCCTGTTGGGAAGTGACTGGAAGCCCAGGGCGTTTTTCACACAGGGCGTTTAGCTCACTTCTCCTCCAGAATGGAGGGTGTGCGTTCACATATCGGCCAGGTTTACCCCGAAGTTCCTGTGAGGTATCGGGGAGTACTTCACACAATTCGGATTTTTAATCCCATGTTAGAGTGTAGCCCGGTTTATATCCAGGGTAAAAAATAAATCCACCTTTTGCGTCATTTTTTGGGGGGCAACTTCAAACTCGAAATAAAGCCTGCTGTGTGAAAAACGCCCAGGCGAGAAGTTATCCAACACATAACAAACAATCACCAGCTAGGATCGTTCAGCCAGGTGCACGATCCTGGCTGGCAGCAAGTCTGCTACTGAAACCAGCAGCTTCAAGTCCCACCTATCCATGGAAGGTCCTGATGAATTCCCAGCATCCTCTTCCCTACCAGCAGACTGGAACAGCTTCATAATGCCAGTGCTGCCATCTCATTGGCCCCAGAGGAGCAGGAGGCGGACCCAGTCCTGCCGACACTGCTCCAGCTTCGGGAGCATGGAGTGTTCTTTGAAGGCAAACCCGTCCATTGATGGTGACCACTCTAGGCATAGCTCTCGATGGTTGCAGGTGAGGGCATGCCACATGCTGGCTGTCCAGGCAGGAGTGGTGTGCAGGTTCTCACGACTGGACGATCAGGGTAAAAGGGCTCTGCCCTCATTACAGTGCTGGGTACAAAAGTTGGGTAGCCCTGCCGTGAAAAGACTGGGCCGGAGGGGAATGTGCTGAGTTCCCACAGGCATGGAAATCTGGGTAGCCCTTTTCCTACCCTGATTGTAGCGGTTTTGAGAACTGGCCCAATATTTTTCAGGCTTCCTGAGGGGTAGGCTGCTGCTAGTAGGGACAGGCACAATGATGGTGGCTACCTTTATTCTACAGAAGTCTCTTCTGGAGTTATAATTTTGGGCAGTGGGAAGGGGGAAGCTCAACAACGGCATCCTAGTTGCAGGCTAGAGAGATGCCACTACATCACCACTGCAGATGCCACTACACTACAGGGCACTGTGCTGCCTCCTTGTGGCTGTAGTGGAATAACACCTGTCTACCCTGAACCTTCAGTAGCCATGGCAAGAAACCCTTTGGCCCATGTGTCCAGCAAAGGAGAGGTAAGGGGCTATAGCTGTGGAAATGGAGACTTTTCCTTTCCCAATTGCCTCATCAGAAGGGAGGCCAAATGGCTTTTTGTGCATTGGTTCAGGGAGGATGCTTTTCTCGGCATCTGATGTTGTAGTGTAGTGGTTACGGATGTAAGCTATGAGCCAGAAGTTCTCGCTGAGCCATGAAAGTTCAAAATTACAGTCCCCAGAGTTCCCTGGGAGAGAAGGAAAGGCTACTAAACCAGTTTATGCTAGAGATACACCTGTAGCCTTCTCTACCATAATAATAATAAAATAATAATTAATCATCATCATAATCATACGACGACGATGATGATAGTTAATAATACAAACTATGAGTCAAACTATGCCTATAATATAATGCGTAGTTGCTTCTGACACAACATAATATAATGCGTAGGTTCTGACACAACATGCAGTATTCAACTCCTACCCTGGCTTTAGAGGATGTGGCCGTTGTTCAGTGGTAGAGCATCTGATTTGCATGCAGAAAGTCCCAGGTTCAATTTTTGGCAGCCTCTCCAGGTAGGGCTGGGAAAGACCCCTGTCTGAAACCCTGGAAAACTGCTGCCAGTCAGTGTAGGCAATACTGAGCTAGCTGGACCAAGGGTCTGACTCTGTAGACGGCATCTTCTTTTGTTTTGAGATTTGTCATGCATTTCCCACACACTTTCATTCCTCTATTTTCAGCTATGAGGGTTCTCCGCCTACACATGCTCTATGCCTACATGGGGCTGGCTTTCATGACCAGCATAGCATACTGGTTAGAGTGTTGGACTAGGACTGGGGAGACCTGAGTTCAAATCCCCATTCAACCAGGAAACTCACTGGGTGACTCTAGGCCAGCCATGTATCTCTCGGCCTAACCTACCTCACAGGGTTGTTGTGAGGATAAAGGTAACCATGTAGACCACTCTGGGCTCCTCGGAGGAAGAGTAGGATATAAATGTAAAAAAAATAAAAATAAAATAATAATAAATAAAATCAGGGTGGGAGGAGCATCCCGCCAGCCTCTAATCCTGAGAAATAGTCATGTGATGGCAAAAATTGAAGTAGGGGGGAAGTGATCGTGTGCTAGCTGTGATCTGGGTAGGATGGTGGCAGCCGATCCACATCACGTACCCAGTACTGTATTGAGGGCACAGGAAAAGAATGCCCCACCCTGCCCTATCCAGATCCTTGATTTTTGTCAAAAACACAATCTGTTCTCTGTGGGTCCGCACAGGGCTTGGAGCCTGGCTGGACACACCTCCTACCCAGCTTTTGAGCAGGAGAATGGCCTTGCTATCTCTGGCCTTTCTGTGGGAGATGCATCCCAGCATGCTTCGTGATGCTTTAAAGTCATCTCATTGCTCACCAAACCCTTCAATCTCCCTCTTACAGGGCCAGACACACCCTCAGCTCAATAAATTCCCATTCCACCCAGCTCCTTCCACCCAGCTTTGATTGATTGATTGATTTGATTTCTATACCACCCTTCCAAAAATGGGCTCAGGGTGGTTTACACAGAAAAATAATAAATAAATAAGATGGATCCCTTTCCCCAAAGGGCTCACAAGCTAAAAAGAAACGTTCAATAAGACACCAGCAACAGTCACTGGAGGTCCTGTGCTGGGGGTGGATAGGGCCAGTTACTCTCCCCCTGCTAAATAAAGAGAATCACCACATTAAAAGGTGCCTCTTTGCCAAGATAGCAGGGGTTTTAGTGTGAAAACAAGCCTGTTACGTTGCTGCTGCTTCTTCTGCGTGGCCAGGTTACATTAGCTATAGCATCAAAGATGGATGCATCTCAGGATCCCAACTCAAATATTGCTGAGCATTTACTCTGGCAAAAAACGGGGGGGAAAGTATTGTATTTTTTAGTCTGCATAGATCTTGAGGAAGAATTGCATGGTTTGCACATATTAAACTTCTCGCCACACTTAATCTGCCACTGAAGTAACATGATAAATGATGACGCCTGGAATTCTTGTGTTGTGCAAGCTGAAACAGAACCGAAAAAATGTCAAAAACGCCCCATTAAAAAGTGACTGCCTCATTCTCGGAACTTCGGCCATCCTTCATTCTTGTTTGTTTGGTTTCCCTGACAGTTTTTGCTGTGCTGTGCATGAAAAAGCCCGGGAAGGAGCATCAAATATTCTGTAGCAATAAAAAAGAAACCACTTCTCTTTGTCTAGGTGAATAATACGAGCCAGAAGAGGAAGACAGATAATGCATCAATGTGATTTGTGCCTTTGCACAAAGCAATGTCACAAATGCCACGTGATTGGAATCTGTATCAATGAGGTTTTCTCTTTCTAGCTTGGCACAAGGCAATAACATTCCCCAAGTTTCCTGTTCCACCCAGTTTTGCCCTGAGATCTGAGTATTTTCAGATCTTGGAGCAAAACTGGGCAGAACAGGAGATTGCCCCCTGTGTATGACATAATATGCAGGGGGCATGGCCACTAGATGGGCCGGACTGCCCTTCTGCCATTTTCAGACGGTGCTTTGTTCATGTGCCATTTGGGTTGGGTCAGGTGCATTCTTCCTCTGCCTCACTCCGAGTAAAGAAAGAATGCACCCAATCCGAATAGCACATCCACGAAGCGCTGATTGGAAGCAGCAAAATGGCAGCACACCTGTCTTGCCACTAGTGGCTACGGGCCCGGGGACAGCAGGGGAAGATAAGTGTCTGGCAGCCCCAGGAGGTACGGGGGAAAGTGGGAGGCAAGCCTCTGGTGACCCGGTAGCCCTTTCTCACTGCTCGTGGGAAAGGGCTCACTGTGTGGAAGCAAGGTAAGAAGAAAAACAGGGAAGAAGTGATTGTGTGGAAGCAAGGTAAGAGGAAAACCTGGGTAGAAGTGATTGAGCCTCTTATCACGATCTGTGAGAAGGACTCCAGAGTGGGCTGCATGGAAGGCCAGTTAAACCTACTTCCCCTGCAGATGATCAAAGTGCCATTGCTGGGCGTGCTCCCTGCACACCCAGACGATTCCCCGCGCACTGATACACCGCACGAGCCTGGGCTTGGTTGCTCATGAGTACAGCATCAGTTTTTTGATTGAGTAAATGACCTCAATGTCTTGTGCTTTTGCCCACTAGAAAGAGAAAAACCTCTTTCAGCACCCTTTATCATATAATATACCTAGAAATATATGTGGTTTGTGTTTTTGGAGGTCGTCAGTGCAGCAGTGTTAGAAAAGTGCCGCTTGATGCTCACCAAGCTGTCCTTTTTTCCTTCCCCTCTCTTTAGTTCGCAAGAAGCGCGTGGAAGGAGAACGCCACTAGACCTGCCTCTGAGGATGTGAATAAGTTCCCTGTCAAAGAAGGCTGGTCAATCGGCAATCTCAGAATATTCACTGGTCTGAAGGGAAGACACTGGAAAGCCTTTCGGATGAGGCTACTCCTATTCCATTACCCTCATCCCCGCCCCACACTTTTTCGAACAAAACAATCAAGCCTAATTTTCTTTGAAATATTCACATTTGGGTTATTTAAAAAAAAAATTATGTGAAACCAGGATGCACACCACGCAGACCACAGGGGCATTTATGTGGGACTCCTAAAGCCACTATGGGTTTTCCTTTTGCATTTTGTCTCCCCTCTGCATTTCTTCAAACATCAGATAAAAGAGACTGGATGGAAAATGGGGCACTTCTTCAGCCTGGCCTTACCCACGAGAGTGGGTCTTTCTTCTGGGGCCATGCTGGCTAAATCCTGCCTGCATCTGTAAGGAGCCATTCGCACAAAGCAGCATTTGCGATCCAGTGCTGCATTCTTTGTTTCTGGTCCAGTCACCTGCAGTCATGGGAGTCTATGGGAGGAGAGCTGGTCTAGGGGGTAGAAAACGTGAATTGTCCCCTTTGCTAAGCAGGGTCGATTTGCGTTTGAATGGGAAACCACATGTGAGCCCTGTAAGATATTCCCCTTAGGGGATGGGGATGCTTGAGGAAGGGCATCTACATGCTTGCATGCAGAAGGATCCAAGTTCCCTCCCTGGCAGCATCTCCAGATATGGCTGAGAGGGACTCCTGCCTGCAACCTTGGAGAAGCCACTACCAGTCTGTGTAGACAATACTGAGTAGATGGACCAAGGGTCTGACTCAGTATATGGCAGCTTCCTATGTTCCTAAACATGCTCTGACTGCAGGTTGCCTCAAACTCCAAACTGGGGCCAGCCTGAGACCTCCCCTCCTTCCTCACTAATTAACAAGAGGCACAGTCCACTGGGAAGTTCTCCTGCACAATCCCTACTAACCCTAACCCTACTGAAATGAATAGGAGCCACCTGGTGGACTGTGCTTCCTGGTTAGATCTGTCTGTCGCCCATTCCCGAGATTCGTTGC
Organism: Hemicordylus capensis; assembly: GCF_027244095.1. NCBI lineage: Eukaryota > Metazoa > Chordata > Lepidosauria > Squamata > Cordylidae > Hemicordylus > Hemicordylus capensis. The sequence continues at coordinate 14,353,256 of NC_069666.1, read as the reverse complement.
CTCACCTGGCCTCATAGTAGAGCCGACTCTGCTCTGTGGCCATAGAAAGCTTGCCTTACTGGGAAGAGTTTTATGCAGCTCGTAGAAGGGCAGAGCTATAAGGGAGAGGGACCAAGGGGTCATGTAAGTGGGACTCCCATCGCAAGGCTGGACCATTCCTTCACCAGCACCCACCTCCAGACAGATCAGCCTGTGGAATCTAGACTACAATGTGCCATACATACATGGAAAGTGGGGACTGCAAAAAAGAGCATTCTGAGAAAACAGCTTAAGATGACTCACATGATAGCGCCATTCAACCACTGTGTCGCACCATGGTTTAAAGATGTGACTCTGCTTCCCGTCTGCTCAGCTTCCCTTTTTCTGTGGGGTATAGGGGTGTGCACAAAACCGGCTTTCATAGTTCGGTTCGAATCTGAACTGGATTCGAACCAGACCGGCTCGACACTGCCCCCTCAGAACGAGGCCACCAGCCCTATTCAAATTTGACCAACCAGCCCTGGAGATTTGGAGGGAGCCTGGTGGGGGTCAGGGGAGTCACCGCCACCGTGGCCACCCCAGTCACCGCAACCACTGGAACAAGTTGTAAAGCAGGGTTTCTCAACGTGTGGGTCCCCAGATGTTATTGGACTTCAACTCCCATAATCCCCAGCCCCAGTGGCCTTTGGTTGGGAATTATGGGAGCTGAAGTCCAATTACATCTGGGGACCCACACGTTGAGAATCCCTGCTGTAAAGTAAGCCATTTTACTCATAAGAAGTGGCTTCGAACCAGGCCCAAGTCAGCCCAGTCAGTTCAGCTCAACCTTGTACCAAACTGGGTTTGGTCTGAGGTCGAGCCTTTGAACCGAACCGGTTCAAGTTCAAACCGGCTTGATTTTGAGCCAGTTCGCACACCCCTAGTGGGGTGGGCACTTCCAGTGCCGGAGTGACACCCTGAAGTAGGGATTGTCAATGCAAATATCATGTCAAACCATAGTTCGCATCAGCCATGGTTTGCAAATCTATTTCAAACCACAGTTTCCAATTTTGGTTTGCTGGCTGATCGCACACTGTGATTTGTCAGTGCAGATATCATAGCAAACCATGGTGAGCCTGTTCTTAGGACCCAGCAATTGTTGTTAAAGGGTTAACTATGTTCACCAAGCCCGGCATGCTCCCGTGGAGTGTGATGCCGGACCAGCAATCATAGTCCCACCACTGGGTTAGCTAGGATTAAACTACGATCGGCAACACAATCTGATTGTTAACTGCTAATCATAGTTTCATCCTAGTAAGCCACAGTGGTGGGACTACGATCACCGATGCAGCACAAGTTCTCACGTCATGTTCCGTGGGAGCGCCTCGGCCCAGCTGTCGTAGTTAACCCTTTAACTACAATCTCCTGGGTCGTAGGAACAGGCTAGGTTTGTGCCTCCTTAGTCATGGTTCGACATGATGTCTGAATCACATGAATGAGTCAAGCTAGGCTGGGCCACATCCATTCTCCCTTTCCAGAGGACATGGGGAGAAAATTCCTTAACATAAGAACAGCCCTGCTGGATCAGGCCCAAGGAGGCCCATCTAATCCAGCATCCTGTTTCACACAGTGGCCCATCAGATTTCTCTGATTCTCTCCTGCTGTTGCTCCCCTGCAACTGGTATTTGGAGGCCTCTTGCCTTCCTGAGGCTCAACATCCTCTTTCTGATAAAAGTTAGGTTGTGTTGGCCCATCTGTGCAGTTTGGGCTCTGCTTGTAAGTATTCTCCAAGCCTTCTTGTTTACATGTGTTTAAGTTAAGCTAACCAGGTTCCTGATCTCTTGCCCTATTTGGTGACCTCATATAACAAGCCCTAGTTTTGCCAAATCTAGAATAGCTCCAGCCTGCAGCCTTTTAAAAAAATAGAAGAAAATTTTTTCTCCTAAAACCGGAGGCCAGGATTGCTGCAGAACATCTACTTAACCTAGTCCAGTTTTCTAATAGGCAGCAGCTGCTGGGGCTGAAACCACTTGGACGGTTTTTTAATTCCTGATGTCTTTGCGCATTTCTTATTACCATTAGCCATTCTGTAGTTCCCAAATAGGTCCCCACACGCACCATTCATGAGCCATAGAAGTTGAGTGAGTGAGGTTTCTGCGGTGCTAAGAGCAATGCTTTAGAATTCTCACTTCTAACAGTGGACAGGTTTGGCCACACTCTCTCTGGGAGATCACTCCCTCCGAGAACTGCCAGTTCCCTCCTACTTACTTGCTGGTGGATCGTATGAACTTGCCCTGAGTGAACATTCAGCATTCAGCGTCCACCAATCCTGCTGAATGTACCACCGGTCACAGTCCCATGTTTGCATATTCACCATTTGCATTTTTAGACGCATCCTTAGAAAGATCTCAAGGCAGGGATAGGCATCCTTGGCTCACCAGCAGTTGTTGAACTACAACTCCCATCATACCAGCTACTGTTTATTATGGCTGGGGATGATGGGAGTTGTAGTTCAACAACAGCTGGAGAGCCAAGGTTACCTACACCTGCTTTAGGATATACCAAGATGTAATGTGCGAAGAAGAGGACCAATTGCTTGGTTTACATTTTTTAAATCTCAGAAATCAGCACTATTGCCTGGTTCAGGGGAAAAACTGCAGGGGCAGCTAGTGGAACCAGAGCAGCAAAAATAACATGACTCTGTTGCTGTTAGGAGATGGTGAAAAAGTGTTTGGTTTTTTTGTCATACATTTAGTCATTTTTATTGTGTGCAGATATTAACTTGTAATGTCTTTTTATTGTCAATGTCGTCACTTTTGTTGGTAAAATAACTGGCTGTTTGATCACTTGTTTACTTGTACTAGCAGTGCCAGATCACCCAGATCACCAGATTAAGGACCAGATTACTCAGTCCTCGGTTTGAAAAAACTGTTGCTTATTCCTCTCAGTATCCTCAGCTCAGCAACCTCTCCCACGCACTGCTGCTGTCTCCCTCAAGGAAGCAGAGAGAGGAAATCAAGTCACTCAAATGCAGGTACAAATTCAGATACACGTTCGCCGCAAGGTATGCAACTGGAAAACTGAAACGTGCAGAGAGGCTGAGGTTTTTAAATGATGGCTGGCTGGGCCCAAAAGAAGCACACAAATGCATTACCTCGATAGAGCTCGTTTCAAATTGGCCAGTTGACAAACTAGCTTAGGGATGACTTCAGACTTGGAAGGTTGACTTCATTTGGTACCCGAACTCTGAGGTGGACCAGCGGAATCCAAGTGTCAAGTTTCCTTGGGGGCAGAGTCAGGTGCAAAACGATAGTTTGGCTGGTAGGGATGTTGCCAAAATTCTCTAAGGCTTGGCATTTTTGACACTCTCAGGGCCAATCCGCACATCACTGTGCCCCCTTTATGATGGCTTCTGGCATGTGGCGGAGAGCTGGTCTTGTAGTAGCAAGCACAAATTGTCCCCTTTGCTAAGTAGGGTCTGCCCTGGTTTCCATTTGGATGGGTGACTACATAAGAGTGCTGCCTGCTGTAAGAGATACCCCTTAGGGGATGGGACTGTAGCTGAGACATAGAGCATCTGCTATTCATGCAGAACAGCCCAGGTTCAATCACTCCCTGGCAGCATCTCCAAGTAGGGCTGGGAAAAGACTCCTGCCTGTAACCTTGGAGAGCTGCTGCCAGTCAGTGTAGACAATACTGAGTTAGATTGACCAAGGGTCTGACTCAGAATCAGGCAGCTCCCCATGTCCTTGGTGCTGACTTGGTGTCCTGCTTGGGGTCCAAAGGCAATTTCTTCTTGTCCAAGGTAGCTGGTTTCCTTTCCAACTCATGTTTGCCCACAACACATTTGTACAGATTGTTCATCAATATCCCTTCTTTATCTTGGAGAACACTTCGCACAGAAGACACAGCAGCCTTTTTAAAACATGGGCCCAGTTCTTATGTTAAAACCCTCCCACATGGAGGTTTCATAGGAAGCTGCCTTATCAGACCATTGGTCCATCTAGCTCAGTATTGTCTACCCAGACTGGCAGCGGCTTCTCCAAGGCTGCAGGCAGGAATCACTCTCAGGCCTATCTGGAGATGCCAGGAAGGGAACTGGGCACCTAGATGCAATTCCCAGAGTGGCCCCATCCCCTAAGGGGAAGCTCTTACAATGCTCACATATGTAGCCTCCCACTCAAATGCAAACTAGGGCAGACCCTGCTTAGGAACGGGGACAATTCATGCTCTACAGATGCACAGAGGAAGGGATAGATTTGCATGTTGACACCTAATCAGCTGGAACCCCCCTACCCACGTGATTTCCTCTCCCTCCAAAAGGGGGGGGCACATGAGATTTCATCCTGAAGACCAGGCATTGGCGTGGATGTCCTTGGCCCCCATGTGACTTCTGCCCAAAGACCCTGGCAGTGGGATTTTTAAGCACACAAGCTGGGATGCTGTGCTCCTTGATTTCTGTTTCTTCAGGGCTTCCTGTACGCCAAGGAGGGTCTAATTATAAATGTCACCTCTCTCGATACGATGCTGTATTTGCATGTGGTTAATGCTATTCTGGGCATCCTGACTGCTTTTTACTGTAAGGCCATTTGTGACTGTCCTGTGTGTCCTTTGAGCAAAGCCACAGAATGGGTTTACTGTCTTGTGCACAATAATATATTCTGTGCACAGTAGTATATATTGTGCACAATATCCCCAATAATATAATGTTTTATTGTGCACACTTGAGCAGCTGTTTGGGATGCTCTGCTTTTTTGGCTACCCCATCCCTGCAGCCCTGTTCATCCTTCACCTTGTCTCGGTTTCATTTGGCTCACCTGTGGCAAATATTTATACACCGCTTTCAACAAAAGTTTCCAAAGTGGAATACAAAGATATACATACATACATACATACATACATACATGCATACATACGGGCTCCCTTTCAAAAGGGCCCACAGTCTAACAAGAAAGAAAAGAACATGACAGACACCAGCAACAGCCACTGGAGGGATGCTGTGTTGGGGACGGATAGGGCCAGTTGCTCTCCGCCTGCTCAGTAAAGAGAATCACCACTTTTAAAAGTTGCCTCTTGGCTCAGTTTTTGGTGGGCTCCTTTTTCACTTGTGGGAGACTCAGCACCAGAGCTGCCTCACTGAGTTGATTAACTGGTTAGATGAATCAGCTAGGCACATGTTGATCACCTGAAAAGGTATCCCCGATGAATCAGCCAGCAACTTTTAAAAAGAACATGCACATTTTTTAATAAAGGGTTTTTTAAAAAAAATTGCAGATGGCAGGTGCCGTATTAAAAGGGGTATTCCCTCCTCTGTGAGAAAGAACAGAGAACATCCTCTTCTCAGATGATGCCATGGGTGCATCAGTGAAAACAAAGCATGCTTTTTCCCCTTTTTCTCATAAGCAAATGTAGAAATTAATGGTATATGAGAAAACTCAGATACTTAATCGACTACGATTTCTGCCAGCTGGCTGAAATACCTGAGACGCTCTTCGGGTGGGATGATTCAGAGCCAGTTCACAGAGCAATGTTTGTATGATGAAGTGAATATGGGTTGACCTTTGTCAGCGCTTTAGGTGGGTGTGGGGCCAATCCCTTGTTGCTGCCCCTTCTGCGTGGAACTCCTTCCCAGAACATCTGCATGATGCCACTCCTCGGACGGCCTTCAAAACCCCATGTGTTCTGTGAAACCTTGGCCATAGTCAAATGGGAGGAGAGCGGGTCTTGTGGCAGTTAGCATGAATTGTCCCCTTTGCTAAGCAAGGTCTGCCCTGGTTTGCATTGGAATGGGGGACTATAGGAACATAGGAAGCTGCCATATACTGAGTCAGACTGTTGGTCTATCTAGCTCAGTATTGTCTACACAGACTGGCAGCAGCTTCTCCAAGGTTGCAGGCAGGAGTCTCTCTCTCTCAGCCCTATCTTGGAGATGCTGCCAGGGAGGGAACTTGGAACCTTCTGCTCTTCCCAGAGCGGCTTCATCCCCTGAGGGGAATATCTTGCAGTGCTCACACATCATCTCCCATTCATATGCAACCAGGGCAGACCCTGCTTAGCTATGGGGACAAATCATGCTTGCTGCCACAAGACCAGCTCTCCTCTCAAGGAAGAGAAGCCGGGAAAGGTGAGGCTGAACTGCTCCCATTGGTTGTGGTGTCTTCGGTGAATCCATTCCCTGATCCAAGCCAGCTTTTGAATGGGGCTTTAGTTACTTGTATTCCAGTCCTGGAGTAGAGGCGGGGCTAACAAACAGCCAGCAGCAAGAGCACTGAAGGCAGACTGCCCTTGCCTCTTTTAATCCATTTCTTGATCCAGATTCCAGGCCAGCTTTTGAATGGGGCTTTAGTTACTTGTATTCCAGTCCTGGAGTAGAGGCGGGGCTAACAAACAGCCAGCAGCAAGAAGTGGTGCTAACAAGAGGCAGGGCTAACAAAACAGAGCTCTGAATAGCAGTCTGCACTGGCCTTTCTGTACATAATAACTGTTTCATTAAATGATTAACATTCCTGATACCACTCCACTGCCTTGTCCTTGCATATCACAGTTCTTCCCCTTGGGTTCAACAATAGGTTGGTATGCACGGAAATGCTTCCTGGGACTCGAGAGATGGTTCATAATTGTCACCAAGCTCTTTGGTTTTAACGGTGCTACTCTTGTTAATAAAGCAATAGTTAGCCTGATGTTTGCCTGAATCTTTGGAGAAGGGCAGCATAGAAATATTTAAAAATAAGTAAATACATCCTGCACAGCTTGTCTATCCATAGCTAGCTCAGCTTTTCACATGGGGTAATCAACACAGGGCGATATGACGTATGTTACATAGAATTGGGGCAATCCTAGCCTCTGCTTGGGCCTGGTTCACACAATTATTCAAATCTAGGTTTAATGTAGGTTACTAACCTAAACATGGTTGTGTGAGCCCACACCAAGGTGGGAACCTCAGATTCATTTCGGGCCATAAGCCACCTTGGCATTAGTGTGACACACTAATGTGGGTAATCCACATTAAACCGCAATTCAAATGATTGTTGGTCCAGGCCTTACATATGAGCCCAAGAAGAAGCAGACCCAGATAGCAGAATACAGATGTAGTTGTCCTGTTGTTAATGGTATGTAGGGATTAGTGTTTGATTTAGCATTGTCCTATGCAGGGGCGTAACTATAATAGGGCAAGGGGAGACAGTTGTCTGGGGGCCCACTGCCTTGGGGGGCCCCCCAGAGGCAAGTCACATGACTGACTCCCCCAGCCATGCACCCGCCCGGGCTTCCTTCAGTTGTATTCATCCTCCGAAATGGATGTGAGTGTTAAGACCTGGAGCTACCAGGACAGCATGTCTTTCTCTGGTACCATTAAATGACTTGTATCACCCACAATTTACAAAACCTTTTAAAGTGAGGCAGGGGCCCATTTTAAAATCTTGTCTCTGGGCCCACTCCAGCCTTGCTACGCCCCTGGTCCTATGCACGGATTCCAAACATCTGAGAATCATATTTAGAAGAATAATATGACGGACATAAATTAGTACCTCCATTATTAAAAGAAAGAACTTGGCAAAGAGCTGGGGATTCGCTAGGCAACTTTTTGCACACTACTAGTATTTGAGGTTGATTTTAAAAAATTTTTTTTTTAAATTGCAATGAACACAGTTGGCCATTGTGTACACTGTTTATGCATTTTATAGTGTGCCAAGTCTACGTATGTGTTAAATGCTAGAAGACGTTCCATTTGGAAAACGAACAATGTTGCATGTTTGTGGCAAAGGCCATCGCTGGAAGATACAAGGCTGGCTTCTGCTCGTTGGTGGCTGGTTTTGTAAATAAAGTTTCATAACGACTTGAGCTTCTGTGGTTGTTCGGTACTGTGGAACTTGAACCTCCGATGTGTTCGGGCAGACCCATAAAGAGTTCACTGCAAGATATGGCAATGATGACAATTCGCATAATTGGCTGGAAAATAAAACGATTAGGCAAAACTCTTGGAGGGTAAGCCCTTCAGTGGTTATATGTTATGAGATACGGGACCGGGTCTCATGATCCGTGAGACCCGGTTTGGTGGGGTGAGCGGGGAGGGAGCCTTGGGCGGCCAGATCGGCCGTCCACACGATTGCTGGCTCCATGACGGAGCGGTGGGGGCTGGGGGGAGCGGGGGCCAATTGGCGCCCGCAAGCTGCAGCATGCCCTGTGCGAGCGTGCAGGGCATGCTGACGAGACCCCCGGAGCCGGGAGGCAGCTTTTCACCTCTCACTGCCAAGCCTGTCATACAGACTGAGGGAGTGATGGGCTGAGCCTGAGCATCTAGCTAGGCACTCACATAGACAGGAAGAGCGAGGGATGCTGCCTGACACCCTTCCCCCTCCCCTGCTGGAGAGGGGGCCAATGGCGTAGCACACAAGTGAGTCAAGGGAGGCAGGGGAATTCTGTATGCCCCATGTACAACCTACGAGGCTTCCAAGTACTCCTATGAGGTCAGGCAAGTATAATTAAATGTCAAGGATAATAGCATTTATATTTAGATTAAATATTATGGTAATTAGTATTTAATTAGTATTTAGGACACCGATTCCTAAAGTGAAGATGAACGTACAGATGTATTAATTCGTTGATGGTTATCTGCTTGTTAGCTGTATTTTGGTTATTCAAAGGCTGTAATAAAGTCATTCATTCATTCATTTATAGCTTGCCAGTCACGTGGAGAGGAGGAGGGAGGGATGCTGCCTGACACTCCTCCCCTCCCCAGGTAGAGAGGGAGCCAATGGAATCGCATTCCAGTGAGTCAAGTGAAGCAGGATGGTTCTGTGTACCCTGTGTACCTCTACAAGGCTCCCAAGTACCCCCAGGGGACTGGGAGCAGACCTCTGCCTAAGACCTTGGGGGAAATCCCCGGGTTAGATGGATTAAGAGACCGACTCAGTATAAGGCAGCAGATTTGGATGTTCAGTTCAGTTTATTTATTTACGGTCATCGACCAAAAGTAAAGCCCAAAATTACAAAGGTTGCAATAGCAAAAGACGGACAAACAATATCACAATAGCAATTAGAGTGGTACCAAATTGTCATCGCAGCAGTCTCATAAACAGTCCGAGCTCCCCTTTGAATCAGTCAAGGAGCTGCGCACCCTAATGGCTATATAACAAAATTTCGCCACGGTATAAGAAATAAAAGAGTCATTATCCGCAAGTAAAAATTTAACTAGAAAATCATCAGAATGTCCAGGGAATCTAGTCAATAAGGGTGAAACCAGACAGTGCCTAAAATCCCGATAGAAACTGCAGTACAATAAAATATGAGCAATAGTTTCGATTTCACCGGAGCCGCAAGGACAAAGCTAAGCCTCCATGGGTAGATGTTGAAACTTCCAGGTGAGCAAAGCTGAGGGGAAAGCATTAAAACGGGCTCTCGAGACGGCCCAGTGCAATTTAGAAAAAGTAATAGATGTCAAATACAGTGCAGAAGAAGAACCCGACCCGATCTTTAATGATCTATAGAATGCAGGCAGACAAGTCACCTCATTCTGCAGCTCAATATCCTCCTCCAGTGGCTGACGGACCATGTTTTTTGCTCTCACAAGGTCCATTTCAAGTAAAGAGTCTGGAGTTAATCCAAGGAAAAGGAGTTTATTGACTATCTTCAAACACCAAGACGGCTGGGGCGTGACCGATAGAAATTTGGGTACAAGTCCTACTAGTTGAAGATGAAGTTTCAGCCAATAACAAATGATTAACAGCCAAGCCCTAGTTTCTACCTTTAATAGACCAGCCTCCTGGCAAATCACCACATGGGCAGTGCACCTAGGTGCCCGATTTGGATACTCTCTGCCCTCCCTAAAGGGTGCCTCTGTTCAGATTGCAGTCAGATTTCCCATGCCCCTCAACACAGCTGCCTTTGGGGTGGCTTGTTGGCACAGCTCCCGATTAGATCAAGCAGGTCACAAAAGAATTGCTCTCAATCACTCTGATGTTCTTGTTCATTTGTAGCCAAACACAAAGAAAAGAGCGGCCGTTGCTTTTAATGAGGGTCTGTCTGCCCCGTGGCAACTTCTGGAGTGATTATCTCTGGCAAGCTTAGACGTCAGCCTTCCGGTGTTGAGACTTCTCTTCTGCAGGCAGGATCTGCTGTTTAATTTTTAATTTTTGCACAGCACCTAGTGATTTTAGACTATATATCTCTGGTGCGGAGTCCCTCGGTGCCGTACAATAGCTAGCTATCTAATGAGCAGAGGAGATGACGCTTTTATAAGTGATAATAATAGGAGCTGATTATATATGTCGGTTTCCTACTGTGATTTTCCTTTGAGGTTTCATATCTTGAATTTTCCTCATGACTGTATCCATTTTAATTGGCAGCTTTTAATTGTGGGAAGACCCTGTGGCTGAAAAAGGAGGACAGAAATGGAAAAAACAGATCTATAAACAACATGAAAAAAATCACCTCCCTCATTCATATTTTTGGGTATTAGCATATTACGAGTAAATGGGGAAACTACCCCGTGGCTTTGGAATAGGCTCCCTGCTGAAATGAGAGCATCTCCTTCTCTGTTTGCTTTTCGGAAGACCCTTAAGACACATTTGTTTTGGCAGGCTTTTAACTGAAATGAATTTTAAACTGCTTAATTTGTTTTTATCAGACTGTTTTTACTGTATTTTTGTAAAATTGGAACTGTTTTTATCTTGTTTTGCATTGTGTTTTAAATTTTGTACACCGCCTAGAGATGTGTATATCAGGTGTTATAAAAATAGGATAGATAGATAGATAGATAGATAGATAGATAGATAGATTCCTCTTTCCCAAATCCTCCTTAGTGTGTCCCGGTTGGCGTGGTCGTCCAGCGGAGCATGATGATGCTTAATTTGCAGGGGAGCGCCCTCCAAAGGCCTTTAGGTCCAGGCTCCAAAATTACCTAGGTGCACATCTGTAGATAGATAGTAGGGAAACCCAAAGAGAAAACCCACAAGGAGGTAGCTCTTCCTTGGGAGAAGACATAAGTATTGGGAGGCAGAAGGTGGTGATGGCATCAAAAAGTTTAGCCCATGCATGCAGTTCAGGAAGGAAGGAGGGGAAAAAATTCATTTGGTAAATAATTTACTGTTGGGGGGAAAAAAAAATTTATCAGGAGCAACCAGACCTCACCACCAACCCTTCTTTTTTACAACCTGTCAAAGATCATGGTATAATTTCCCCCACTAGGGGGAGTAACCACACTGTAATATTCAAAACGGCTTATATTACAGGCTATGCCCGAGCACTGGTGAATGCTGACCTTCACATGCAAACGCAGAAAACTCCAGATAAGCGTTGTGCATGCCAAAACACATAGGTGTATTTCCCAGGGTTGATAAAAAAATAAATGATTTGAAAATTTTAAAAAATGGATTTTAAAAAAATTTAAATAGGATTTTTTAATAAAATAAATAAATCAGATTTTTAAAAAATTAAATTGATTAAAAACCAGTTCATAAAGAACCTAACTCAAAGGTAAAGTGAAATAAGCACACTAAAGTAAAGTGTGCCATCGAGTTGGTGTCGACTCCTGGTGACCACAGAGGCCTGTGGTTGCCTTTGGTAGAATACAGGAGGGGTTGACCATTGCCTCTTCCCGCTTAGTATGAGATGATGCCTTTCAGCATCTTCCTATATTGATGTTGGCTGATATAGGTGTTTCCCATAGTCTGGGAAACATACCAGTGGGGATTCGAGCCGACAACCTCTGACCTGCTAGTAAAGTCATTTCCCCACTGCACCATTACGCAGCGAGAGGTCAAAGAGATCATCATGCATATTAATCATAACTTCTAATTATATTCTATGCACATGTTAACAGCTATATATGGGGATCAGAGATAAGAGACCTGATCAGTCATATTCTGCAGGGAATGTTTCACACAGCTGGCTTTACCGTGGGTTTACTGCGAGGGTTTATTGAGAGTTTGAAGTTGCCCCCAAAAACCAGACACAAAAAGTGGATTCCCCCCCCACTATAAATCAGGCTACACTCTCAGCTGCAATGAAAAACCCAAATTGTGTGTGAAGTGCTCCCTGATAGCTTGCAGGGACTTTGGGATAAATTTGACTGATATGTAAATACAAACCCTCCATTCCAGAGGAAGTGTGAGCTAATAGCCCTCTGTGAAAAACACACAGGTGGTATACCTGCAGCACACACACACACAAAGTCAAGCCCCCTACAAGAACAAAGACAAAGGTCAATGAATGAATAGAGGATTTGGGGGGATGGAGCAGATCTGAGCAAGGAGGAGGAGTCCTCATATAAATGCATGAAATAGGGAGTAGAATAGAAAGTGAAACCAAAAGTGAACAGAGCATATCCTTGCAGTCCGGAGGAAATGTTTTCCAAGTGTATCCTCCACCCCACCAACTTTATTAGAATAACATTTACAGTGCAGAACAAAATTAATCCAAACACAAACAGCAAAACATCATATGACAAACCCCGATTCATCAATCCATCCACATTCTAATATTATCTAGGGTAAAAAGACAACCATAATTCTCCCGATTGGTATAGAGAATGAAATCTGACCATATTACATAAAAAGAGTTATTTGCGGTCTCATTTGCACGGGACCAAATAATATGGGTTAACTTTTCTGAGATCGCAATATGCCATAGATGCTTATACCCGATATCCATTGACACAGTTTGATTTTCCCAGTGCTTAGCTATAGCTAACCATAAACACCACTATTTATTTATTTTTTGATAACACATCAGTATTGACTCCATAAAATATATTTACTAATGGGCATAATCCTATTTTCTGATTTGTGATCTTGCTTATCTTTGTGAATACCTCTGACCCAAAGTGTAAGACCCTGCAGGTCCACCAAAGATGAAAATAGATTCCCTTCATCCCACAACCACTCCAGCAAGGTGAGGAACAGTCTTTATTGTTGAATGGAAACATCTGTCATGTCAGCAGGCCATAAGAGAGACCCCATTTGGGAATATTTTAATGAAGTTCCTGTACCTGTGGGCAAGAAAGGCACGTGTGAGAAATGCAAACAGTGCAACAGCGAAATGCAAGGCTTGTCTGAATGAAACGGTATGATGAGAAGTGTGTGCCTACCTTCTAAAAATGAAACCTACATGCATCTCTAAATATGTGTGGAGGTTATATTAGACAACCAGAATGCACTGTTATAGACAATGATGATTAAATAGAATCTTTCTGACTAGTAATTTAAATTGTGATTCAAATCATTAAAATAGAGTCCTTCCGGGAAGTGATTTAAATAAATTTGATTTAAATCAAATCAACCCTGACATTCACCAGCGGAGGCTGACGATGACATTTAAGAGACTCCTAACGTGCTCAGGTACTTCCTGAGTTTCAGACAACTGCAAGATTTGTCTGTGATCGTCAACATTCTCAAGGAAATGTGAATAGTCACCACTTTCTACATACTTGAGTTTCTCTTCACAACAACCCTGTGAAGTAGGTTAGTCTGAGAGAGAAGTGACTGGCCAACTAGTATCATGGTTGAATGGGGATCTGAACTCAGGTCTCCTCAGTCCTAGTCCAGCACTCTAACCACTACACCACAATGACTCTCTCATTAGCTATCATTATCTCTATTATCTATGTAATAGGTACATAGATACTCATCACCTAGTAACAATAACATTAATGACAGATTAACATTGACAACAAACTTTAAAACCCATCTCTCTCTCCATATTACCTATTCCGATTAAGCACACATGTTCTGTCGGACGTTGCTTGCTGTTAAACAAGACTTAGCAACACTTAAAGATGTCAAATCATTTGAATCAGATAAAGGGTAATTTACTTAAAAATTCTCCAGCATTTTAGATCTTTGACATAACACAATAATTTCAGGCTTAAGTATATATCATTGTAGGGTTCGGAGCGATGGTCCCCACTTTGAACCACATCAGCATTACATGGTTTTGTGGCAGAGGGTGTTCTGTCCACCTTCACCGGGCTGTTTTTGCCTGTACTTTTTCATTTCAGTCACAAAATGCTTACTTGTGCAGAGCTTGGGAGTCCCAAGTAGGTAGAAACCACTGACTAATTGGAGAGTGGTCCCATTTTGCTTCCAAACTGATAGGCACTCAGTCACCTGAGTTTGTTGTGCAGCAGGGAAATGCTTGACAAACAAGCAGAAGGTTGCTGGTTCGAATCCCCACTGGTATGTTTCCCAGACTATGAGAGACACCTATATCGGGCAGCAGCGATATAGGAAGATGCTGAAAGACACCATCTTGTACTGGAGGAGGCAATGGTAAACCCCTCCTATATTCTGTCAAAGAAAACCACAGGGCTCTGTGGGCGCCCGGAGTCGAAATCGACTCGATGGCACACTTTACTTTTACTTTATAATGCAGTCACCTTTCACCTAATTCAGATCTCTTTAGCAGATGCTTTCTGTCCAGGAAACAGTCAAATGACAAATTAGAACCAGATTCTTGAGCAAGAAGCCTTAGCAATGCCGATCAGCATGTTTACCGGGTAATATGGACATGCAATAGGAAAGTCCTCATCTCTATATTGCTAGTTTTAAGGGGATACATTGTCCCTCCACAAACACACCTTTGATCCAAACACGACCTAAGCAAAGGTCTTGGTTTCTTAACAACGAGAACTTTTGCAAGAGCAGCTAGAATAATCCCTCGTTAGGAAACGGTCGCCTCAGCTAAAGTCAACGTTGATTCCAAAGATAAGAGACTCTGTATGTTTGGCCAAAAAACTGAAGTTCAGCATCTTGGAGGCCTTTTCTGACCCGGGAGATGAGGAACGTCTGGTTCTAGGTCAGATTCATGACAGTCAGATGAGGAAAGAACAGACCTCTAAGATCAAATATGGAGATCCTAATCCTGACCTTACCTTACAGGGTTGTTGACTACAACAGGATAGGTCACACTTTTATTAGTACCAATCAAAACAACATACAAGTTGTGAACAGCAAGCTTCCCAAAAGCTTCTAAGTTTCTTTTTTAGATTGTGAGCCCTTTGGGGACAGGGGGACATTTAATTTTATTCATTCATTCATTCATTCATTTCTATGTAAACTACTTTGGGAACTTTTGTTGAAAAGCGGTATATAAATATTTGATGTACAGGCATGGAGCCAGCCAAATGGTGGCCGGTGTCTGGCCCCACTCGGTGGCCCCTCTAGTGATGCCCCATGTGCGTGACATCCAGAGAGCCCCGAACAAGTTCTCCCCTGCCCACGCCCAGGCTCCGAAGAGCCCCGAGAGAGTTCTCCCCCATCCATTTCAGGCAGTGTTCCGGAGCCCGAGCCACACAGCACTGCGGGCTTTGGCCGCCTTTCTCATGGGTGGCCCTGGTTCTTTGAACCCGTTTGCACAATGGTGGCTCCACCCCTGGTACTGGTATTCGATGTTATTTTGATTGATTCTAATAATGTTGCTGTGTGGCTTTTGGTTTCCAACAAGAGTTCACATGACCATATGGGGGTGGGCTGGAAGGCATAACAGCTCCTGAGCAGATGGGTTCAAGGAACCCAGGCCGTTGCCCCTAAGGGGCCACGCCTGGTGCCCCAGACATGCCCCCTCATCTGACATCAGAAGTGGGGGTGGGGCTAAGCGCTCCCTGCGTCTGACTTCAGATGCAGGGCGGGGGACGGGGCTAGGGGGCTGCAGTGGTGGTGGCAGAACCCAGGCTGCCACTGGCCTCCCGCCTCCATCCCGGACTACGGCTGCTATGCCCTGAAAACTGGGCAAGGTTTCTGGGCAAGGTTCCTTTATTTGATTTGCAACACTACTGAAAAGTTACATTACGAATCCGAGACGCATACATGAGGCTTACACAGGGTTATACTCGAACAACAATACCTACATATATGAGCTTACAAGTAATACAACTACAATAACTGAAGCGTGAGGATAGAGATGTGTCTCATGTGATGGGAGGATCTACATCAATGGTCTGTTTCCACCTCTGCTCCCATTTCCCTTTAGATAAGGTACATTTCTCTTTCAGGACAAAGCCATGCAACAGCTTCCATGCCAATAGCGCAGTCTTATTCGCATGGACCACCCGATCTTGCCTAATCTCGAGGTTTCTGTGAACAAACATGGCATATGTCTCATAAAGGTTAACCACCCATAAGACACACGTAGGAACTTTCCACCTACACACGTAGGAACTTTTTCAAGAAAACTGGGAAGCAAAGGTAAGTGGGTTCACACAACCAGAAGAGCAAGGTAGGAGAGCTCTCTTCCCCTCCTACAAACGTTTAGAATAGGAGAGCGAATTTTGTTTATTCATTTACATTTATGTAAACCGCTTTGGAAGTTTTGTTGAAGAGCGGTATATAAACATTCCTCATATTCGTAGCCGTAGAGGATCTGGGTTAACTCTAGTTCGAAGAACCTGGGCTGGAGGCATTTTAGTGAGTTCATTAAAATGGGGGGTAGCCCCACTTTGAACGTGCTTTTGATTATGGCGTGAACCAGCCTAATGTCTGTGAAGCACTTGGATTTCCCAGAAGTACTGCATGAAGGCAGGGAGAGGAGCTTCTGATTTGCGGTGTGCTTTTTGTTTACATGTGTGCACTGATAAATTATCTTCTCTACTGCTAGAAGGTATTTTACTTCCAGTTCCAGCTACCCATTTCTTTTATAGGGCAAGCCCTTGCAAATTGCTTCTTAACCCATCTTTGATGCCTCCGCTGTGGCCCAGGGCACTTGCTCAGAGTTTAGAGCACAGCTTGGAACTGAGTTCGCATCATAGCCGAATGCTGGAAGCTTTGGGACGTAAGCAGAAGGAGATGCATCTCGGAGCTTCCAGGGATGGTGTTGTCATGACAACAGAGCTTTTTACTCTGTCTCTCTGCATTATTCAGACACCAGAGCATTTAATTAATGCACGGATTCCTTTCCCTCCATTGCCCCAGACTTAATATTGATTCAGCTCTGACTATAAAGACACCTAGGCCTTCCTTCCAAGAAGTAGTTGTGCTAGGGACAACTACCACAGAGTACACTGTACGTTCGTTATGACAAAGAGGAGAGAGGGGATATAAATATACTCCACAGATTTATGTACTGCATTTATATATTGCCTTTTGTCTGTAGACGCAAGGTGATTTGCATCATCATTCAGCACAATGGGCTAGTTCACACAATCATTCATTGGGTAGGAAAAGCATCCTTCATGTTGGAGATAAAGCTCTTGCAGCATTGACACGTTATGCCTTCTGTCCTACTAGGGGTGTGCACAGATCCACCAGCAGCGGTTCGGTTCAAATTCTAATCAAATTCTAACTGAACCGCTGCTCCGTGAACCGATTCATTAGAACCCAAAGGGCGGTTTGGTTCCTCCACGTGAACCGGGTTGAACTGGTTCAGCTCGGTTTAACCAGCTTGGGATGCTTGTAAAGGGGAATCCGGTAAGGGTGCCAAGCATCAGGGATCCCTAGCGACGAAAGTTGGGTTGAAAAGGATGGGCAGCGAGGGCAGGCAGGAGATCACCTTAGTCGCGGTGGCTCCATAGCAGCGGCATCACCTCTAGGCCCTTATGGCATCCCCCATCAACGGGGCCGGCAGGGGCCTGGTGAGCATGGGCCATCAGGGGCAAATTTGTTTGGTGAACTTGGTCCCTGCCAGCCCGTATTGATGGGGGGAGTGCCGGTGGGGCTTAGAGGAGCTGCCACCAGCCCACCACCACCACCGTGGTGTGGCCGCAGGTAAGGTGACCTCCTGCCCGCCCCTTTCAACTTTAGTCACTAAAGTGTTCCTATTGACCACAGAGATAGAAAGCAAGGGTCTTCCTTTTTGTTTGCCCACTCTTGGTGTCTCTTTCTTTGTCCTGGCTTCTGATGGGCAGATTGATACACTCAGATCTCCACCTCCTCTTTGTACCTGCTTTCTGCATACACCCCCCGCCCCCACCCCAACCTTTCTTCCTTCCTTGTTCTGCTCTCGCACTACGAAGACATAAAGGTCAGGGACACAGGCTTACGATCTTATATAACTTCCTTAATAAATCTGAACAAGTTTTTGGACCTTAAATATCTGCCTCAAGGTACTCTTAATGAGCTTGGTTCTTCTGATGCATGCTTTCTCTCTTATAATTGGGATCCTTGAAATCCCTTCCCTGCAGCCCCACCCACCTTCAGGAGCTTTGCACACTCCTGTTTTTGTGATTGTGGGTGTCTGACCAATTAGTTGAAAATTGGTGTTAAAAATCACATCCCCCCCACTTTTGGTATGTAAAAAAAAAAGCCCACCCCACCGCCAATCACCAGCAATCATATGGTCATGTTTTTTAGGTTGTGAAAATGCCTTTCCAAGGTCACCTTACAGAACAGAATTAGCCACATCATTATTGATAATGAGATTTAATATGCGTGTGATGACAGCCATCTTGATAATGTCATTGCAGCCAAGCCCCACACATGCAAGAGTGACACCATGGTAATCCTCCATCTATAGAGGATTTCAAAGCAAACAATACCATCTGTATAAATTTCTCACAAACTTTGCCATGAAACAACACGCGCTCCCAGACTGAGAGTTCGTGAGCTGCATGTTGCAGGGTTGATATGGCCTGAAAGTCAGTGATAATGATGCCATTCTGAACCACTGCTTCTTATGGCAAAGGGATATCTAGACATCTCCTGGTTTGTATGTATGGCTATTTTGCTGACTGTACATAGTAAATAAAGTTGTGCCGTCGAGTTGGTGTCGACTCCTGGCGACCCCAGAGCCCTGAGGTTGTCTTTGGTAGAATACCAGAGGGGTTTACCATTGCCTCCTCCCGCACAGTATGAGATGATGATGCCTTTCAGCATCTTCCTAGATTGCTGCTTCCCGATATAGGTGTTTCCCATAGTCTGGGAAATATACCAGTGGGGATTCGAACCAGCAACTTCTTGCTCCCTAGGCAAGTTACTTCCCCGCTGCGCCATTAGGTGGCTTTGCATAATAAACAGAGGGGGAATATTACAAATTGGACATTATTACTCATTTTGGATGGAGGATTTTCCATAATAAGGCAATTAATTATACTACCATCATGATGCCCAGAGGCCTTACTCCGTCTTAGCACATTGAACAGAATAGTTAATACCACCTGGGAAATTGGAAGCAATACCCCCTCACAAGTGGTCTTGGAACACAACATGGAAACTTCAGGATTAATTACCACACACAAAGACGGAGCACAGATGGCACCAGCTTAACAGTGACTTATTCAAATACTCTATTAAAGGGATTTTCAGCTCACAAAATAAGAATGCTTACTCTTGAGTTGCGGTGCACAATTAGGGCACCACACAGAGAAATTGTAGCTCTGAGAGATCAAAAAAGAAAGTCAGTTTTTTCAGGGGAGGAAGCTGGTGGAACAAACCATGCAGCAATAACACGTGATTAGTTTGCAAGAATATGATAGAGATTTTAAAAGGGTGTGGGAAAACTGAGTACTTTCTTTGTCTTTCTGTTTCCGCCTTCCTCCCCTCGTCAGTAACTGTGACCTCAAAAAAGCGGCTTTTATCAGACATGCTGTTCAATGGTTGCTTAAATGTGTACATTTTAGTAGATGTCATTTTAACTATGCTCGTTCAGCATGAAAAAAACACCCACAGCTGGAGACTTTAGGTTTTCCTGGAAGTTACTTGGAGACAGTAAAGGTAAAGGTAAAGTGTACCGTCAAGTCAATTTCGACTCCTAGCACCCACAGAGCCCTGTAGGGTTTTTTTGGTAGAATACAGGAGGGGTTTACCATTGCCTCCTCCCATGCAATATGAGATTATGATGCTTTTCAGCATCTTCCTATATCTCTGCTGCCCGATATAGTAGCAGCGGGGATTCGAATCGGCAACCTTCTGCTTGTTAGTCAAGCATTTTCCTGCTGTGTAAACTGGAAATCCCATAATGCTGTTGTTTAGTCACTTTTCAAACTAGAACATAGGACACCTTACACAGTTCATAGAACTAATCAGCACAAGTTGCTTCTCTAATTGCTTGTATCTTATGGTCCAATGACTGCATCCTTTGAAGCCTTATTAATTAGACAGAACTGCAAACTGTCTAATTTCTAGGATTTTTAACAGATAAACGCTCAGCAAGCTGTGCGGTTCTTTAAACTTAGCATACACTGACTCATCGGGGTTGAAACACAAGTGTGAACTGCATGGATGTCTAAGACGTTTAATCTGAGCAATAATTAATTTCAGTTGCCAGTCAGGTACTTCCCACGCAACTGAAATGCAACAGTGACAGAATATCAGGATTCAAAGGAGCTACAATTGTACCTAGTCAAAATATAATTAATGCAAAGCATACAGTCTGATCGATTCAGCATTATAATATAAAATGCATACATTACCATCCACCCCCAATACTCTCCTTCTGAAATTCTGTATTTTAAAGCACATAAATCAATGCACATGGATAGGAACCTTGTATAGCTGTACATTCATTCATCAAATAACTCTAAGCAGGCTATCCAAACGGAATCAGAATTACTCAGATCTACAATGGGAAACATTTCAATTTCCAGTGCTGCAAAATAACATGCTTGGCAACAAATGACACTCCAG
This sequence comes from Hemicordylus capensis, assembly GCF_027244095.1. Lineage (NCBI taxonomy): Eukaryota > Metazoa > Chordata > Lepidosauria > Squamata > Cordylidae > Hemicordylus > Hemicordylus capensis. The sequence continues at coordinate 14,332,749 of NC_069666.1, read as the reverse complement.
CAATCCATAATGGTTTGGCCTTTTCCAATACCCATTTAATTGAAACCCTATCTGCCTCCAGCACAGAGTGTCGAAGCAGGTTCTCCTTAAGCCTGATTTTGCAAGTACAGTGAAAAATCTGTACAAATCCACTTACCCACATGAGCATTCGTGTTACAGTAATCCTTTTTTTTTTTTTTTAAAGTACAAATCCATCTGCTCCCTTGCAGCAATGCCATACCACTTCAGGAACATGTTTGCATGTTTAATTTTTTTTTAAATGAAATACTGTATACGCCCTCTCTTCAGCACATGCAGTAATATTTCATTTTGCTTTCCTTGTCAAAATGTTCCCCTAGGAGCCAAATCGCGTAGCCCAGAAGCTGCTTGTGTGTGAGCCAGTCTAGTCAATTTCACTCTTCCATGAACCAGAGGAAGTGGCTGTAATTAGCAACAGGAAAACATAGCAGACCAGCTCCTGGCTATACACACTGCCAGCTTCCCTTCTCATTATGTTTGAACAGTTACCACTTCTACCAATGCTGGACCAAGGCTGGTGCCATGACAATTTTAAGGATGTGTCACTAACCAAAGTGACACATAAATATGGCCTAAAAGCCAGATAATCCTTGCATCCTGTTCTTGTTTTGGACAAGTTATCTGCACAAGCATAGCACAAAATACTGACTTAAATTTAAGAGTTGTATCATATTTAAACAGAAAATGTTAGACTCAGATTCATATTGGTTTTTTGAAGGGGAGTATTTTTTACACACTCACTCACTCCATTTAAGGAACATCCCCCATTTCTCCTGCACTACTCCCATCATGTTTAACTGCAGGATCAATTGATAAAAAGAGAGAGGAAACCTCCCCCCTTCCCTAGAGGCAGCAGAATTATGTTTGCAGAATATATCTGCATGCGCGCGCGCGCACACACACACACACACACACACACACACACACGTAATTTATGCAGGTTGAAGAATCCAACTTTTCTTAGAGCAGAATTTCTTTCGCATTCCTTCAAATTCCGTTTGTGACATATTTGTGCCTGCTACTGCTCTGGCAGTATTTTTTGTGACTCCTGTTCTGGGACTTGATAGCTGTTTCCGCATCCAATTATCTGGAAACCTGGGTATCAGCCACCTGCTCATCTGAGTGGATCACCAATTCCCATGAGCTAGTCCTCTCTCTTCACTCATTTGCCCTAGTTACTGAGCAAACTCCTGCTGCTCTCACGTATATAAAAATCAACCAGACTGTACTGTGGATAAAATTAAAGTAACCCGCTTCGCGCAGAGGCAAATGTTATGAAACAAAATGCCAATGTCTGGCTTGCTTTATATAGAAAGTAAACTGAGCAACCGTTTTGAGGGGAGATTAGCCATTTCACAGGCAACAGAGGCACCGCAGTTCTACAGACAAGCTATGATGGCTGCAGCTACACCAGGGCTTTCTGATTTCCATTGTCAGCTCTGAACAGGACCTTCCCAATTGCCAGCGTTGTTGTTGTGTTGGCTTGTACCCTCTTGAGATAGGGACATAGGAAGCTGCCATATATGCAGAAGGTCCCAGGTTCAGTACCTGACATCTCCAGGTAGGGCTGGGAAAGACTCCTGCCTGGAACCTTGGAAGGTGTGTACAGAGTGCTGAGCACTTAGGAAGCTGCCATATACTGAGTCAGACCATTGGTCCATCTCACTCAGTATTGTCTACCCAGACTGGCAGCGGCTTCTCCAAGGTTGCAGGCAGGAATCTCTCTCAGCCCTATCTTGGAGATGCTGCCAGGGAGGGAACTTGGAACCTTCTGCTCATCCCAGAGCGGCTCTATCCCCTAAGGGGTATATCTTACAGTGCTCACATGTAGTCTCCCATTCATATGCAACCAGGGTGGACCCTGCTTAGCTAAGGGGACAAGTCATGCTTGCTACCACAAAACCAACTCTCGTCTTCAGTGCAGAGTTTTCTAGGATTTGGCCGTTCATGCTCAGGTTTACAGATTTATAATCTCCGTAAAGATTAGAAATCTTATGTGCTGGAATAGCAAGAGAAGGGGCAGGAGAGGCAAGGATTTTGGAATCAAATAGCTAGGCGGAGACTTGGTGACATAAGGAACGTAGGCGTATGATGATGGTGCTGGTTATTGAAACTATCAGTCTAGTCTAGACATTCCCGGAATCACGACAACAGTTACACAAGCAACACAAATTGTTGCACAGGCCACTAGGCAATTAAGCGCTCAACATCTTTTAGCATGTACGTGTGACTGTCACAGGAACATTCTTTCCCAACACTTTTCAGACAGCTGAAAAGACACAGCTCCCTTATGGCACTGTCTGAACCACCCTGGGTCCACCCTGGTTTGCATATGAATGGGAGACTTGATGTGTGATCACTGTAAGATATTCCCCTGAGGAGATGGAGTCGCTCTGGGAAGAGCAGAAGATTCCAAGTTCCCTCCCTGGCAGCATCTCCAAGATAGGACTGAGAGAGACTCCTGCCTGCAAACTTGGAGAAGCTGCTGACAGTCTGTGAAGACAATACTGAGCTAGATGGACAAATTGTCTGACTTGGTATAAGACCACTTCCTAGGTTCCTATGGTGGGGAGCTGGTCTTGTGGGAGTGAGCATTAATTGTCCTCTTTGCTAAGCAGGAGCCACCCTGGTTTGCATCTGAATGGGAGACAATATGTGTGAGCCTTGGAAGACATTCCCTTTAGGGGATGGAGCCACTCTGGGAAGAGCACCTGCAGGCTTGCATGCAGAAGGTCCCAAGTTCCCTCCCTTGCAGCATCTCCAAGATAAGGCCAAGGGAGACTCTTGCCTGCAACCTTGGAGAAGCCGCTGCCAGTCTAGGTAGTCCCAGGGTTGCGCAACTTTGGCCCTCCTGCAGATGTTGGCCTACAATTCCCATAATCTCTGGCTATTGGCCACTGTGGCTGGGGATTATGGGAATTGTAGTTCAAAAACAGCTGGGGAGGGGGCTAAGTTGAGCAGGCCTGACAGGGTCTGTATAAGGCAGCTTCCGATGTTCTTAGATTTCTGAAACAGAATTGGGGGTGGGGGGCAGAGATCTAAAAGCATGGAGACAAATGGGGGCGGGAAACATTTGAAAAACACACAAACCCAACCGGGGGTTTCCTCCCCCCGGCTCTCTTTAGGCTGGGTGGTGGCAAGCTGCTGGGGGAGGGAGGGCTTGCCCCCTCTCTGGAGTCGCCCTGAGCAGCAGGGAGTGTATCATAGTTATACCTCGGGGCGGGTTACAAACGTTGCAAGCGAGCGCGCGTCCCCAGAGGGCAGCAGCATCCATGCAAAGCGCAGGGGAGGTGGGGGGGTGGGGGGAAGCCCAGAGCATCCTCGCCCGAGCGGGCGTGCTCAGCGCGCAAGCGCGGGCCTTTTGGCGCTGGCGCAGGCGCAGAGCAGCCCGCGGGGTCGCGACGAGCGGCGAGGGCTGAGCTCCGGAGAGAGGGGGTCGGAAGCGGGTTTCTCCCTTGCGCGCGCGCGCACGAGGCAGCGGGGAGGTCCGCCTCCAGTCCTTGCGCCAACATGCCCGCGGCGGCGGCTGCTGCTGCTGCCCGGACCCGCTGCCGGCGGCGCTGAGCGCGAGGGGGCAGGCAGGCAGCCGAGCCGAGCCGAGCCACCATGGCCGAGTTCCTGCCGCTGCCCGGGCTGTCGTTGCGGGAGGAGCCGCTGCCCCCCGGGCCCGAGGCGGCCGGCGTTGGCGGCGAGACGGAGGCGGAGCTCTCGCTGAGCCTGGCGCGCACCAAGACCCGCTCCTACGGCAGCACCGCCAGCGTGGCGGCGCCCTTGGCCGAGCGCTACCTGGAGCATCGCCTCGGCCCCAGCGACACCCTGCAGGGCATCGCGCTCAAGTACGGCGTGACGGTAGGTGACTCTCCGTCTCTCTCTCTCCCTCTGGGCATGTGCAGAGTGCCTCCCTCACACATACACACCCTGCATGGAGTAACTACTGTACATAGGAAGCTGCCATGTACTGAGTCAGACCCTTGGTCCATCTTGCTCAGTATTGTCTGCCCAGATTGGCAGCGGCTGCTCCAAGCTTGCAGGCAGGAGTCTCTTTCTCTCGTTCTGGGCATGTGCAGAGTGCCTCTCTCACACAGCCCCCCCCCCCAGTAACTACTGCCTTCTACGGAGTCAGACCCTTGGTCCATCTTGCTCAGTATTGTCTGCCCAGATTGGCAGCGGCTGCTCCAAGCTTGCAGGCAGGAGTCTCTTTCTCTCGTTCTGGGCATGTGCAGAGTGCCTCTCTCACACAGCCCCCCCCCCCCCCAGTAACTACTGCCTTCTACGGAGTCAGACCCTTGGTCCATCTTGCTCAGTATTGTCTGCCCAGACTGGCAGCGGCTGCTCCAAGCTTGCAGGCAGGAGTCTCTCTCTCTTTCTCTCTCTCTGGGCATGTGCAGAGTGCCTCTCTCATACAGCCCCCCCCCCAGTAACTACTGCCTTCTACGGAGTCAGACCCTTGGTCCATCTTGCTCAGTATTGTCTGCCCAGACTGGCAGTGGCTGCTCGAAGGTTGCAGGCAGGAGTCTGCCTCTCTTGCTCTCTAAGCCCTATACCTTGGAGATGCTGCCAGGGAGTGCACTGGGAACCTTCTGCATGCAAGCAGTGTGTGATGCAGGGGTTTAAGAGTGTGGGCTAGGATCGGGGAGACCCGAGTTCAAGTCCCCATTTAGCCATGAAACTCACTAGGTGACTCTGGGCCAGTCCCACACCGTGTCCCCCCTAAGGCATGCGCACATGTGCATGCTCACAAGTTTTTTAATGTCCGCTCAGCTAATTTTAGATCCCGCTCAGGTTGAATCAGGAAGGCTCCACCCTGAATGCATGTATGCACAACATTGCCTTCATACTGCCGCCCAGAACAAAACTCATTCTGCACACCGATGAAAACAAAATTAGAGAGAACCCTGGTCCTGCATCTCTCAGCCTGACCTCACAGGGTTGTTGTGTGGACAAACGTAAGCATGTACTGTTGTTGTGAGGAGAAACCTAAGTATGTAGTACCTCGCTCTGGGCTCCTTGGAGGAAGAGCGGGATATAAATGTAACAAATAAATAAGCGTGGAGATGCGCTTCCCAGAGTGGCTCCATCTTCTAAGTGGGTGGTGGTGGGATATCTTAAGGTCAACACCCCCCGCCTTCAAATTTCCCCCGCCCAGTTCTGTGCACATCCCTACTTCTCCCATCTCTTCAAGGGAGGGACATCTCTCTTAGGTGCTGTTCTTGAAGCTCTCTTGCTTCTCTGCTGGGTGGTTCTGATCCTCTGCCTTCTGTGCTGACTTTTTTTCTGGATGGATCAACTACCAGGCCAAAAGCCAGCCCCTTTTCATACACCTGTGGCCCAAAACTCTTCTCATCAGGTCTTTTATGGATTGGGCTTTTAACTTCAACTTCTGGTTGGACCTTTTTACGACACCTTTTTGACCAGTGATGATCTGGCACTGCTGTGCAATCCCCTATTTGGGATTTCAGTCCTTCGTTTGCATCTCTTGAGGGAATGTATGTATTGTATGTTTTTTTTTAACTTTTGTAAACCGCCTTGGGATTGTTTTTAATGAAAGGCGGTATATAAATTTAATAAATAAATCTTCCAGTGCTCACACGTGTAGTCTCCCATTCAAATGCAACCAGGGTAGAAGACCCTGCTTAGCAAAGGGGGCCATTCGTGCTTACTCCCACAAGACCAGCCACTCACATATTTATTTATTTTTACATTTTATAGCCCGCTCTTCCTCCAAGGAGCCCAGAGTGAGGTACTACATACTTAAGTTTCTCCTCACAACAACCCTGTGAAGTAGGTTAAGCTGAGAGAGAAGTGACTGGCCCAGAGTCACCCAGCAAGTATCATGGCTGAATGGAGATTTGAACTCGGGTCTCCCCGGTCCTAGTCCAGCACTCTAACCACTATACCATGCTGGCTCTGAAGCCAGGGGAGTGTTTTTCTCTCTGAGGCTGTGCTGAGTGCTTTCCTCTGCCTTGCCCCCCAATGTGGAGCAGCTGCAACCAGCCGCTCGGGTATCTGAAGCCAGGAGAAAGTGCTGATCCATGAGTATGTGCAGAGTGCCTTCCTCGTCCTCAGCATGGAGTAACTGTAACCAACCCCTTGCATATGTGATGTAAGGGGAGTGTGCTTCTCTCTGCACACAGCCGAGTGCTCCAGTCCCAGTGTCTAGTAGTTGTAACCCCTTGAGTATCTGAAGCCAGGAGAAAGTGCTTCTCTCTGGGCATGTGCAGAATGCCTTCCTCATCCCCAGCATGGAGTAGCTCAGGCCTTGACCAGTTTCCTTTGGAACTAAGAGCCAGCTCAACAATTTTGGAGCCAGACCATGATAAAATAACTGATGTTATAGATGGACATTGTGAATGAGTGGGGGTGGGGGGAAGTGGAATGGGCTTCTCTTTATTTCCTTTACAAGTCCAGAACAGATTTAGAACAGAAACGGGGCAGCCTGGAACAAATACGTATCTTATTTAATAACTCTGCCTCTGCATATCCTAGTCTAGGTGACACAGTTAAATTTCTAGGTGCTATTACTCCCTGGTGCCTGGGATTTGTCAAGCCCTGGAGTAGCTATAACCATCTCATCAGGGAACTGATGCAAGCAAGACAAGAGCGTGCTTCTCTTGGAGCCTGTGCAGAGTGCCTTCTCATCCTCAGTAGAGAGTAGCTAAGCCTGCTCGTATATTTGATGCAAGAAGAATGTGCTTCTCCCTGAGCATGTGCAAAGTGTGTCGCTCCCTCCCCCCGCCATCATAGAGTAGCTATAGCCAGCCTCTTGGACATCTGGGAGGAGGAGCTTCCAAACCTTGAAGCCTGGCACCTCTAACTTGAGCCTCAAAGATGTGCCTGGGCAAGTGAAGATGCCGAACTGGTTCAGGCAGGGTACAAGGGCTTTCATGGGTGGAGGTTCTGCTGAGAGGCATTGACTTGCAAGGATTGATAGGAGGTTGTGAATTCTCTCCTTGCCAGAAAATAACTGCAGCCAGCCCCTCGGGCATGGCAAATTGTGGCACTCAGGTTTCCGGACCTGGAATCTTTTGTTTGGGCAGCAAAGCTGTGCTTGGGCACCCGACATAGCATTCATGGCAGGAGGTGAAAGACAGGCTGTGCGGAGGTGGAGACGGAGGCACTGTTCCACACCTGTTACTCTCCCTCATCTCCCACTAAACTCCATTTCAGTTTCCCACTTTTGTTGCATGCCTGCCTTAACTTTGAATTGTTCCTAAGCTTGCCCTATGGCAGAAACAACCAAAGTGGAAGGCAATACGTTTTAGGGGCGCCAAAGAAGAAATGCACAGTCGAAGAAATGCGCTCTGGCTTCCCTTGCAGTGTTCCTGAGGGTTCTTGGGTGCAGTTCTAGGAATGCGCGCACCATCCGGGGAATCTAAGAATTGAATCATAGGGTCCCTATCCTGGGCACATGGCTTCAGTTGCTTAGGCAGCAAAGCATCTTGGACCTGCTCACACTGTGTTTCATCCTTGAACAAGACATCTTCCCCATTGACCTTAGGTCTGTTTCATGCAACTCCTGCTCCCTTGTTTCTCTTGCTTATGTAATGTTGTACGTTTGGAAATTTTCACTTGCCCGTATTGATGCGTGCCAAGTTTTTTGGGGTCCTGCCATGGAGTTTCTATAGCCAACCCCTCGAATACCTGAATTCAATTAGTAGTACCACTTCAGGTACTCTGTTTCTCTATTCATTTAGGAAAATATTAGATAATTTTTTAAAATCAAGCAGGTGGTTGTCGGCTGTGAGTGAAATTCAGCCCTCAGCTCTTGAGCAATTGTGGTCATCAGTGGGACAATGATGGTGCATCATAGTGTTGGAGAGTGTGGTAGGTTTGAGGCTGGCATTCCATAAAGTAAGGTAAAGTGTGCCGTCAAGTCGATTTTGGCTCCTGGCGCCCACAAAGCCCTGTGGTTGTCTTTGGTAGAATAGAGGAGGGGTTTACCATTGCCTCCTCCCATGCAGTATGAGATGATGCCTTTCAGCATCTTCCTACATCGCTGCTGCCTGATATAGTACCAGCAGGGATTCGAACCAGCAACCTTCTGCTTGTTAGTCAAGCATTTCCCCGCTGTGCCATTCCTGCTGTTAATTGAAACCTGAGACAGGCTTGAAATGAGGCAGCTGTGACTGAGGAGAGAACAGGTGATGGCTGTGTCAAATCACTTTGGCCCATTGGTTTCAGGGTTTATTATTATTTTATTATTTTTACATTTTATATCCCGCTCTTCCTCCAAGGAGCCCAGAGCGGTGTACTACATACTCGAGTTTCTCCTCACAACCACCCTGTGAAGTAGGTTAGGCTGAGAGAGAAGTGGCTGGCCCAGAGTCACCCAGCTAGTCTCATGGCTGAATGGGGATTTGAACTCGGGTCTCCCCGGTCTTAGTCCAGCACTCTAACCACTACACCATGCTGGTTGCTTTAAATGCAGTGATTGTAGTGATGGGTGAAACGTGCTGTACTCTTTTCTAAGATAAGCACGTTTCAGATTGTCTTCTAGCTGCTTAGGATTTGTCAGTCCCTTTCCCCAATAAATTGCTCCTTTTGATTGTTTGGTCTAGGACCGTAAATAAAACTTGACTTGACTTGCTCCTATCACCATAGCAGTCTGTACACAAGCATTCACGAACATCAGAGAAATTCTTTTATTCCTGTTGTTTATCAGTTTCTAGAGCAAGAATGAACTTGGTGATAAATATTTTACTGTTATTCTTTCTGTCTCTACTGGCTCAAAGGCAAGTTGAATTCTGCAACAATAAATCCACCTCTCAAAAAACAACCCCACTCCCACTCCTCCAAAGTTTTACTTGTTGTTTTAAAATATTTATACCCCGCCCCTCCAGTACACTACTGCTCAGGGTGGCTTGCAGAGTTAATGAGATAGATACAATGTAAAGGAAAAGATTAATAAAGTTTAAACAAGTTGAACATGGTTTTAGCCTGATCTTTTAACTCTACAAGTTTTAAAAGCGTCAAATTAAAAGCTAAAAATGAAGAATTAAAAACCTTCTAGATATAAACAGCAAATGAAACATTTAAAACCCTTTAAAAAATGTGTTTTTAATTAAAAACAAAACACCGAGGGAGGGAGCATGGCGAAACTCTTTGGGGAGAGCATTCCAAAGCCAAGGGGCTACAACTGAAAAGGCCCTCTGTCTAGTCCCCGTCACCTGGATCTCTGTTAGTGGCAGGGCCTTGAGCAGGTCCATGCGTATCCTGTGTAGGTACATTATAAGTTTTGGTAGCTTCAGAACTGGGAAGATTTGCTCCGTGCGGTGGAGTTAAGGTTCCATCTCTCAAAGCTAGTTTTCAAAAGTCACACTAGCACCATGTTAGCTCAAGGAAGATGAAATGAAGCTGAACTACAGAATATTTTTTGTCAGAAAGCAAGAGGTCCTAGGTTTCCTCTTGCACTAAAGATGTTGCTGTCAGAGGGGCTTTTGCTGTTCATGATTAGCTTAAATACTTCAAGCATGACTCACGAGCCATTAATGCTTGAAGCTTGGTTTGACCAGACCATTTGCCAGCAACAGCAGTGTGGGTTGCTATACAGGTGGCCCTCTTTTTTGTGTGTGAGAGTTCCGGTTTGGCCTATTGCTGCAAACAGAGAAACTGCGAATAAAGAAACCTCGAGCCTACAGGGATTTGTGGGTTAGATTGTGCTCAAATCTCATTTAAAAATAAGGTGGGGGGAATAAGAGTATTAAAGCACATTACCTTGCTCTCTAGAAATGCTCCCCCAACCCCAAAGCCTCTGATTTTGTGTGTGTGTGTGCAAAAGTCACAAAATGGCTACTGGAAATGACACCGGAAGTCATTTCTGGGTGGCACTTAACCACAAAGCTGAAAATAACCCTGATTTTAGTGTGCAAACAAGAAGTGGGGGCTTATATTTAGCAGGGTGCAAGCAACAGTCCCTATTCATCTTAGTATAGATTGACATCCAGGCCACCAAGGTGCCAGTGTATTCCACTGGGCGAGGGGACAGAGTGTGATGGTCAACTATCTTCCCTTCTGCAGTCACTTGTGCTTCTCAGAACTATGTCTCTGTGGGTCCTCCAACCCTCAGGTCATAGTTTTGGGAGGCACAGGTGACTGCAGAAGAGATTATTGAAAATCGCCACTCACACAGTGGGGAAGGCTGGCACACCACACAGTGTTGGTCTGGATGTCAGCCATGCTCTTTGCTGTTTTTATGTTTGATTAATTAATTAACACATTTTTTATACTGCCCCAAACGCAAGTTCTCTTATACCCCTTTCTTCCTCCGAGAAGCCCAGAACAGTGTACATGGCTGTCTTTCCCAGTGCCTGTTTGCTGGTGTTTTTTTATGTGTGTGGTGTCTCTCTCTCTCTTTTCATTGTGAGCCCCTTTGGGCTAGGGAACCATTTTCTTATTCCTTTTGCTACGTAAACCATTCTGTAAATTTCTGTTGTTGAAAAGTAGTATGTAAATACTCAAAATAAATCTGAAGTCTTGCTCAGTGCCTTTTTAAATCAGGTGCCTCCGACATCTACCAGGAGCAAGGCCTTTTGAGTGGTGATTCCAACTTTGTGGAACCCCCTCACCCCCAGAGGCCTGTAAAGCCCCTATTCTTTATTATTCTGGGCAGGCTGTTAAAATGTGGCTATTCTGCTGTGCTTTTGTGGCTGATTTTGTTTGGCTGCTGCTGGATTTTTCAGTGGTGGGATCGTTTAATGCTATTTGTCATTGTGTTCGACTGTTTTGTCTCCTTCCATTTTTGATTTTCATGGATCTAATTCTTCTTCAATACTATCTTTTGGGCAGGAAAGATGGAAAATAAAATGTTGAAATAAATCGTACTTTGTTTAAAAATTGGGTGTTTTTTGTACCAGTGTTTGATGGTGCTGCATATGGACTTTGCTGTTAATTATGAACACTGTGGGTGCATTTAAATGGCAACGTGGCTGATTAAGTGTGCGCGCACCATGAGTGTGCATGCATGGGTTTTGCCATTTTAAACTTGGGAACCCAAAGCACCCAGTTTTAAGAAGTACATGTGAGTTGGCTCTTACGTGCACATAATCTCAGGTTGCAAATTATGCTGATGAATTGTCTTCCTGAAACATTGACTGAACCATCTTGATTAGAGAATAAGTTTTCTCAGTTTTGTCCACAAATCAGATAAACCGAACCACAACCCCCAAGTAATCACAGGCTGCAGCTCTTGAAACATCTGTCAATACTGGCTATACAATTTTTAGTTTCAGGTGACAGCATGAGCCCCCTCAAGCTGTGTTCAGATGCAATAGCGTTATAGAAGGTTTATCAACACTGCAGCTCATCAGAAATGTGAAAAGCAAAACCTGCTAGCTAAGCAGAGAGGACTCTTCTATTTAAGCAGGGGGAGAACAACTGTCCCTGTCCAAGCATAGCATCGCTCCAGTGGTGTTTGCAGGAGGTCTATCTTTATATGATTGTGTGCCGTTTTGGAACAGGGAACCTTTTTTCTATGTAAACCACTTTGAGAACTCTTTTGTTGAAAAGTGGTATGTCAATATTTGTGGTGGTGGTGGTGGTGATGATGATGATGATGATGATAACAACCCTGTAAGCACACAGAGCCCAAGAAACAGTGAAACGTTTGATGATAGGAAGAAGTTCAGCAGAGAGAGTGGTATTCAGCAACGCTATCAAACTGTTGGTCAACTGTTAAACTGTGGGCTAACATGGTATCTGAGTGGTGTGGGTACTTGTTTAAACAATGTTTATATTTATAAACTTACATACCAGTTTAAGACCTCAAAAACCCCCCGATAACAACAATAGTTGAAGTAAAACAGCAGTGAAAGGGCTTGGAGGAGCGGTGGCATTTAGGGATGGGCACGAACCACAGTTCGAGCATGTTTTGGACAGGGGGACTGGGCACTTTAAGAAAAAGGAGTGCAGGTCCTTCCCTGCTCTCCATCACCCTTATGCAGCTTCCTGCTGGGGTGGTGCGTGTCCCTAGAAGCCTCGCGTGGCATCAGCATGCACATGGCATCCGTGCATGTGCAGGCGCCATTCGCATGGTCAGCAACACCATGACGACCGCCACAAATGGCGCCTGCACGGATGCCATGTGCATGCTGATGGATACAGATACCGTGAATATCAAGGCACTGTGGCAATGGGGAATTGGGGGTTAGGTTCCCGGTTGAGGGAAAACATCAGTCTTCACGGGAAACACAAGCTGCCTACCGCACCTAGCCGCTCCCCCTGAGTCACGCTGTGCCTCGGAATACCTACAAATTGACCCAAATCGCCATTTTTTCTTTTTAAAAAAGGAGCCATTTTGAGGCTCCGGAAAAAAGTGGCCGCCGGAAATGGCCTCTGCGGTCACTTCCGACCACCTCGTCTCATGGATACGTGAGGTCGACGTGTGTTTTTCCCTCCCCTGCCCCCCGCGTATGCCAAAGTCGGGTGTCTCTTACCTGACCGCAGATATGTGAATCCGTGGATATTGTGGTCCTTCTGTATTTTCCTATGAAGTTTCTGTTTACATAGAAAAATGGCCTTTAACTCACATGTTTGATAAAGATGTGGAGGTGAGCATGTCTGTATGCAGATCTGTATTCGCCTGGCTAAAATCAAACTTAAATATTTTAATATAATTAAAAAACTCTGATTTAAATTCTATTTTAAAATTGTCATTTAGGCAAAATATCCATTTTCTTCCACTATTGATGACTGGCAACTGAATGTGTCAACTGAAAAATATTACACTTGAGGGGATATGAGAATTTCATCCGTGGTGCCACTTTGTAACGTCTCATTTGCACATGGAAGCCATCACATGAATCAGTCCTTAAAACCCCATATTTTAAGCCATGTTCTACGGAAGCAAGAAAGAACAAGATAGTTTGAGTTACACAATAGCTTTCAGATGCATTATTTATTAAACTCCTCTGTCTGCTACTGAGACAACATCTTGCCAATCTGTTGTGAAAACTAATGCCTTGTGGAAAATGTTGGGTTTCTTTGTGTATGCTGGGACCTCAGTGTCTGTTTTTTTTAAAGCCTATATATAATAGGCTTTAAAAAAACCAGACACTGAGCTCCCATGGAAATTCAAAAGAGAACACATTCATTCCAGTTTTTAAAAATCTGATCAGTTAGAAATAGTCTCCAACCTCTTTTTTCTATCTTAAGTATTAACATTTCTATAGCAGACACCTGTTCTTGCAGCTGCAGTGATGACAGAACATGTTGGAACCACCACCAGGGATTTATGTTGACTGTCAGAATGGTTCCATGACAGCTAATTATAACATTTTCCTTGCACATCATGGGGATTTTGTATGATTGATGTATAGTGCCGTTAGAGCCACAGTTCTTCAGTTGAGTGCCATTGTTCCAGGATTTTAATTACTTGATGAATTAACTGGCATGCTAAGTAGGAATGTAGACAAGAGTGTAAGGTCCTCTTTCTGTTCCTCATACAACTCTTTTTCTTCCTTGCTGTCAAAAACACTTGTTTTGAGCAAGTGGAGGAGGGGATCAGTAAGTCATAATTTCTTCTCTCCATAATTTAATCAGTAAGCATAATTTCTTCTCTCTTTCAGATGGAACAGATAAAAAGGGCAAATAAGTTGTTCACAAATGACTGTATATTTCTGAGAAAAACTTTGAACATCCCTGTCATATCTGAGAAACCTTTGCTCTTTAATGGACTTAACTCACTGGAGTCTCCTGAGAATGAAACTGACAGCCCCTCTTCTTGTGAAGAAGGACCAGTGACAGTTCAGGAAGACTGCTCTTCACCAAGTCTCCAAGAACCAGACAATCAGCTTCCTCCACCTGAAGAATTATCTGCCAAAGATTTTCTACACAGACTGGATTTGCAGATCAAGCTGTCAAAACAAGCAGCTAGGAAACTAAAACCTGAAGACAGCGGGTAAAAAAAACCCTACAGTATTTCCTTATTTTAAAATATCCTGAGGGATCTTTTAAAATAAAGGTATTTCCTTATTTTAAAATATCCTGAGAGATCAGGGTGGCTAACAAACTTGTATGATCATTTAAAACGGAGGGACTAAAATATCTGCTAAACTGCTGCATTCCAAGCTGTCTTTTCTTTAATCATCATGCTGAATCTCAGGCCAGATAGAGGGCTTGTAATATTTTTGGAAGATAGAATCTGTCTTTTTGTGTGTTGAACTCTAGGTTATCAAAATCCAAGGTGCTTGTTTAGCTGGGTGGCTATAAACATAATGTACATCGGCCTTGACACATTTTCTTTGGAGTATTTGGAGCCAGCCCAAGTACTACTGTCTGCTCTGTGGGGGGCAGGCACCGGACTTGAGAGAGGCAGACTGACTGCACCCAATAATGACCTCTGCTTCGTGGTTGGGTGGGCTCCTGGTTGTATCAGGCAGGCAATGGATGATGGACGGGAAGAGCGGGCAAGCAAAGCAGAGCAGGTTTCTGCCTCCTCCTCCTCCTGGTTGGATCAGTTCATTGCTTGCCTGAGCCAGATAGACGCAAGTGTGTGTTTGTGTATGTGTTTGTGTGTGTAAACAATGTGTTCCTACCTTGTTCACTTCTTCTCCTGGTCATGTTTGACTCAAGCAAGCAATGGACTGATGCAACCAGGAGGAGGAGGAGGGCGCAACCTGCTCGGCTCCGCTCACTTGTGCATCATGCTCGTTTCACTTCATCACCTGGCTCAGGCACTGCACTTAGATTTCCAGGTGCCGTAGCGAGTTAACCCTTGGACTCGTCAAGCCCAGTAAACACCTAGACAGTTTGAACTAGTCAGCATTGTGTAAGGCTGTCGCTTAGAAGTTATGCTTATACCTAGGAGCCTGATGTATTTTTAGCCCTTCTGTTTGCTGTCGTCCTCCTTGGAAGAAGTAATTCTGAATACTTTTCTTTGCTGTGATGGACATCCTGCTGTACACTGTCATTATAATAATTGCAATAATTACTTATTGCACAATAATGGTGCAATAAATTATTAAGTGGCTTTTTCATGAAGATTTTCCCAAGGACATTTGGTAATGAAAGATGAAGGATTATAATTTGTACTAGCTGGCCCGGGTGCAGAGCATCCTCGCTTCTAGTTCTCCCTTGTTCTTGGCCCCTCGTTCTCAGACCTCCTCTTCCCTCTTTGCCTCCAATGTTTTTTTCTCTCTGACTGGCTGCCTAGCCAGCTGCTTTTGCCAGCGGCTGCTTTCTCCCCCTTCCTTCTTCGGCCGCTGTTGATGCTTTCTCCCCCACTTTCTCTTTCTCTCCCCCGCCCCCACTGGCTGCCGCTGCTGCTTTCTCTCCCCGCCCACCCACCCATTTGCTGGCTTGGCCATTGGCCTTATGTTCCCCTCTGCCGCTTTCCTCTCCACTCCCCCTCCCCTCGCTCACAAACTCTCGTGAGAGTTGCCACGCATGGGATTAGCCATGGGTACGTCTTAGAGAATTCTATATATTTATTATTTATATGTTTTATTTATTTAATTTATATACCACCCAAAATGGCTCAGGGCAGTTTACAACAGGATAAAAACAATTAAAACCAATTAACAATTAACATAAAAACTATAAAAACAGAATAAAACCAATTAAACATTCAACAGCTAAAAACCCTGGAAAACCAGGGCAACAATTTTTTTTTGCCACTTTATTTTTATTAGTTTTCTACATTACAATGTGACTTCCCGTTCATCTTTCAACACAGTTATACTGCAACATCCATATTTGCTCTCATGTAAATATTTTCTTCGTATTTACATATCTGGTTATTATATCCTAATCCTTGTTTTCATCACCATAGTAATCTATTAGTTTCATTACTATAACAAATTCCCCAACTGTTATTTTTACATTTCAACCCCTGTTAATAAATCCAAATTCACATTGTTTTTCATATACCACAGAAAGGGTTTCCAATTTTCTATGAAATTTTCAATATGACTGTCTCTTACTAATACATTAAGTTTTGCCGTTTCTGCATATTCATATGCCTTCATCAGCCATTCTTCTTTTGCTGGAATTTCCGCAGATCTCCATTTCTGAGCAAGAACCATTCTAGCCGCCATCGTAAGATATAGGAATAAATTTCTATTTTCTTTCAAGATTTCTTCATTAATTATGCCCGAAAACCAGGGCAACAATTTCAAACTATTTAGAACAGTTTACAGTAGTTAAAAAAACTCTGGAAGGCTAAGCCAAACAGATAGGTTTTAAGGGCTCTCCTGAAAGACAGTAATGAACTCAAATTGCAGATTTCTGCCTGGAGTGCATTCCATAGCCCAGGAGCAGCTACAGAGAGGGCCCGCCTCTGAGTCATCACCAGAAGAACTGGTGGTAACTGGAGACGGACCTCCTCAGATGACCTTAACGTGTGGTGGGGATCATGCAGAAGAAGGCGCTCTCTAAGATAACTCGGACCTAAGTCTTTCAGGGCTTTAAAGGTAATAACCAGCACTTTGTATTTTGCCCGGAAACATATTGGCTGCTGGTGTAACTGTTTCAAGACAGGCATAATATGGTCTCTTTGGGTTGCCCCAGAGACCAATCTGGCTGCTGCATTTTGAATAAACTGAAGTTTTTGAACAAAGGTTGTCCCACGTAGAGTAGTCAGTAGTCAAGCCTGGAGGTTACCAGCTGATGCACCACTGTTTTGAGGTCATCCTCTTCAAGGAATGGGCGCAGCTGCCGAATCAGCCGGAGCTAATAGAAAGCACTCCTGGCCATGGCCTCCACCTGAGATACCAGGGTGAGGCCTGGGTCTAGGAGTACTCCCAAGCTGCGCACCTGCTCCTCCTGGGGGAGTGTAACCCCATCCAGCACAGGAAGATCTAACTCAACCCTCAGATTCCTGAAGATGAAAAGGGGTAGATTTGGGTGTCATCAGCATACTGATAACACCCAGCACCAAATCTCCTGATGACCTCATCCAGTGGTTTCATGTAGAAACTGAAAAGCATTGGTGACAGAATGGAGGCCTGAGGGACTCCATATAACAGCTCCCGTTCTGAGGAGCAACTGTCACCAAGCTCCACCATCTGGAATCTACCCGTGAGATAGGAACAGAACCACTGCAAAGCAGTGCCTCCTATCCCCAACTCCTCCAGGCGATCCAGAAGGATGCCATGGTCGATGGTACTGAACGCCACCGAGAGATCCAGAAGAACCAGCAGGGTCCCACTTCCTCTGTCAGTTCCCCGGTAAAGGTCATCCATAAGGCCAACCAAGGCTGTCTCAACCCCATAGCCAGCTCAAAAGCCAGTTTGAAATGGGTCTAGATAATCAGTTTCCTCCAAAACTGCTTGGAGCTGGTCAGCCACCATCCTCTCAATCACCTTGCCCAACCAAGGGAGATTGGAAATTGGCCTGTAACTATCCATCGCTAAGGGGTCCAGGGAAGGCTTCTTAAGGAGTGGTCTAACCACTGCCTCCTTTAGACAAGGAGGCACCCTACCCTCCCTCAGTGATGCATTTATGATATTAACTAGGTCACCTCCAACAATCTCCCTGCTAGGCCTTTTGAAATCCCGTTGGGTCCCCAGATGTAACTCCCATAATCCCCAACCAAAGGCCCCTGGGGCTTGGGATTATGGGAGTTGAAGTCCACTAACATCTGGGGACCCAACGTTAAGAATCCCTGCCCTAAAGGTCCAGATTACCTTAAAGAACTCATTCATACATATGTGCGTCCATGCGCACACACACGCACACATTGCTGTGAAGTAGTACTACTTGGACAGAGAGATGGAATGCTGTACCTTAGGATGCAGCTTTTGGGGTACGTGTGGTGTTGCTTCTCAACATTTGAGAAGCATTGTATGTAAAGAGAGTGACAGTTCAGCAGTCCTCTAATGATTTATGTTCAAGTGGACCCATAAAAGTAGCTTCAGCTACTATGATGTAAATTATAGGCATGCTTGCACATTTTCATAACATGGTTTCCTTTTGCCTCAACAGGGAGGAGGAGGAGGAAAATCCCTATGCAACTTCTTCCTATCAGCAGTAGAAGACGTATGAAGAGCTGGAATAAACGCAGTTCTTAAAGAACTGAATATTTTCTGATTCAAAAGCAAAACTTTTGGATTGATTTTATATGGTGTGCTTGTTACAAGTCATGTATAGGTACTGACGATAATTGCACTAAAATGATTTGAATTTCTGCCTCCCGCAGGTCAATGATTCTTGTCTTATACATCAATAAGGGGGGAAGTGAGCCTTCCAAAACTAGTAATTGCCTTCATGTTTCTGCTATGAAAACATAGCACAGTAGTAACAATATATCCCCGAGGCCACTTTGATGCAAGATCAAAGAAACAGCTGTACATATTTAACACAAAGCGTAAGAGGTTATAATGAAAATCATTATCATGGAGGCAGATGAGCCTGTCATGCACATTTTTGTGAATTTCAAAGCTGATGGATGTGGCCCTAAATCTTGTGTGTGTGTACATGTATATGTATATACTGTTATAAAAGTATATATGTAAAGACACTTGTATTCTTAAAGCGAACCAGTTTTAGCCATCTTTTGGGGGTGGGGAGTTGGGATTTTAAAGCGTTTATGGCAAACTGTGTTTGGAAATGACTTTAAAAAACCAAGGGGAAAACGCTTAATAAAATCTGCTTTTCTTTCTGTAATGACAATGTTTAAAATGCGCAAATACATGTAGGTCTTATGTAATAAATACAAACTGCACTTTAAGGAAGTGGCTTATCTTTGTTGTTTAGGCTGTCTGTATAGAAAGCACAAAGCATCCCCAGTGCTTTCAGAATATGCTTTTCTGTTTCATTTGGATGTATTAAAATATCCTAAGCTGTCAAAGTGTCTGTGCCCCCTTTTTTTCTCCTAACCATTTTAACTTTATTTAAACGTTTATTAAAATCTTTAATTAAAACAGAGTTTGGCTTTGTCCAAAGAGAGCTAGTCAGCTTTTCAGAAAAACCTACAGTTTTTAACTTTATTTACAGTGGTTGAAAGAACAAGATTAGGCTTATCAAGAAGTCTTTATCCTCTGATTCTTTAGACCTCCTGAAATATTTGGAGTCCGAAGATTAGCATTTGAGAAATACCAGAAAGGAATGTGAATACTATAAATCTAGCCCCTCTAAACAAATATCAGTTATTACCTTGTATAACACTTACTGAATAAGTGTTAAAGAAGAGCTTGGATGTGGACCTATAGATACTGTTTTGTTTTTAACATGTAGGGTTTTCTGAAAAACTGACTAGCTCTGTGATTCTCTGTTGCACACATCAGTGCTAGGACTGAGGGCATTTGCCGCTGATGAGCTGGCAAGTGGATTTGTAGATGTCTGGTTGCATCAACAGTATTTGTGTCATTTCCCCCCTGTCCATATTTACTTTCCTCTAAATGTATTCCCACATTATTCTTACACAATTGATAAGGATGGAAGTGTTTCCTCCACAGCCAGACTAGCCTTGTTGATGGGAAGCATCTCTATTATGTAGGCCAGAGATAGCACACCATTTCTGTGTGTAGTTGTCACAATCGGTTCATTGATTTTAGTGCTGGCTTCCTGCATGGAAATCTCATTCTTGGCAGCTGTGTGTGTGTGTGTGTGTGGTTTTTTGTTTTTTTGCAAATGGAATTGCCTGCTTTGTGCCTAGTCAGCATGTTTATATGAAAAACTGCACTGAAATTGGCCAGTGATACTACCGTGCCACCTTTGATGCATTGCCTACACACCTTAAATTTTCAAGGCTTAAGACCTAATGCTACTCGCATGAGGATTCTGTAGCAGAGCATGTTCGCTCACCCGTGGTGATGGTAACAAACACATGGATAACTTTTATCCTGTTTCCTGTTACGATTAAGAAAACTGAGTCACACTTCTACAGTTTTTTCACCAAGCTAAGTAGTCACCTTAAGTGGTGGAGCAGGGAAATGCTTGACTAACAAGCAGAAGGTTGCCATTTTGAATCTCCGCTGATACTATACGATCTAGGAAGATGCTGAAAGGCATCATCTCATACTGCATGGGAGGAGGCAATGGTAAACCCCTCCTGTATTCTAACAAAGAAAACCACAGGGCTCTTTGGGCGCTAGGAGTTGAAATCCACTTGACAGCACAACTTTACTTTTTAAGTAGAACTACTAACATTCCTTCTTAAGGAGTTTTAATATTTGCATAGTGTGGGAATGAAAAATGGTAGTGGAATGATGAAAAATAATTTAAACTGGGGAAAGCTAAGCAGGGAGGGACTTGTGGTGTGTTAATACCTGGAAGCAGTTTGAGCAAGCCTGTGTTAGAAAGGATACCTTCCTCCTTCCCTCCTGGAGGTAACTGATTTGCTGGCACCTTGACCAAGGTGTGAGTGGAAGGGCAAGGACAAAAGTGCCCTTTGTCTGTGGATCTTTGCCTGGGGTTCAAGGGAGAAAGTCTCATTTTTAACTGCATCCTTATGGGCATTCCATCCCTTAAAGGATTTCTCAGTGCTGGATTACTGTGATGTCCAAACTTGGCAAATCCTGGCCTGTTCTAAGCAGAGTTTATGAGCAAGCCAGGATATGAAATTGGAATTAAATCAGTTTGGGAACAGGATGCTGAACAACATGGGCCCTTGATTTGATCCATGGTTAACCAGATCATGGTTTGATCCATGGTTCAGTCCATCAGGGCTTTCAGACACTTCATGTGGTTGCTAGAGCATGACTGAAAAGAGTTCAGAAATGCATTACCTTTCCATCAAGATGCTTATAATTCACCTTCACTGTAGTTTCAACCACGCACACAGTTTTTTGTTGGTTTTTTTAAAACCATAACTTGCACAACCTACATGATTCTTTGCAGTGCCAATGCAGTAAATCTTGGGGAATATTTGTGCCCAGTGATGGTAAAGTACCAAACTGAGTGCTTATGGTGACTCTTACTTTAGAAAGCAAATGCAATGCTGTGGCAGTATCTGCAGAGAGTGATTTCTCCTTTATTCAAATACTGTGAAGGCTTGTGTCACATGAACTGAAGTTTGTTTTGAAATGAATTCAGCGTTAAGCTCTCCCAGTAGATTTGCTGTCAACTTTTCTCCAGTTCTTTTGAAAGGGAAGCCTTCCATGGAATTGTTTTGCATTTCTTATAGACTTGTGTCTCGTTGTACCATAGAACTTGCAGGATACATCTGACCTATTGCATAAAAAGTAGTTGCTGAATAGGAACATAGGAAACTGCCATATACTGAGTCAGACCATTGTCTATCTAGCTCAGTATTGTCTTCACAGACTGGCAGCAGCTTCTCCAAGGTTGCAGGCAGGAATCTCTCTCAGCCCTATCTTGGAGAAACCAGGGAGGGAACTTGAAACCTTCTGCTCTTCCCAGAGCGGCTCCATCTCCTGAGGGGAATATCTTCCATTGTTCACACTTCTAGTCTCCCATTCATATGCAACCAGGGTGGACCCTGCTTAGCTAAGGGGACAAGTAATGCTTGCTACCACAAGACCAGCTCTCCTCTCCGAATGGTGTTAATGTATCTCAAATCCATTTAACTTCTGGAAAATGTCACCTAAAAGATGTCCTCTTATACAAATAATATGCCTTTACTGGCAATGCAAAGAGTTTTTATAAGTTCTGAGTTTGGGTAAAATGCTGAAATGTGTGAATTGTGAATATGGTGGTTTCAGGGAGACAGCCTTTTTGACCCAGTGGCAGGCGATTCTATGGCTACTGCATTTCTGTTCTAAGGACTACCTGATCCAAGCTTAGTGAAATCACCAGGAATGTGTTTCAAATACATTTTGTATTACAATGTCTCTTGCATTAATTTCCCTTCTCCTCACCCTCCCATGTATGTTCATGGACTTCAGTAATCATTGCCACAGAGCAGGATCATGACCTTTTGCAAGACACAATCAATTAGAAAGAATAAACAAAAATCTGTGCTACTGTATCTTGTAGCAAAGCATTTAATAAAGTACAGTATCAGAAACAGGATTCTATTAGAAAAGTGTATTGTGAATGTGTAGTATATTTTGTAATTGTTACATTCCCCCCCCCCCCAGCAATCCTTTTATTAATGAAGACATCATGAAGCATCTAAAATGCTAAGAATGTAAAAAATAAATAAATGGTGGGATTAAACTAGAGATGTGCAGGATACTTCTTTTTTTTTAACCTCATAGTGATGATGCACAAAATACCGGCAGGATGAGGCCAATACATCATTGATAAAATGCTGTGATAGCAAAAACATCCAGTTTGATAGTATGCTGTTAAGTACCATATAGGTAGTTGCAGTGCTAATAATAAATGGGATCTCTCCTGATGGGCTTTGTTTAGCACCAGCTGTAACCTTTCCGCACTGCAGGATGATGGATGCCACTATTTTACTTTGTCATTTTGTGTTACCAAAAGCTGATGTTTGTGTTGATATTCTTGATGCAACCGAATGTGACAACTGTGCAAAACGTCCATGTAACATAGTGGACAAAAACGACCTCTTTGATTTCCATGCTATATTATGGAACTGTTTAAAAAAAAAAAAAAGATTTGGCTGACATACTTGGTATCCATCTAAGACGTATGTGCAATGTGCTTTGCATCCCACCCAAACTGCTTGTGCATGTGGGGCTGCTCTGTGCCTACTAAGCAGTAATAGGAATAGCATCACAACTAGGATGATGCACTGCTTAGTAGGCATAGAGCAGCCCCCGCCTCTGCAAGCAGTGGAATGCAGAGTGCATCACGGCAGCATATGTGCCTTGTTTGGATGGATGGATTTCTGCGCAGTATTTCAGCCATTGTGTACTAAAGCTAAAAGCTGTACCAATTTTCAAGCAGCTAATTTCGAAAGGTGTACTAATCCAAAGAACTGCCACTTCTCTTATTTTATGTCTCTGCCTCAAAGCAGAAGGTTGCCGGTTCAAATCCCCGCTGGTATGAACACCTATATCGGGCAGCAGTGATGTAGGAAGATGCTGAAAGGCATAATCTCATACGGCGCAGGAGGAGGCAATGGTAAACCCCTCCTGTATTCTACCAAAGACAACCTCATTGCTCTGTGGGCCCCAGGAATTGAAAGTGGCACACTTTACCCTTTAGAGCAATAATTGCTTTTCTGTCTCTAGCCTCTGGGGGAACCTGAGATATTTTTTGCACCGAGCGCAACCTAACTTAATAACATCTGTGTAATCTGCTGTTTGGTTTTCAGAACTGCAGAACAGATGTTAGAACTCTTCATTTTTTCAAATGTGTTTTTTTTTAAAATTTGACCAACATCACCCCCAGTTTGGATTTGTTTACCTTAATGTCCAACTTGATGAAGAGTTCTGATGAACTCGAATCTTGCTAATTTCTTAGTGATCTTGTAGTGGGTCTTAATAAAGGCATTTAGTCTATTACTTCCTCACCTAGTGGACCAACACAGCTACCTACATTTTTTTCTCAAGATACACGAACAAAGGGTTCTCTGGGCACTGATTTTATGATAGCTAACCTGAGTAGGTGGTTTTGCCTTATAGCAGCATACCTCCCTGTCTCCAGTGTAAGCATTAAAAACTCAATTCCCTCACCTCTCATTCATCAGTCATCATCCTCTCTCATCTTCGATTATCTGGATCCATTATTAAAAAACCCTTCCTTGGCCCTTCTTTATCGACTCAAATTCTCTTCCTCTTGTTCCTTGAGCAAGTAATCTATACTGTTGTCTGCCTTGGCCTCTTGTTGATCCTGTTCTGTCTAGCAGTTACCCATTCCGCTCCACTCAAATTGCTCTCATCAAGTTTCCCCCCATGGTTTTTTCCTGACCAAACCTAAAAGCTGTTTCTCGGTCCCTAGTCTCTGTCATTTCGATGCCCTTGATCATATCCAAATCACCCTTTTCATCTCCTCCTGCATATCTTCCAATGCATCTCTCCCTTGGTCGTCCTCTCTTTATAACAACTCCTTCTACTTAGGGAACTCCTACTAAAATAAAGGCTACTTCGTTTTTGCTTTCCTCACAATGGAGCTGTAGGAAAACACCTCTATGGGGCCACATTCCATGCACTGAGACATAATGCTTGTGTTGGGCTTAGCAAGGCGAAAATTTACTGCCTCTAGATAGAGTGGGCATGGAGATCTTCCAAACTATTGAATTGACAAATGCGGACAACCCACATTTTAAATCCTGCTTTGTGGAGCACAGTTATTATTGCATTGTAGCCTTTCTTCCTCTTATCACAAAGGGTTCCACACTTCATGTTGCTCCTTGCTCCCCTGTTTCTCTCTCCATATGCACAACCTCTTTACCTTATCTGGATCCATTTTAATGGCATCTGCAAATGACTCTCAACTTACTTTGCTAGTCCTGCACAAGCATGCCATCCACAGATTCTGTCCCCAGCTTCCAAAAGAGGTAGGTGGGAAAACTGTCCCACACACCTGGGGCTTGAGTGATCAGCAAGCTCCTCACCTCCAACCTTGCTTTTATCTAACACACAATTGCAAAACAGGACGGTGCCTAGTTGTCTCCTAACCAGTTTATGGCCATGTGAACTGCCCTCTTATCTTTAAAGCCCTTCATGATTCCTAACTCTTACCTTTTTAAAGCCCTTCAGTACAGCCTGGTCCGATCCTTATGCTCCTTTTTCTGTCCATTACACACAACCTCACCTACTGTAATTCTGTTGTCGTCTCCTGAGCACATCTCCAGAGCTTATGTTGTACAGCCCCTTATATCTGGAACACGCCCTTCTCTTTACCGTTGTCAGGCTCCTACAAACTCCTTGAAGCTCCTTCTGACTTCTCACTTCTTTAGCAAGCTCAGCCATGCCATACCTAGCCATTATCACCTGGCCATCCTCTGTGATCCATAGCCTCTTTTTTAAAGATGTGCATGAAATGAATTTTGTGATTCATTTTGAATTTGAATCGAATTCTGAAAATTTGTTTTGAATTTGAATCGATGTGATCCTGTTTTGGTGCCTTTTTTAACCAATTAGGAGGCCTGAATGATTTGAAAAAGGTGCCAAATGGCTCTCGAATTGAGTTGGAATTGAATTGCTCTTTTAAGGGGTGATTTGATTCAAATTCGAATCACTCGAATCTCCCAGATTCAAGTCGAATCGATTAAAGAGTTGCATGATTACTATTTGATACCATGAACAACAACTGGAGTCCTGTATCCATCACTGGAGGGGCGGAGGCAGTATTGTCCCTGTATGCATTTAATTGTCCTTCTGAAAACTGCATTAAGAGCCATTATGGTTGAAAAGCGATATATGAATGTTGTAAAACAAAAACATTTTCAAACACTCCTTGATAAGTGGGATGAGAGCAATGAGAAAAAGGGTCTCCAAATATCTGGTTGTCTTAAGGAATGAAAAGTAGTTCTGTTTGATGGAGGCCAGTAATCCCAACTTGAACTGGTCTGATTGGCAACTGTGACAAGAACCAATATTTAAGCAGCGGATGAAATGTCCCTAAGCACACCTCTAATTCTAAGTTTCCCAAGTGGTTTATCTTTACACTGACCCTTAGAAATTAACAGCTATTTACATGTGTTGGGCTACTCACGTTAAGAATTCCATTCTTTGTACATGCACAGAGAAATAACACTTATTCAAGAGCTACAAAGGGTGTGAATGACAAAGTTGCTACTGTACTGGACTGTAGCAATCCTGTGATGATACAGTTGCTCCCTGTAAAATCTGTTTTAAAGGCTGATGCATTGTTGATGATATACCAGCTACTTAATGGCACACACACAATATCGAATGCACAGAGAGGATGGAAATTGTGAGAAGATGAATGCATTCAAAATGAGACTATCTCGGACATGAGATAAGGACAAATGGGAGTTGGAATGCAAGATTTCTTTGTGAAGAGTTTGCTGTAGAATTATTACTTGCCTTCCTCCCGTTAATGCCCATTACAAATCTTTAGATCAGTGGCCGTCATTCAGGGCAAGGATGCAGCGAGAGAGCAATCTAACAGAACTTCCCAGCTAACCGAACTGCTGCAGTGGGGAAGCAGCAAATTTTGACGCCCTCCCCTTTCCCAGGAAGTGCTCTGTGGTGTCCAAAAATATGTCCCCAGGGGCTGCGTAGCCCTTGGGGACATATTTTCAGAAGGCTTCCTGGGAAAGGGGAGGGTGTCAAAAATTGCACCACCACAGTTAGTTGGGAGGTTCTGTTAGGCTGCTCTCTTGCTGGACCAGGGCATCGGTATGCCAGCCACTGTGTCTCAAAAGCTGTATAAGGGTGTGAGTGCTTGGGCAAAATGGCTCTGCTTCAGACTCGTTTGGCTTTTCTAGTTGGATGTCAACAGCTAGTTGGATGTCGAAAGTTAAGCTAAAGGGAATATGACGTCACCATTTTACCCTGTTGACTCTAAAGTTGGCAGCAAACGTCTGCCACGAGGGAGATCAGGGAAGCACAGGAAATGTGAACATCCAGTCACTGCGGACTGTTGACAAAGAGCTTTACCTGGAAAATATTCAGTACAATGCAGATAGACATTTTCTAATCCTCTCTTTGAAAAAAGAAAAAGGGAGGGGGGGAAAAGTTGTAGGTCATAGAACTATATGAGGGTGAAGCTAGACTAGAATTTCCTACAGCTTCAAGTTACATCTTCTTTTCCATGCTTTACAGGCTCCCGTAGATACGTTTGATCACATCTGCCTCTTCTTTGTCCAGGATGCCTTTATCTACATACGCGTCAGCCTGTTGATCGATGAAGTCCCGGAGTTTAGAGAGATCGTAATCTGAAACAAAAGAAGCCATCTCTATAGCAAACCTCCTTGGCATCACATTCTCCCTGGAAATGTAACAGTTTAAGCGTAGGGCAGAGTTTCTGAAGGGCTTATGCGGATTACCTTTTCCAAATATGTGCTTGGAAAATGTGTATGAAAACTCCTAACCTTGTTAGAGTCAAAGAACAACAGACTAAAGAGAGGCGCTGGGTTCCTGAAGCTATTACCAAAATCACCACCATAACCATAGGTAGCCATGTTAGAAGAAAATCCAGGAGTATTCGCTTTATTCCCAACATCTCCAGGAGCATTTCCAGACAGCAGGCTTTACTGTGTGGGTTTATTTATTTATTTATTTATTTGTTTATTACATTTTATGTCTCGCTCTTCCTCCAAGGAGCCCAGAGTGGTGTACGACATACTTGAGTTTCTCCTCACAACAACCCTGTGAAGTAGGTTGGGCTGAGAGAGAAGTGACTGGCCCAGAGTCACCCAGCTAGTTTCATGGCTGAATGGGGATTTGAACTCGGGTCTCCCCATCCTAGTCCAGCACTCTAACCACTACACCACGCTGGTTTACTGCAAGGCTATACTCTAAGTCCAAATTTGCCCCCCAAGCCCAATGCAAAAAATGGATTGGTTTTTTTTACCCTGGACATAAATCGTGCTACTCTCTAACACACAATGAAAAATCTGAATTGTGTGTGAAGAGCTCCCCAATAGCTCACAGGGACTTTGGGGTAAATCTGGCCGATATGTGAATGCATACCATCCATTCTGGAGGAGAAATGAGCTAAAAGGCCTATCGGAAAATACTCCAGGTGGGGTTGCGAAAAATTCCTGTCTGAAGCCCAGGAGAGCTGCTGCCAGTCAGAGTAGGCAATACTGAGCTGGATGGCTCAATGGCCTGACTCAGTAGACAGCAGCTCCCCATATCCCTGTTTGTTGATGGGGCTGTAACTCAGTGGTAGAGCGTCTGCTTTGCTGCCGACACTCCCGGGTTTAGCCCTGGCAGCGTCTCCAGGTAGGGCTGGGGAAGACTCCTGCCTGAAACTTTAGGGAGCCACTGTCAATCATGGTAGACCAGGGTTCCCAAGCTGTGGTACTCCAAATGTTGCTGAACTACAACTCCCATCATCCCCGGCTACAATTTATTTGAATTACACAATGGATGGCCACTGGAAATAGTGGCCGTCGGTTGCATAACTCTGCAATCGGTGTGAGTGTTTCTTTTAAGAATATGCAGCAGTACCTAGGATGCTAATGGCACGGCACAGAATATCAGCCCCAGAGATCATGACAAGCCGTCGTGTTTCACAGCATTCACGTTTCCCGGCTATTAAGAGAATTCTATAATTGCACTGCTAATTTATTTGAATTGAATATGTAAGGAAGTTTTAATGCCATGCTCATTTCAGCCTTCAGTCTAATGTTCCACATGATGAGAGTTAACATGAATGGAAGATGGGCTTTACGAATTTGTATATTATACAGTAATTGGGTAAATATGTTTTACAGTGCTATAATAATTAACAGGCAGAATGTGTCACTGATTTCTATTAAGCTCTGTAGAAAAGTTTAATAATGGGTACATTAGCAAAAATCAGTGATATCTCCCCATCTGTCATCTCCATTAGCGCCCGTGCCTAAGGATCAGAGCTGTAATGTTTCCCTGTGATCGATCAGAGCAGTAGAGATGAATAATTCACACCCCAGTGTGAAGTGTGTACGTATTTACAGAATCCTGTCTTTTTCATTCAGTCTTATTTCAGATTTTCTCTTGTTAACCCTATACTAACCCTGGGTTACACCCTGCATTTAATTTTACTTTTAATTTTTAAAATATTACATGTCCTTCCAGTCTTAGAACAACAAAAGAACAATTTCCAAGTGGCCTGCCAAAACAAAACAAACCTGAGATCCTCTGATCTAGATCCATAAGTGCTCTAGATTCTTAGGTGCTCTAGATCAGTGGTTCCCAACCTGGGGCCTCCAGATCTTGCTGAACTACAAGTCCCCTTAGCTCCGGCTACAATTTGTTGTGGTGGGAGATTATGGGAGTTGTAGTTCAGCAAAATCTGAAGGCTCCCCAGATTGGGAACCACTGCTCTAGATCACTTGCCTGGCTTCTAAAAGGCATCTGCTCCAGAAGGACCCTTGGCTGAGGTGTCTATACTTTGAATGTTTAACTCAGCTCCTTGAGCAAATGTATACCACAGAGCAATTTTGTTCAGAATTCATCTCTGGTGTGTGTGTTTGGTGAATCCATTCCTTGATCCAGGCCAGCTTTTGAATGGGGCTTTGGTTAAGTGTATTCCAGTTCTGGAGTAGAGGTGGGGCTAACAAACAGTCAGCAGCAAGAGCAGGGAAAAGCAGCCTTCGCTTGCCTCTTGGTACATAATGAGGTCATTCACACAATCAGAAACTCTGTTCTGCCCTGGTTTGGGAGCTGTGTGTGTTCCCAGTTTTCGGTTGTGTGGAAGCAAGATCGGAGGGAAACCTGGGCAGAAGTGATTGTGTGGAAGCAAGGTAGGAGGGGAACCTGGGCAGAAGTGACTGTGTGGAAGCAAGGTAGGAGGGGAACCTGGGCAGAAGTGATTGTGTGGAAGCAAGGTAGGAGGGGAACCTGGGCAGAAGTGATTGTGTGGAAGCAAGGTAGGAGGGGAACCTGGGCAGAAGTGATTGTGTGGAAGCAAGGTAGGAGGGGAACCTGGGCAGAAGTGATTGTGTGGAAGCAAGGTAGGAGGGGAACCTGGGCAGAAGTGATTGTGTGGAAACAAGGTTGGAGGGAAAGCTACCCAGGTTTTCCTCCTACCTGGCTTCCACACAACCAAAAATTGAGAGCACACACAGCTCCCAAACCTGGATAGAACACAGTTTTTGATTGTGTGAATAGCCTCTATATCTGTCTCATTAAACAGTTCATCTTCCTGATTCCACTACCCTGCCTTGTCCTTGCAGACCACAACTCTCTCCTCTGGATTCTACAGTCTCCACGGTCTGGATTCCACACGGTCCGCACACCCTACCTTCTTTGCTCCCGTGCTTGTTGTGTTTCTTCAGCCACTCGATGTTCTTTCTGATGGCTTCCAGGTAGGCCTCGGCTTTCCCTTCAAAAGCAAAAGGGGGGGGGGAATACCCACTTGTCAGCCATTCTTGATCTGTAGTGTGGTTAATTGCTGCCCCGAGGCTTTGGAACACGCTCCCTGCTGAAAGAAAAACCTCCCCGTCTCTTACAACATTTAAAAAGGCAGTCAAGGCACATTTGTTCACTCTGGCTTTTAATTAGATCCTGTTTTAAGCATTTGATGGTTTTTAATTGTAATTTGTAACGTTGTTTTATATTTTAAATTGTTGTAATATTTTAACCTTTTTTATTTGTTTTTATTGTATTGTAAACCACCCAGAGACTTGCGTTTTGGGCAGTATACAATGTTTATTATTATTATTATTATTATTATTATTATTATTAAGATTTATTTATTTATTTATTGAAATGTTCTTATATACTGCCTCCTACAAAAACTCTAGGCAGTGAACAATAATAATACCAATACCATTTAATTTTTTATAAAAAAGATTATAGGGCAAAGGCCTGGCAGAACAGGTGGGTCTTAAGAAGGGCGTTAAAAGCAGCTAGGGAAGGGGTTGAACGAATCGGGGGGGGGGAGAGGTTCCAAAGAAGAGGGGCAGCCACAGAGAAGGCCCTCCTACGGGCCCAGGCAGCACTCACTACACCAGGGCCCGGGACACTAAGGAGAGCCAGCTGAGAAGACCTCACAGGACAGGATACAACCGGCCAAGAGAGGCGATCCCGGAGGTATACAGGAGCTAAGTCCCATAAGGGTTTGGTAGGTGAGAACCAGCACTTTGAATTGGTCCCGGAAGCAAACAGGCAACCAGTGCTGTGACCATAAAAAGAGGTGTGACACTATCAACTCTATGGCCACCCATAAGGAAGTGGGCCGCTGTATTCTGGATTAGCTGAAGCTTCCGAATCATCCTGAGAGGCAACCCTAGGTAGAGCGCATCCCACTAATCCAAACGAGAGGTAACACAGGCATGAGTTACAAAGGCATGAGGTTGTTATTAGGTTAGGGATACAGATCTTTAATTTAAAAAACATGATGGTTTATTCAGTTAGGGGGCGGAGAACTAGTCTTGTGGGAGCGAGCATGAGTGGTCCCTTTTGCTAAGCAGGGTCTGCCCTGGGTGGATGATTTACTTAGCACATTTCTCTATGGGCAGACACAAACATCTCATGGTGCTTTATAATTGGTTAAAGATTGGTCATAATTGGTATAGAAATCGAATAAATAAATAAATAAATAAATAAAATGCAACTATAAACAATAGAACCAGTTAAAGGCAGATGATTAAACATTAACACCGAATTTAAAATTCTGCTCAAAGCCTGACTAAACAGGTAGATTCACATGGATGGCATTTGAATGGGTGCCTACATGCGAGCGTTCCCTGCTGTAAGAGATTCGCCTTAAGGCCGGGCTGCACAACTTCGGCCCTCCAGCAAATGTTGGACTGCAACTCCCATAATCCCTGACTGTTGGCCATTGGGGATGGGGATGCTGAGGCTTGTAGACCAGCAATAGCTGGAGGGCTGAAGTTGTGAAGGCAGCCCTGCCTTAAGGGAGGGGATTGTTGCTCAGTGATAGAGCATCTGCTTGCATGCAGAAGGTCCCAGGTTCAATCCCTGGCAGCATCTCCAGGTAGGGCTGGGAGAGACTCCTGCCTGGAACCTTGGAGAGCTGCTGCCAGTCAGTGTAGACAATACTGAGCTAGATGGACCAAGAGTCTGACTCAGGATGTGGCAACTTCCTCCCTGCACTGTTTTAAGACTGGGATGTGCACAAATTGATTTTTTCAGATTTGATTCAAATTCGAATCGAAATTGGCCAATTTGATTCTAATTAGAATCAACTTGATCTCTTTGGGTGCCTTTTTTGACCATTCAGGGCACCTGAATGGTTTTTAAAAGGTGCCAAAATGTCCCTAAATGGCCATCGATGGATTTGAATCGATTCAAATTCGCATCTGGCCGATTCAAATTGAATTACCCTTTTCAGGGGTGATTAGATTTTGAATTCCAATCAAATCAGCCTGATTGAAGTTGAATTGATTCACACATCCCTATTTTAAGGTATTCTGCAGCAGCCCTGTTGGGTTGCTCACTAACGCAGAGATGGCTGCTCAGAACGTCAGCCAATATTTACTGCTATTGTTGCGATTGTAAACAGAAATCTCTCATCCACATTGCGCAGCAGGTTTTAAATTCCAGGCGACAGTGAGTCATTTTGCTGAGGGATAAAATTAGTTCACAGTCAACCTAACATGGTCTCTTGGGGAATATAATAGTTTAATGGACTCTGAACTCTCAACTTTGCTAGAGCTTCAGTGATGTAACCTACTTCCGTTTGTCGGAAAAGGCAAGAGCTATTAGCCTCCTGGAGGCTGCGACTGCCGGCTCTGGAGGTCTCATCCCCCCGAGAGCCAGTAATTTTGAGGAACAGGTGAGTTAAGTACCAGCAGTCTGGGACTATTTGACAAAAGCGCACAGAGTATTAATCTATGGTGTGTGCAACTCAGCAAAGGCTTATACAGACACACACAGTCACACTCTTTTCTGATCAGCCCCTCTGTAAATGCTAGCGCAGCTGCTTGACATGCACAAGGCCCCCGGTGCAATCCCTGGCATTTTGAAGCAGGGCTGGGAAAGATGCCGGCCTGAAACCTTGGAGAGCTGCTGCCAGTCAGTGTAGACCTAGAGGGACCAATGGTCTGACTCAGTAGAAGGCAGTTTTCTATGAACAGGGGCGGATTACGCTTTTTGCCACCTATAGGCAACCCAAGATCTGCTGCTCCAGCATGAGGGGGGTGACAGCTATACTTGTAAAAGGGAATCTGGTAGGGATTCCCCTTTTCAAGTAAAGGGCTGGGGGAAGAGAGGAGTTTAATCTTGTTCCCATGTGCAGAGAGCCCCGCAATGGGCTGAAAATGGCCTAACCTGTCATTTGCGAGGCAGGTGGGACCATGGGAGGAGCTCTCGCCTCCATCCCCGCCACCATCCTTCCATCAACCTGATGCGACCCAAGCCCTTTACTTGCACACTACCTCCCAAAATTTGCCACCCCTCAAAATTTGCCACCATAGGCAAGTGCCTATATTGCCTATGCGTTAATCCGCCCCTGTCCATGAGGCTGGGAAATAGAGTACACTACATGACATATGACATTCTCGTGTGTGTGTGTGTGTGTGTGTGTGTGTGTGTATAGTCACCTAATGGCACAGCGAGGGAATGACTTGACTAGCAAGCCAGAGGTTGCCAGTTCGAATCCCAGCTGATATGTTTCCCAGACCATGGGAGACAGTATATAATCTTTGTCGCATTCGTATTTGGGAACGAACCAACACCACTAGTACGTTATTGCTTAGCATTTTGCTGCCCACAGAGTTTCAAAAAGACAGCATGCCAAGATACACAACGGCTATTACGAGCCCTGCCTCCCTTGATTCATTATTTGTATTCCATTCTCAGCCATTCAGTGGAGGAAATCTATACTGGAACTGGCCCACAGACTTTCTTTCCTTCAGCCTCTCTTGTTACAGACCAATCAATTTGCTTGACCCAGACTATTGAACTCGCTAATGATTTTGCATTTTTGAAAGGGCTAGCAGCAATTAGGTAAACATTTCATGCTGTCGTGGTGCGTTGAATGTATTGAGTTTGGGCTGCAAAAGCAGCATTTAGAGTCTGGTGCGATCCGTTCTCGACTCCGTATCTCAGCCTCGCTAAAGTGTGTCGCTTGCGCTGGAGCAGGGTTGCACAACGTCTGCCCTCAGCTGTTTCTACAACCACCTTGACTACAACTACCATCACCCCCAGCCACTGTGGCTAATAGCCAGGGATGCTGGGAGTTGTGGTGTTTGGGGTTGATCCATTCCTTGATCCAGGCCAGCTCTTGAGTGGTGCCTTTAATCCAGTCCTGGATTAGAGGCGGGGCTAACAACCAACCAGCAGCAAGAGCATAGAAAGCAGTCTGCACTTAAATAATGGGCCCATTCACACGACCTACCAGGTGGGCGGGTGGGGGGAGGAAGGCTTCCGAAGCCTTGACTCCCCCCACCTGCCAGACGATCATTGTTTTCCTGTGGGAGCGTGCTCCGCACTCCCACACGATCAGCCTTGCTCCGTGCAGCACGGAGCAGAGTGGAGTGCTCTGAGGCTGAGACTTGTTGTCCCTAACCCCGCAAATCCCACAATGCACCACATGAGTGCATTGTGGGGACTCCCCCCCCTGCAAGCAATGGGTGGGTGTCTGTCAGTGTTGCAGTGCCGGCTGAAAGCAGCTGTAGTGGTTAGAGTGCTGGACTAGGAGCGGGGAGACCCGAGTTCAAATCCCCATTCAGCCATAAAAGTAGCTGGGTGACTCTAGGCCAGTCACTTCTCTCTCAGCCTAACCTACTTCACAGGGTTGTTGTGAAAGAGAAACTCAAGTATGAAGTACACCGTTCCGGGCTCCTTGGAGGAAGAGCGGGATATAAATGTAATAATAATAATAATAATAATAATAATGAGCCCCTGGTGGCGCAGTGGTAAAACTGCCGCCCTGTAACCAGAAGGTTACAAGTTCGATCCTGACCAGGGGCTCAAGGTTGACTCAGCCTTCCATCCTTCCGAGGTCGGTAAAATGAGTACCCAGAATGTTGGGGGCAATATGCTAAATCATTGTAAACTGCTTAGAGAGCTTCCAGCTATAGAGCGGTATATAAATGTAAGTGCTATTGCTATTGCTATTGCTAATAAAAAATAATAATAAAACAAACCAGTCAATAACACCTGTCTGACTGTGTAAACAAGAAATAATAATAATAATAATAATAATAATAATAATAATAATAATAATAATAATAATAATTGGAGCACTCGCACCTTTAACCTTGTTTAAGAGGCGGGCTCCGTAGCTGGGTTTGCTGCCACAGGGGCTCAAGAGGGCTCAGTTTCCCTTAAAGGAGCCACCACCACGCCAGTGCTGGGCAAAAGAGAATGGTAGTCTCCACATGGTGCCAGGGGGTCTGTGCAGAGCACTCAACTTTGGCCGAAGCTTTGCACAGGCCCAATATACACAATTCATCTGGGGACTGGGGGGGGCATGCTTAGCTGGATGGGAGCCAGAACTGGCCCCTGGGCCTTCCAAGGAAGGACACTTCACTGCACCCTCGAGGTGGCCTTTCCAGTTGCGCAGCAGCCCTGGCGGGTCCCTCTCACCCCCTGGCAGGCCTCGTGTCATGTCAGCCACTCACGGGAAGAACTGGCATTCCTGTTACCTTGGGGCTCTTCCTCGATTTCTGTGTTTTGTTCTTCAGCCTTTGTGGAATCTTTCAGCGTCTCGTACTCTTTCTCCATCTTAGCCGCCGCCGCTTTGGTGCTGTCGGCCTCTTCCGTGCTCTTATCTAAAGGGATCGCAATCAGAGCATTTCCTTACTCGTGCGTCGCCGGAACGGCAGCCATTTCTAAACTCACAACCGGTCTGTTTTCATGGAGAATTTCAATGCTTTTTTGGGCAGTGGCCGACGCAAGGGCACACAGTCTTCATTCAATAAATAGCACAGTGGCCTTGAAGAAGGCCATGGGGCAAGATTTGAGGCGCCCCCACCTCACCGGCCTTTCAGTGTTCCCTCTAACAGGGATTCCCAGATGTTGTTGACTACAACTCCCAGAATCCCCAAGCAAAAGCCATTGCTGCTGGGGATTCTGGGAGTTGTAGTCAACGACATCTGGGAATCCCTGTTAGAGGGAACACTGTGGTTGACTACAACTCACATAATCTCCAAGTAGAAGCCATTGCCGCTGGGGATTCTGGGAGTTGTAGTCAACGACATCTGGGGATCCCTGTTAGAGGGAACACTGCTGCCTCTGCACGTACACACCCCACTGGCCATTCACCTGGCCTGCCTCACTTGGCTGTACTGTGCTGGTGACGCACTCTAATGATGTCACTGCGCTGGCAAGAGCTTCCAGACGCATGACTGGTAGGCCCTTCTGGATGTCAGCCAGCAAAAGAGTGCTGTTGTGTGAAACGCAAGCATTGGCCAAACACAGTTCCATGATGGACACTCCTCTCTATCTGTCGGGCAACTGTGTCCGCACATTTTTTGCGTTTTGCACAAGAGCACTCTTGAACAATTGCACAAATGTTCTATTACAAGACTAGCTAGTCAGCCATGGACCAGGTACACAACTTCCGGCTTTCAGTTAGTTCAAGAAGCATCTAATAATAATTCGGTTATTGAACTATAACACAAGACTAGGAGGGCTGGTTTTGTGGTAAAGGTAAAGTGTGCCGTCAAGTCGATTTTGACTCCTGGCGCCCACAGAGCCCTTTGGTAGAATACAGGAGGGGTTTACCATGGCCTCCTCCCGCGCAGTATGAGATGAGGCCTCTCCAGCGCCCCCTTGGAGTGAGGGAGATAATGAAGAAAATAGGAAAATATGGAGCTTGGGGGCCCTCAGGAGCTGGGGAGGCGGGTTCTTTGAACCCCTTTGCTCAGTTATAGCTACACTCCTGCCTGGCAGCATCTCCAAGTTGGGCTGGGATTAGACTCCTGTCTGAAGCTTTCAAGTGCTGCTGTCAGTCAGTGCAGACAATCCCGAGGTAGGTGGACCAATGGTATGACTCGGTATAAGTTAGCTTCCTACATGTAAAAACATTGTAAAAATGCTGCAATAGCAATCAAAATACCTGGCAACAGCCTGCCTTTGGTACTGGGCATTTCTAGCTTCTTTCTTGTCTGCAGAGCAATCATCGCATCTAGGTTTTCTGGAAAGCAGAAACAGAGAATTGCCATTCCTGTGCTGGGACTTATACAGATCTCAGTTGGAAGGAATGGATTATTTCCCCTGCATTAGCAAAATACAAATCGTCAGATGTTTAGAAAAAAACACGAGGCTCTCTCTGACAAAAACACAATGGTGGTTATAAGCAACCAGGCACTCAAAACAAAACACAAAGGAAGCCTGTAGACAGATACACCAGCCAGAACAGCTGGCTATATTTAACCAAAGGCTAATTTAATCTCCCATTTTAATCCGAGAGCAGTGACAGTCTGCGATTCTGCCTACTCAGGCACAGGAGAAACAAACTGCCTTGCAGAAATGGGTTCTGGTTTTACAGAACTGATCATTCTTGAGTAACATCTCTTCAACACATCAACGTCCGAGACCCTTTATACAAAGGATGGAATGTTGTCATCGGCTTTGTGGCGGCTCCTGTGATTTGTACACGTTCTGCCCTCGTGGTTAGGATAGATAGTATTTTTACCTCTTATATCTATTTCTGAATGTGGTAGTGGAAATGTTATGATCCTTATGGATGCATAACTGGAGCATCTGTGGGTGAGAGGGAGGTGCCAGCAGGCTTGAGGTAATTGATGGATATGTCAGTTTCACAGAAATCTGAAGGAAAAACAAAACCTAAGAGGGCCAAAACAAAACCCACAAAACAGCTCCAACGTAACTCAATGGAACAGAATGTTCGCAGACTCAGAGGGCAGTTAACAGACAACCAGGTGGGTGGAGCTAATGGAACTCTGTGGCGAGGAGGAGGGAAAGAGGGCTTGAAGTGCTCCAGTTGTCATTCCATTTGCAAATGTTGCACCCACAAGGATTAAAAACATTGGCCGATATGATGCACAGTTTCCCACCGAATGCAAGGATCTGCCAGGAATGCTGCACAACTTAAAAGACAGACCTAACAGTGCGGTGACAGGGCTGTTCTGGAATGCCTAGGAAGCACTTCTGGGCAGTAATGCATCACTCCTTCTCTGGGAAACAACAGAAGGAGGACTGTGTTGTTACCTGAAAGTAGTTCTACGTCATTCCACAGCAGCCCCATTGCTACATCATCAGGGCTGCCTTGAATTGCTCAGCTGCCCTGGTGGATCCTCATAACCGACAAGAGACTGCTCATCATGTCAGCCACTCTTACTTACTTACCTACTTACATTTATATCCCACTCTTCCTCCAAGAAGACCAGAGCGGTGTACATGGTTATGTTTCTCCCCACAACAACCCTGTGAGGTAGGTTAGGCTGAGAGATACATGACTGGCCCAGAGCCACCCAGCTAGTTTCATGGCTGAATGGGGATTTGAACTCGGGTCTCCCTGGTCCCAGTGCAGCACTCTAACCCCGAAACAAAAACCAGAAGTCAGAAAGTTTGGATACTCAGAAGGGTTAGAGGTGTTGCCATATATCATGTGATGCACAATGCTTCCTCCTTCATCATTACCCAAAACACTTCCCAAAAATTCAGAATGAATTCTCAAAGGTTAAATGTTGTGTGAACTCCCATATGTCCCAACCTAGACCTTAAGATCTTCTTTGGAGGCCCTTCTCCAGGTGCCTTGCCAAACGAAGTGACGTGATTGGCTACTAAGGAGAGGGCCTTTTCAGTGGTAGCACCCTGTTTATGGAACAGCCTCCCCAGTAAGGTTTGCCCAGCTTCATCATTTTGTTCTTTTAGATGACAGGTGAAGACCTTTTTGTTCATTCAAGCCTTTTTTCTGATTTTAAAAAATGTCTTTAAAACTATTTTATATTGTATATTTAATATTGTATTTTTCTTTCTCCCTCCCCCCCCTTTGGTCTATTATGATTTAATGTGTTGTATATGTTTGAATGTTGGGTTGTAAGCCACCTAGAGAAAAATTTGTTATTGGGGGGCTAACAAATGCAGCTATTTTATTTTATTTTACTAAGCAGAATTAGCAGGACTGGCAGTAAAATGGTTTTTAAAAGGAAAGGGTAAAGAAAGAGCGAGCGAGAGCGGAAGAGAGCACCACCACCAGCTGACTTGGTTGGTTTCAAATCAAGATGGTACTTGCATGCCCATCAGCTGTGGCTTGGATATATGTGTGCAATATTTGCTTTGAGTTATAGTAATGGGGTGAGTCATTCTGAGAAATGTCAGACCTATGGCCAGTAGCTAAGCAACTGGGTGTCCTAGTTGGAGCTTTAACAAGATCCGATGTCATTGCTTGACTGGTTGCCTTGGCAACCTCTTTTTAAAAACCAGGGTAAGACTTTGAACCCGGCAACCTTTCGCCCATCTGGCCATCTCTTTAACAGTGCTAATTAGAAGCATAAACTCCCGAACTGAATGGCTAATAACTTCAATAAAACAGCTGCGCCTGGCATGGAGGCCGTTCCGTAGGCCGACCGCTTGCACGGCATGCAAAGTACCGGATCCTGTCTCGTCTGCCATGCTTGTTTGCACAACCCTGAGCAGGGGTGGAGGAGTGCCCAGCCAAGGTAGGAGTGCCATGTGCGCTCACCTGCGGTTGTGTGAACTCCAAAAGCAAAGGAGGAGGAGGAGAGAGTGATCGTGTGGGAGGCCGGAGATGGGTCAGATGGCTTTTTGTTTACCCTCAGTAAAATGTTGGGGGCAGAATCTGGATAGGGTGCACCTGTCTAGGGATGTGCACAAATCGATGCCGAACTGGTTCAGACAAGGTCCGAACCGGTTCGGCACCACAGGGAGGAGAGCAGGGAGCAGGATCTTTTTTTTTTTTTGCAGCGGCACTTGTACCCAAGAACCCATGCATGGCACCAGCACGTACATGGCATCAACACAGGGACCGGTGCCATCTGCGTGGTCAGCAACACCATGCTGACCACACAAATGGACCTGCGCATGTGCATTCCAGCACCGTGTGTGGGTTCTTGGGTCAAGCGCCACCGCAGGAGGGAGCTGCATGTGGCGGTGGGGAGCAGGTAAGGGCCCCCCCCTCTCTCTCTTTTAAAAGATCCTGCTCCCTACTTCCATCTCTGTGGCACCAAACTGGTTCGGACCTCACCCGAATCAGTTTGGTGCTGAACCAATGCATGTACCTCAGTTTGTGCACTTCCCTACACCTGTCCTACCCAGTTCCCTCCTCCCACATGATTTCTCTCCTCTCTACCTACCTTCTTCTTGAGTTCACCCAACCATAGATGGAGAGTGCACATGTTTGGTCTCTGACCATAGCTGAGCACTCACCTGACCCTGTCTAGGGTCATCAGAACAGCCCTAAGGCTTTGCAGAGTTCCTTCACCAGCACAATAGTCTGGGATATCATCTAGAGCAGAGATTCTCAACGTCGGGTCCCCAGATGTTATTGGATTTCAACTCCCATAATGCCCAGCCCCAGTGTCCTTTGGTTGGGGATTATGGGAAATGAAGTCCAATAACATCTGGGGACCCGACATTGAGAATCCCTGATCTAGAGTCAGGAGGGAAGCAGAAACAGCCTTTCCTGGGTCATCTTGCACTGATGGTGATTGTTTCCCCTCTCACTTTCCTTAGTCACTGTAGCAGATATTGATTATAGTTATACCCCACTTTATTTTATGATGGAACTCAGGGCATCACACCTAAAGGTTTGGGGATGAGGCCGCAGCTCAGTGGAAGAACATCTGCTTGGCATGCAAAAGGTCCCAGGTTCAATCCCTGACAGCATCTCCAAGTAGGGCTGGGAGAGATCTCTGCTTAAAACCTTGGAGAGCTGCTGCCAGTCAGTGTGTACAATATTGTGCTAGGTGGACCAAGGGTCTGACTCAGTATAAGACAGCTTCCTCTTTATCTAAACTCAGTGGAAGAGCATCTGCAGAAGGCCCCAAGTTCAACCCCTGGCATCTCCAGGTAAGTTTGGGAAAGACTCCTGCCTGAAACCTTGGAAAGTTAGGAGTGTGAGCACTGTATGATAATCCCCTCAGGGGATGGAGCTGCTCTGGGAAGAGCATCTAGGTTCCAGGTTCCCTCCCTGGCGTCTCCTGGATAGGGCTGAGAGAGACTCCTGCCTGCAACCTTGGAGAAGCCGCTGCCAGTCTGTGGAGACAATACTGAGCTAGATAGACCAACGGTCTGACTCAGTATATGGCAGCTTCCTATGTTCCTATGATTGCAGGCAGTCTCCCATCAGGCACAAGACCCAAACCTGCTGAGGTTTGCTGCATCCCATGCCTTCAAACCACGCCCCGACTCACACATGCACACCTATCCATATCCACATCCATATCCAAGGGATGACTCCAAGGGGTAGCAGCCTCTCCCCGCCACAAATATTTACCGCTCCCCCTTTTGCTTCCCCCATCCGCCACACTGGAACTTTAAAGCAAAGTGCCAGGAGCTTTTTCAGACAGCGACTTGACGGCGACGTTTCTTTGAGAGGGTGGGTGTGCGTCCACATATTGGCCAGATTTGCCCCAAAGTCCATGCAATATTTCAGAGAGCATTTCGCACATGATTCGGATTTCCCCCTCTGTATTGGAACCTAGTCCGATTTATGTCAGGGGTTGAAAATGTCCTCTTTTTGCATCGGAGTATCCGTTATGCCTTGAACTCACAGTAAAGCCTCATGGTAAACCTGCAGTGAAGCCTGCCACCTGAAAGGCCTCCAGGCATAGTATATTATGCTCCTCCTCTCTTGATTTCCCGAGCTCCCATAACATTTCCTGAAAAGGCAGATTTTTCTTTGCATAAGCAACATATGCCCGAAAGGCACTTTCACAGCCTACACTTGCTCACTTCTCAGCAGAACTGGGAAGCCTAACGAATCCAAGTGTGTCTGGCACTGAGTAATTCTGTGCGGGAAAGATCTGGGCTTTCCCCCTATGGAAGTATTCCCCCCCCAGTTCTAGCACAGCATATTTGTTGAAGCAATAACATTGAATTAATGGAAATAATAATATGGTGATGATGATGACGATGATCCCAATAATAGGCTTCATTCATCCTTCTGTGTGCATCGTTGACTACTCAATAATGCTAGAGCATCAACATGTTCTAGGAATGTGTAGGACTCCACAGTCGCCTAAGTCATTGGGTCTTGGGGGAGTGCATAAGCAGTGCCCCAGTATTATTCTGTCTCTCCTTCTTGTATTGCTTCTCTCAAGGGCTGCTCAGTGGTGGAAGAACATAAAATGTAACCCTGCGCTCTTGTCCCCCAAAGAGCTGCACCTTCTCCACCCTAAATACACAGTCTTCTTTGCTTCTTGCAGCTCCACCCTCATTAAAATGTTAATCTCATAAGCAGGACTCCCTCTCTTGAGTATGAATTGCCTGCCTGGCCTTTATTTCCAAAGAGAAATGGTCTCGGCCTGGATTTTCCAATTAACAGCAGCATCTTTTCATTGCTGAAGTGTTAGATTTTTGCTCCCATAATAGACTGGGAACTCTCTGCCATTGTATCCTCGAATCAGCATGGGCTAGTCATTTCCTGGTCATTTGAATGAGCAGTCTGCATAACTCAAGTTAAAGCTGGAGCTCTGCATTTCTTGGCTGAGGGCGCTGGGTGTGTCAAAATCAAACTTCGCTTAGGGTGCCAAAGACCCTCGGGCCGGCCCTGATAGGAATCAGTGTGCATATATGCACCATAGGAACATAGGAAGCTGCCACATACTGAGTCAGACCATTGGTCCATCTAGCTCAGTATTGCAGACACAGACTGGCAGCAACTTCTCCAAGGTTACAGGCAGGAGTCTCTCTCAGCCCTATCTTGGAGATGCTGCCAGGGAGGGGACTTGGAACCTTCTGTATGCAAGCAGGCAGATGCTCATCCCAGAGTGGTCCATCCCTTGAGGGGAATATATACACATACACATTCATTTCTGGTAAAGTTTTGCTGGGTTTGAAGCTTATCGCTTCAAAAACCACACAATCTTTTGAACAGAGATGATAGTTCCTACAGAAACAAGGTTTCTCTATAAACTGCATAAATAAGTTTCTAAATATGTGGGTAGTCATTCCCAAGCATCTGCTTGAGCAACGTCCATTGTGCCTTTTTATTCAGAACTTGCTTGAGTGGCGCTCTCCAAGGTCCTGAACTCCTTTACCTGCTGTCCTTCCCT
Organism: Hemicordylus capensis; assembly: GCF_027244095.1. Taxonomy (NCBI): domain Eukaryota; kingdom Metazoa; phylum Chordata; class Lepidosauria; order Squamata; family Cordylidae; genus Hemicordylus; species Hemicordylus capensis. Next base: position 14,290,181 of record NC_069666.1, on the reverse strand, counting down.
TTCAGTTGTGTGAGGCAGTGCCCCTCTTGGGCAAAATGGGGGAGAGAGGACCAAGCAACCACTACTGCTGCTGTTTCAAGTTCCCTGTCCTTCACCTTTTGAAAGGCAAGGCAGGACACTATTGGAATAGGTCAATGGCCCTTGCAGTAACCACACAGAGATCTGGATGCTGGGAGGGCCACAGATCTCACACAACTGCAAGGGAAGGATAGCAGGTAAAGAGGTTCAGGACCTTGGAGAGCTCCAATCAAACAAGTGCGGTTCAACAGGGCATCATGGACGTTGCCCTAGCAGATGCTTGGAAGGAGCAATTGATTGATTAAGTGCCATCAAGTTGGCGTCGACTCATAGCGACCACATAGATAGATTCTCTCCAGGATGATCTGGAAACGTGGCTCCTTCAACTTGCCTTTAAGGTCTCTCAGTGGTGCATTTGTTGCTGTTGTGATTGAGTCCATCTACCTTGCTGCTGGTCATCCTCTTCTTCTCTTTCCTTCAACTTTCCCCAGCATTATGGACTTCTCAAGGGATCTGGGCTTCTGCATAATGTGTCCGAAGTATGATATTTTTGGAGCCTGGTCATTTGTGCCATGAATGAAAATTCTAGATTGGTTTGATTGTTTGTTTGTTTTCCTGGCTGTCCTCAAAAGTCTTCCTGGCTTGTTTTCCTGGTTGTCCTCATGGTATCCTCAAAGGTCTTCTACAGCACCAAAGTTCGAAAGCATCAATACGTTTTCTGTCTTGCTTCTTCTAAGTCCAGCTTTCATATCCTGGAATTGTGCTTGGAAGTAAATTCACTTGGAAGTAACTACCAGTTCATTTAGAAACTTATTTATGCAGTTTAGAGAGAACCCTTGTTTCTGTTCAAAAGATTTTGTTGCTTTTGAAGCAATAAGCTTCAAACCCAGCAAACCTTTACCAGAAAGTAAGTGTGTGAACACACACACACACACACATACACACACCATGAACAGCAGCTCCATCATTCATATCACCTTCTGCTCTCCTGACAAACTCTAGTCTGTCTCCAGCCTTACATATATAAGGCCCAAACCATTTTCTTTCTATGTTTCTAGACTTATTTCAAGTCCTCTAATGTACCTGGTCAACAGATGTTATACAGTACTGTATGTATAATGGTTTTCTCATGCCATCTTCAGTCTTGCAAAAGCAATCGGCAGCCTTCAGCCTTAGACTACCCTATTTCAGGTGAGAAGGGAGCATCTCCTAGCAATCCGAGATGATTAAATTTACTCCACAAACGAGTTACAGGTATATGCAAAGAGCTGGGCTAGTAAATGTTGAGGGCAAATAACATCTGTACAAGCATGGATTGTCCACCTGGTCAAGCAGGACCCACATCTGGATGGGAGTCTACATGTGAGTGCTGTAAAGTATTCTCCTTAGGAGATGAGGCCATCGTTGAGTGGAAGAGCACCTGCATGCTTGTATGCAGCAGGTCCCAGGTGCAATCCTTGGCAGCATCTCCAGGTTGGACTGGGAGAGACTCCTGCCTGAAACCTTGGAGAACTGCTGCCAGTCAGTGTAGACAATAATCAGCTAGGTGGGCCAATGGTCTGACTCTGGATAAGGCTGCTTTCTGCGTTCCAATTTATCTGCAGGGCAAAGACAAACTTTATGTTTACGAATACTTTTGGAGGAAAGGCAAACTATCTTGCAGCTTCTTGATCACTTACAATTATGCTGCAGTTTTTTGGAGAGCAAGTTGATTTCTAGTAATCCCTCATAGGCCAGACGTCACAGACTGCTTGTTTGTGGGAAGAAGGCCTGGCTTGACATGCCAAAGAAGAGCAACATGTGAGGGTAGCTGGTCTTGTGGCAGCAAGCATGACTTGGCCCCTTAGCTAAGCAACGTCCGCCCTGGCTGCATATGAATGGGAGATTAGAAGTGTGAGCACTGGAAGATAATCCCCTCAGGGGATGGATCCGCTCTGGGAAGAGCAGAAGGTTCCAAGTTCCCTCCATGGCAGCATCTCCAAGAGAGGGCTGAGAGAGATTCCTGCCTGCAACCTTGGAGAAGCTGCTGCCAGTCTGTGGAGATGAGACTGAGCTAGATGGCCCAATGGTCTGACTCAGTATATGGCAGCTTCCTCTGTTCCTATGAAGGCAAGATGTGCAGCCGCCTCTGCAGACGCCCCTCTCCAATCAAAACAATTCCAAACTCGGTTCCAAAGATGGCTGCGGAATGGGAGTGGTGAATCACAAGAGGAGGAGGAGGAGGAGGAGGAGGAGGAGGAGGAAGCGTGATCCAGATGGCTGCAGCCCAAAACTGGAGGAGGAGGATGGTTGACTCAAACCTTTCAAGATATCGCCTCCATTTTATTCCCCAACACCTTATGCATATTTCTTTAAAGAAAGGTAAAGTTGTGCCATCGAGTCGATTTCGACTCCTGGCGCCCTCAGAGCCCTGTTATTGTCTTTTTGGTAGAATACAGGAGGGGTTGACCATTGCCTCCTCCCGCGCAGTCTGAGATGATGCCTTTCAGCATCCTCCTATATCACTGCTGCCCGATTTAGTCCTAGCAGGGATTCGAACCGGCAACCTTCTACTTGTTAGTCAACCATTTCCCCGCCGCGCCACTTAAGGTGGCATTCCCTAAATAAACAACTTCAATTAGAACTTTCACTCCACATCTCCAGACATCATTAACGGGCAGCGCTCTTCTAACTTGTGCATTCTGCTGCAGGTGGGGTAAAGCAATCTAACCCCTCTGAACCCGAACAGAGTGACAGAGTATGATGAACACAGGCGTGGAGAAGGAGCCACCACAGATCCCACCTCCCACTGCTATTCGCCACCTGAGCCCTGTCTGCCCTGCCATTCATTTCTTGCCACTGCTGGCCTCTGTGGCCAGCAATAAAACCTACCTGGATTTTTTCACATGGCACAGTCCATAAGAACAGGCCTGCTGGATCAGGCCCAAGGCCCATCTAGTCCAGCATCCTGTTTCACACAGTGGACTACCAGATGCTGCTGGAAGCCTACAGGCAGGAGTTGTGGGCATGCCCTCTCTCTTGCTGTTGCTCCTCTGCAGCTGGTATTCAGAGGCATCCTGCCTCTGAGGCTTGAAAGTGGCCCATAGACACCAGCCATTGATAGGCCTGTCCTCCATGAATTTGTCTAAGCCCCCTTTAAAGCCATCCCGGCTGGCGCCACATCTTGTGGCAGAGAATTCCATAGATTAACTATGCGCTGTGTGAAAAAGTACTTCCTTTTGTCGGTCCTAAAGCAGTCCCCAACAGAACTCTCTGCCAATCACCGTTATTGGCCCCACCCAGCAGAATCTTTTCTTCTCGCTCCTCTGGCTTTCTCTCTCCTCTTTGCCATATGCCTCTTTTGTCATTCACGCTTCAGCCGTTCTCTCAAATACGGAGGAGAAAACATGGTGCCAAGCCTAGCCCATCACTGTAAGTATGAAAACTGAAATCCTTCCCTCTTTGGAAATGAAAATAGAAGAGTGACTTTGACCTACACGGATGTCTTCATGTTCTCTGCATTTTGTGTTAAACTGCAGTTTGATCTGCCTCTTCAAAAAGACAACCCACCCACCCCCCACCAAACCCGGCTGTTCTTTCTGTCTTTTACAGCTCTTACTGTGAGACCTAATCACATCCTTCACAGTCAGCGTGCCTGTCTCTTGTGTGCAGAACTGGGGATGTCAGAATTCCTGTTAGTGACATTTGCTCTTGAAAAGCCTGAAGCAAGAGATCTTCAGTCAACCGCGGGCTGGAATGGAAACATGACTAACTTCGGAGGAAGTGTTGGCCAAAAAGTCCTACTGTATGCAAAGGGGACTCGTCTGGCTGCTAGGGGGTATGGGAGACTCCCTGGTTTCAGGTGGCAAAGAACGTGATTGGGGCAACGATTTTTTAATACATCACATACTTCGAGAGGTAAGGTACATCATGTAATTAAGGCAATTAACAAGTTTCCAACCTGACTTCTGCAGTATTCTGGGTTAAACCAGTAGTTACTGGCCGGGTTCAGACGTAACGGGGAACCAGAGGTAGAGCAGCCAGAGCTCCCCAAACCTGAATGTCTGAATGCAAAAAACTGCAGTTCGGAACTCAACTCAACCCGAGGGTTCACGCACCCAACTCCAATTTGATCCCTCAGGTTATACTGAGGTTTGCTGCTCAGGCCTCTGGCTTGGTTTGTGGCTGCCTCCATTACAGCCACATTCAATAATGGAGGTAGCCTTCCCCAGGACTGGAGTTATGGGAAGGAAGCGCCTCCCTCTCTCCCTCCATATTGGCTGCCATGGCTGTCCATCAATCAAAGGAGGAAGCCCGGCAGCTATTTCCCGCTCCTCTCTGCAGTCTTGGTTTGAACTGTGATCTGTGAGCTCCATGTGCTCCCGGTCGGTGTCATGAGAACCTGGAATATCCAGGCAATCCTGGTTAAATTCCTGTAGTTAGCCAGCATATAACAGGGATCGCTAATCAGGATCTGATTCATCAGAGCATGCTGGATATGCAGTACATAAATCAGAGGTGCACCTAAGTAATTTTGGAGTCTGACCTAAAGGCCTTTGGAGGCGCCCTCCCCACTGCAAGTTACATCCACCTACACCTACACACACACACATACACCGTGACACATGCATTATTTTTAACAGGTGGGGTTCTTGAGGCCACAAACAGCAACTGAAGTCACAAGAATGTAAGAATATAAAACAGGTCTATTGATGCAAATATGTATTAGCAGAAACATTTTGACACGCAACTTATTCCCATCCCACATATTTATTCCCCCACTCCCCGCTCTGTCTTTAAAGCAGGGGTCACACTCGGTCACAGTCACTTATCTCTGCCCGGTACAGTGCAGCGACCACACCATTTGGGACAGACTAAAGAGGATTGGGGTGTGTGTGTGTGTGCGCGCGCGGGCGCGGGCGCGGAGGCCCTGAACGTTGGCCCAGAATATATAAATATATAAATATTTAACCTGGTTATGAGAAAATGGCCTAGATGCTCCTCTCTGGGCTTTAATAGCTATCTTTTTTTGTCCTGCTTTCCAATTATCTCAGAGATTGTAGTGTTGTGTTGTATTTCATAGGATGGCAGCCTATCAGTCTTGTCAGTAAATAAACGTAATGGACAGTAGTGAGATTTAGGAGTCTGTGTGTGCGTGTAGTGGAAATGCCTCTTTTTTGCTGCCAGTTTAAACAGATCGACTTAGGAGGAAAACATATGATTTGGAACGGACAGGCATGCACAGAACTCGGATTCATGGATCTGATTCTACATATCGCCCCGGGATGGTGTTTCTTGAGCTGACCCTGGATGCGAGAGGCTCAAGTCCTGGGCACTTGTGACGGGACCCAATAGCATCATTCACCGAATGAGGCACCAAGACCACCACCCGCCTCGAGCGAAAGCCTCCGGCAATGGTACAAAGTGGGGCTTTCAGCTCCCAGACCAGCTGTTAGAGAGATGCGCTTTTCAGCTCCTTGTCTCCACAGATTGCCAAGCAAGGCGCTCAGAAAAGCACGTGACTTGATTTAGTAAATGATTTATCATTTGGCATGCATAATTCAGGCAGGGAGCGACAGCCCTGGAAGTGGACTGGGGTAT